>NC_133666.1:650540549-650864272 GCF_037893015.1 Macrotis lagotis | reverse complement strand
GCTCCAGCCCAGAGTCCCAGACCCCACTTTGGCTCAACATCTCAGCTGACCCTCCTTGAAGGGCCCCAGGGAGAGGAAGGAGGATCAGTGGTTCCACCAAGGCCTTTGTTGCCACGGTGGACTGACTAGAGATCCCCAGGGGAGGGAATGAGGCTGGGTGGCCACCTGTGCCCCTTCCCACCCTCAGGCCCCTCCCAGACACCCAGACTCAGAGTCCAGGACCCTGACTGGAGTCACTGACCTGCAGCACCAGTGTACACAGCCCAGGGACCCACTGCTTGCAGAGCTTTGTGTAAGATTGGGGCTTCTTAACCTGGGGCCCTGGGGCCCCACAAACTTGGGAGAAAAACTGACAAATTTATTTTTACCGAGCTTCGGTTATTTAAAAACATGATTCTGAGGGGCCCCTAGCTTCACCAGACTATCCGAAGGGTCTATGGCACACAGAAATGGCTAAGAAGCTCTGAAGAAGGTGGGGGGAGGCGACCCAGGGAGAAACTAAGCTGGTCTGTGCCCTGGCAGTCCAGGTGATAACACACCCAAGGGCAGGAATGATACACAAAGAGCAGATACTTTCTGTAAATGGCCTGTGGTCAGGGAAAGCTTCCTGAGGGAGGCTCCCCCTGCCCTGGGTCGGATCGGGGTAGCACAGGGAGGCCAGAGCTGAGGAAGATCTGCCCGGAAGGGTTTGAATGTGTTTGGAGGGAATAGCTCAGAGGTTTCAATCAGCCCAAACTATGGATCCGGTAGCATGTGAACCTCAACCCAAGAGTGAGTGTGGCCCATGGGCCCTGCCTCTCACAAGAGCAAATGGAGAAGCCCCCCTCAAGTGGCAAGACGGTCCACCTGGTCCTGAGGGGGCCCATCCCAGGAGCACAAGCACCAAGGCCTTGCAGTTCCAGGCTGGCCCACCAAGAACCCTCTCCTCTCCTCAGCTAGAGCTTAGAGCAGCAAGGCTCAAATTTCTTGGTCTCAGGACCCTTTTGCACTCTTAAAATGATTGAGGACTCCCTAAAGAGCTTTGGATTCTCTGGATTATATCTACTGATATTTACTGTATTAGAAATTCAAATGTCTTAGTATTATTATGAAGATAGTTTTGATCTTGCAGACCCCAGGGATCCCTGGACCATACTTTGAGAGCCACTGTCCTAGAGGATGTGTTTTGTCTCTTTCAACAAGCATTTATTAAGTGCCTACTGTGTACCAGTCACTCTGCTGAGAGCTCAAGGACTCATTCTTTTGGGACCTGGATGCTTCCTTGGCCAGGGCGCACCAGTGACCTAGTGGTCACTTTGGAAAATGGATGAGTTGGTAAAGCAAGGAGCATTTTGAAAACTTGGCAGGTCCCTTCCTAGTCCAGCAGCCTAAGTTTACCCACTTATAAAATAAGTGTATTGGGTGGGTGTATTCCTAGGCCCCCTTCAGCATCCCAGATATTCTGGGTTCTGCCATTGTAAGGACCCTCACAAGGCCTTGGTGGAAAGGTTCTGTTCTTAGGCAGCCATTCCATAGTTGACCATAGGGGGGCGTCCAGAGACCAGACTGAACTATCACCCAGAAGGGACCTTTGGCTCCATATAAGATAGAGATGGGGCCCCATGAAAGCCGATCTGTGGGTCTCTGCTGGAGACAGTTTGAGGACCCCACTAAGCCTCTCTCCTTTTCCCAAATGTTGAAAACCCCTACAAGGTTCTACCAGGAACCTCCACCCTGGTCAGCAAGAGCCCCCTCCTCAGACTGTCTTTGTCATTCCTCCCCCATTGCTTCCTGCTTTGTTATCTTTCTTGTGCATAGTCTCCTGTCAGAGCATAAGAATCTTGAGATGGGGACGTGGCTATCCTCCAACAATTTTACAAATAGCGGAGGGTTAATAAATGCTTGTTGCAATTAAGGAAAGGAAAAGAGAGCTACTTATGACCAAAGGGCTAGAGAAGGTGGGGGGGATTGGAGATTGAGACGGAGGGGAAGGGAGGTCCAAACACCACCTCCCTCCCAAAGCCTTCCTTTAGGATAAGCCAAAGGTACTGCACACAGTAGGCAATTAATAAATGTCTTGAATTCATCTGTTGGCTTGGAGTCCTTCACTCTGCTCTCTACTGAGTGTAGCAGCTTCAGGCTGTTCCCCTCCCCCAAGAAGAGACCTGACCTTGGCTGGAGGGCTGGTTCTACAACTTAACTGGGGCACCACCCAGCAAAATCCCTTTGTGAGTCCCACAGTACCCCTTCATCCCAAATAAGAGGTTGGGGCTTCTTAACCCTTATTGCATCATGGACCCCTCTGGCAGTGTGCTAAAGTCTATGGTTCTCTTGTTAAATGAATAAAAATACATGGGGTCAGGAAGAACATTCCTTAAATTGAAATAGTTGCCAGGATACTTTTGAACAGTTTAAGAGCCCCAGGTTATGAGTCTCGTGGTCATTCCTACCCTCTAAATCTCTTCCTTTTCCTTCAGCCTGTGCAGGGGGTTCAGGGGGGACCTGTTGGTTGGGCACCAAACAGCCAGGGCCCCAGACAGGACAGGGTCACTATCAGCCTGAGCACACAGCTTTTCAAGTCAGAGGGAGCCCTGGGCCTCTCAGATAAGGCCTGTTTACCTTTCCCCTAGGACAAAACACTACATGTGCACAGTCAGGCCTCAAGAGAAGGAGATCCAGCCAGGTCCTGTTATCCCGAAACAGGACCAGATAGTTTCAGACTGAATATGAGTACTGTGTTGGGGCTCTTAGAACCCAGGATGTCAGAGCTGAGAGGGCCTTTAGAACACAGAAAATCAGAACTGGGGGGCGGGGGAGTTTAGAATATGGCATGTCTGAAGGATAAAGGACCTTAGAATAGCAGAGCCAGGACTGACATTAGAACAGAAGCAGAATTCCAAGGGACTGTCCGCTATCTAGTCCGAGCTATTTATGCCCTTCCCTCCCCTACAAGAGGTCATCCAGACTCCCTAGAATGGCAATTTCCCTGTAACTGAATGAGAAAGTAGGAAAATGGATGACTTTCTAATAAGAATCAAGCAAAGAACGGCCTCTGGCAGCTCTATCAGGAAGTTTCTGTTCTGAGAGAACCAAACCTGCCTCTCGTTTCTACCTGAAGATGTATCATATCCACACTGTCTTTGTTTTCCCAGGGCAGACATCCCCAGTTCCCTTAATCATTCTAAAGCCTGCTTTCCATGGCCCTCCCTGTGCTGGTTACGCTCCCATCATAAAACATGCCCCAAACTGAATTCAATGTTGAAGACATGATGACCAAGACAGAGGGACAACAGAGCCATCGTCCCCTTTGTTCTGGACAGGATGTTCCAAGCAGTCCAGTTGCTCTTTTTTGACTGCTGTGTCATACTATCTCTAGTAAGCCCTTGGTCCACTAAAACCCCCAGATCTTTCTCAGGCAAAGTCTAGCCACAATTTCCTTAGCTTGTATTGTGAGATTTGATTTTTTTTTAACCCAAGATTACATCTGTCCAACTTCATGAGATGCAGGCTAATGCTCCAGCCAGCTGAGATCGTCATTCAACACGTCAGCTATCTTCCCCAGCTCCATTAACTAGGCTTGGAATCAGGAAGACCTGAGTTTAGATCTTGCTTCTGAAAATAGCAGTATGGCTGTGGGCAGTCCTTTACCCTCTGTTTTCATGTCTGTGGAATGGGGCAGATGCCTGTGCTACCTACCTCACAGGGTGTTGTGAGGCGCGAATGAACAATATATGTGAAGTGATTTAGAAAATTGAAAGACCTTGATTTTTATTGTCAGATTTGACAAACTGCCAAGGAGGTCCTTGCCCCGGGCCTCCAGAGAGTGATCCAGCCCCTGGGCAGAGCTCCCCGGCATGCTACACTAGTGACTTGGCTGCTCTAGAACCTCTTTCCCGGCAACATGAAGATTTCAGGGACCACTTGAGGGGCTGTTCAGTGCACCGGCTCCGAGTCCTCCCAACCTCATTCTCATCCAACCCACACGGACTACCTGATTTTCAAAGACTGCATCAAGTCAGAGCTGGGAGGACCCTTAGAACTCAGGATGTGGAACAATGTCAGAGCTGGGGAGCCCTTAGAACAAAGGATGTCAGAATATTAGAGGTGCAAGAACATTTAGAACACAGGATGTCAGAGCTGGGAGGGCTCTCAGAAAACAACGTGAGAATTAGGAGGTCATTAGAACATAGAATGTCAGAATTGGGAGGGCTCTTAGAACACAGAATATTAGAGGTGGAAGAACGTTTAGAACACAGGATGTCAGAGCTGGGAGGGTCCTTAGAACACGGAACGTGAAGGTGAGCAGGACCGTTAGAACCCAGGATGTCACAAAGCCGGGTCTCTGGGCTGCCGACCTCAGCACTGTTCCCCTGGCCCCTGGCGATAGTTTCTGTAATTGCTGGATGAGCTGCTCCGAGGCGCAGTGCAGACTTAGTCCTTGTCATCCCACACTCAGTCCCGTCCGCCCCCCCCAGAAGCAGTGGAAGAGCCTCTTGTTGCCCCCACTCCGGGAGGAGCCCGTGGGCTCCTACAGATAAGAAAAGAGGAAGAAGACCTCAGAGGGATGAGGGACAAAGGAAGACCTTTTCGCAGACTTTTAAAAATAAGTACCTTGGGGCGACTAGGTGGTGCAGTGGATAAAGCACCGGCCTTGGAGTCAGGAGGACCTGGGTTCAAATCCGGTCTCAGACACTTAATTACTTAGCTGTGTGGCCTTGGGCAAGCCGCTTAACCCCATTTGCCTTGCAAAAACTAAAAAATAAGTCCCTCATCCCAGCTTCCTCTAACCCGGAGGGTGTCCGGCCCCCCGGAATGGGGCCCCCCAGCTTCCGCCCCCCTGACAGCCCATTTTTCAGGCCCGGTCCTTCCTGCGGACTTTCCAGGCCGGCGGGCGGGGCCGGGGCGACGCCCATGGGCGGGGCCCGTCGAGAGGCGTGGCCTCGGGCTACTTAGGGCCCCCCCTCCCCGGCGGACTTCTGCTTCCGAGCCCGCCGGCCCTGGTTCGCCCGCCGTGGTCCCGCGGGCCCCTCGGCCAGCTCGGCCCGGCCCCGACGGCGGCGGCCCATGGGCCCCGGCGGCATCCGCAGCTTCCACCTGGAGCTGCGGCCCGGCGCCTACCGCGGCGGGGAGCTGCTGCGCGGCCTCCTGGTGCTGGAGCTGCGCCGCCCGCTGCCGGTAAGGGGCCTGGACGTGGCGGCCCGGGGGGCGGCCGCCGTGCACTGGCTGGACAGCCGCAGCGTGGGCATCCACGCCGTCTACAACGACCACGCGGCCCACCAGAGCTTGCTCCGCCGACGCCGGCAGCTGCTCCCGCGAGGTGAGCCCCGCCGCCTGCTCCCCGCCCCGAGCTGGGGGCTGCAAGCACACGTAGGCTAGGGCCTTGGCCTCGGGCTCTAGAAAGTGGGCTCTCCTGCCCCCACGGCGTCCTCAGCCTCTGAAAATGGGCCTCGGTCTCCCCAGTTTGTCTCCTTTCATTTGTGCAAACCCACCTCCTCTCCTGGCAGCCGGCCAGCCTGCCTTTGCGCTCCAGGCCTCTGGTGCCTACTAGCGAGAGCCTTCAGGCTTGAAGGACTGCCCGTCCCAAGCCTGGTGGAAAGCCAGCTGGGGAAACAGCAAGTACCTTCACCCTAAGGGGCAGGAAAGGGAATAATAAGAAATAAGTCTGAAAAGGGAGACTTGAGTCAGTTTGAGAAGGGTTTTAACGAAAAGAGGTTTTTTTTAATTTTGTTGTTTTAAAGGAAGCAATAGGGAGCCATTCAAGATGTTTGAGCCAGGGAGTGACCTGGTCAGATCTGTACTGTTTCCTCTTAGGTTATTTGGCTGCTACATTGAAGAGGCGAGAGAGACTGAAAATGTTCGAGCAAGAGAATGCCATAATCAGATCTGTGCTTTCTCCTCTTAGACCATTTGGCTGCTATTTTTGTGGGTGATGGATGTAAGAGGGGAGAGACTGAAGTCAGGGAGCCCAGAGAGGAAGCGGTTACCATAGGGAATGGTTGTTCTGTGAATGAATGAATGAATGAATGAATAAAGCACTTACTATGTACAAAGCACCTTGCTAAGCCCTGAGACTATAAAGAGAAAAGTAAGCCAGCTGGGGGAGATAACACATATGGAGGGTTTCGGATGGAAATGTCCCATGATCCTTAGGGTGTAGTAACAAAGCAGATGGTGATGCCTCTTCTGTAATGGCATTTCCTTTGATGCAATCATCAGGTTCTGACGTTGAACCACCTGAGAATGCCAGTTACTTTGGTGATGAGAATTCTTTTTTCTGGCTCTTCAGTAGCTGGGGCTGCAGCCCCTGAAGAAAGGCTGTATCTCCATGGGAGCTTCCTCCTAGAGGATGCTTGGAGGGCCCTGGGCTGCAGGCCTCACTTGTCCCAAGGCTCTCATCTTGGGCTACCTCCATCGGGGTCTGACGAGATGGTAGCCAAGGGTGGGGATGGTTTGACTTGTCTGGCACAGGCTACCTCCTGTCCCTCCCTCAGGGCTCTGGCAGCGTCAGCCAGGTTGGCTTCGCTAACCCATAAATGACCACTGGTGAGCAGTTGGTGGGAATGACTGGCCCCTTCTCCACAGAGCTGGAAGCAGGACCTGTGTGTTTTGGCTGGATGCTGCAATCCTGAGATTTCTATGCCTGACTGTTGGTGGCAGTTGTACCAGCTGGTGATGAAGCAGGCAGTCAGACCTTCCCTCTATAATGATTTCTCCCCTCAATGATGGCTTTGGGGGCTGAATGAGTAGTTCTTGGGCCCAGTATCCTGAACTATTTCTAACAGGTCCAAAGGAGAATGGAGAACATGGTGGTGGTGATTTGAGCCTCCTGGCACAGGCTACCATCTGTCTCTCCTTCAGGGGACTTGACTGCTTTAGCTGGGCTGGCTTGCCTGCTTTCTCTGTGCCAGTTGGCATTGGTGGTCGACTGGTGGTTGGGACTGGTGAGAAGAACTGATTAATAGATATTCTGGAGATGATATACACAAGACTGGGAGGAGCATGGTGTCCTCTAAAGAAAAAGAGGGGAGGGCAAAGAAAATAAGCAGTTATTAGCCACTTGGTGAGTATGAGCAACTGTTTTAAGAGTTTTACAGAGATCTCATTTGATCCTCACTGTAACCCCGGAAAGCGGGTGCCCCATTTTTACACATGAGGAACTTGAAGCAGACAGAGGTTAGATGACTTGTCTAGGGTCACCCAGCTGGTAATTTATATCAGGGTGAATTTGACCTCAGATCTTCCTGATTCCAAGCAACACACTAATTACTACTCCATCTCAAAAAGATATCAGTTTGGAGGAGGGAGCAGGTTTAGGAGGAAAAGAATGGATTCCATTTCAGACATGGAACGTTTGGTATATTCCAGAAGTTCAATGGAAATGAATGTCAGATACCTGCTGAGAAGAATTTGGAGCTCAGGAAAGAGACCAGAGTTGGATTTCTATGTCGATTTGGGAGTCAGCCATGATTTCCAAGTATGGAGAGGATCATTGACCCCTGGATCCATGAGATTGATGAGAGAGGGTGTATAGAGAAGCGAGGAGGACTGGAGATCTGGGCCTTATGGGTCAGTGTGGGAGTTGCAGGAGCAGATACCTGAGGTCTTGCATGAATCACAAGACTAGGGTTCAAGGCTTACCTCAACATTTATCATTTCTGGGACCTTGAATAAATCATGTCACCTTATCTGTAAAAAAATAAAGCATTGGACTGGTTTCCAAAGTCTTTCTGTGAATCTGGGATACTTATATTTCAAGTGGATCAGAGTTGACAGGGAGGAGGAGGAGAACCAGGGGAGAACAGAGACCCCAAAGTCAAGGGAAGGGTGGCTTTCTAAAGAGTATGGACAATGTTGTAGGAAAGGGAGAGGTCCAGAAGGCCAAGGTCTGACAAAATGCCATTGGCCCCAACTAGACATCACTGCTCACCAGGGAGTAGACCTTCAGTGGAGTGGTGGAGTTGGAGGCTGGATCAAATACAGTTGAGTATGGGGAGAGGCAATGGAAGAAATGAGCAGAGATGACTTTTTCTGAGATGTTAGCCAGAAAAGGGGTGAGAGAGCACAAAAATCCTTAGAGGATGTCTGGGACAAGCATTGGGTTGTTTGTTTGCTTGTTTGTTATTAGAGGCTGGAGGCAGTTTGAGTATATGACTAGGCAGCCCAGAAGGATCCAGGAGAAAAGGAGAGGCTGTCGATGAGAGAGTCTTGGGTCTGAGCTTATCAAATCAGTGATCCCTCGATCCAATTCTATTTATTCAGTTTATTTATTAAGTGCTGACTGGGTACTGGTTAGATGCTGGAGATATAAAGATGAAAGAAAACTAAATAGCCCCTGCCCTTGTTTACAGTCTACTGAGAGGGTTCAACATGTAAACAGATAAGTAAATTGTCATAGTTTTTGACTTAGAACACACAGCTCATAGATTGAATGCCCACAACCCTTCCAGATATGGCCAGAACCAGATTAAAATGTAATTGGGAAACATTTAAATGGCTATGTGCATAGACCACAAGAGTGACAAGAGTCAGAAAGACTTATGTTCAAATCTGGCTTCAGTTCTTTACTAACTGTGTGACCCTGGGGAAGTCACTTCACCCTATTAGCTTCAGTTTCCTCATCTGTCAGATGAGCTGAAGAAGGAAAGGACAAACTACTCTAGAGTCTTTGCCAAGAAAATACCAAATGGAGTCACAGTCAGACATAGTTGAAATTTTGAAGATGACTAGACAAAAAATAGGGAAACATTTCACAAAATAAACTACAATAAAAGATACCATTGACATTTTAAAATTAAGTCAGTGTGCAGCAGGATTAGATACCCCCTTTTGATCTGAGTTAGACACCCCAGGTGTAGGAGATGGTTGGAATGGGTTAGTTGGCCCTGTCAAGGAGAAGCATCACCTCTTCCTTAGAGAATGAGGATGGGCAACACTGTAGACCTATTTTGAAGTGGACAAGGGAGAGGATATCCTATGGGGGTGGGGGGTGTCTCAGTAAAGTGAATGGAAAAGTGGGGAAACAGTGAAGATGGAATGTCACCAGAGATCACTGTGTGTCCTTTGGTTTTGCATTTTTCTTTGTTACAAGTGAAAGCTCACTGGCTCTGGGGAAGAGGAAAAGATAGAGCCTGAAATGACTCTGATGTAAAAAGCATCAATAAAACTTGAAAATAATAAAGTAGGAGAGTGCATTTTGCCTGCAGAGAAGGAGGGAAATGGAGACTTGAGGAGAGAAGGCATGGGACAATCACTGTGAGGCCTTTACTAGTATAAAAGCTCCATTTTTCTTCCCCACAACCCACGTCCCAGGAAGAAGGCTTCAGTTTTTCCTCTCCGTTCCTAATTTTGGAAATGAAAGAATAATCCTAGCCAGGACCTGGAGGTTTGACCTAGCATGGGATTGATGAGTAGTAGGTTGTTGTTGAAGCCCTGAGCTGGCTAGTCAGCTTCTGATGGGATTAGTATCTTTGGACTGACTTCCATCGTGGGGGGGTTGGGGTTGGGGGACTGGGAACCTTCTGGACCTGGGTCCTGGAGGTTGAAATTTGCACTGCCTAGAAGGGCAGCACCTGAGGGCTAATCTCTTGTTCTACCTGTGAACTGCAAGGAGAGCTGATCCTGCCTCTTATGGTCTCAAAGGGAGCGAGTCTGATCTGTAAAATGCTAAGTGTGAAGACATAGAGAACTAAGTCTAATGCTTCTACAGTTAGATGGGAATTGACCTGCCCAGGCTGTAAATGGGCAGAGGCAGGATCTGAACTCAGACCCTGTGACTCACATAGGCTGCTCTTTTTACTCCACACTTGTTTTCATATTTTGTTGTCTGTAGAGCACCCCAGCATGTGAGGCCAGGGCAGAGCTATGGGCAGTAAAAGCTGAACGGACCTTGCTGTTCATCTTGTCTAACCTGTTTATTTTGCAGGTGAGGGAGCCGAGGACCAGAGATGATAAAATGATTTTTCCAAAGTGCCATAATTAAAATGGCAGATTCAAACCAGGTCCTCTGATTCCCAGTGCAGGACTTCATCTGCTCTGCTACGGATGGAGAGACTGAGAACTAGAGTAGAAAGGGACTTGGCCACAGTCACTATGCCAGTTGTCACAGTTGCTCAGTTTATCCATTTTTAAGCACCTACCATGCATGGAAGCGCAGCTAGGTGGTGCAGTGGGTAGAGCACTGGTTTTAGATTCAGGAGGACAGGAGTTCGAATCCACCTCACATACTTACCACTTACTAGCTGTCACTTAACCCTGACTGCCTTGCCTCCAGAGCCATCTCCGGTCATCCTGATTCCTATCCGGCCACTGGATCCAGATGGCTCTGGAGGAGAAAGAGAGGCTGGTGGGGACTTAGCACAACTCCCTCTCACTCAAATCCAATTCATGTGTTTGTCGTGGCATCCCCTCCCTGATGTCTTCTCCAAAAATAAAGGATAAACATTATTATTATGTGTAGAGCACTGTGCTATTATCCTCAAGGAGTTTCTGGCCTAAAGATCACAATTAAAGGGAAAACAGTAGTGGAGGAACTACTAGGTCTGGAGGTGGAAGACCTGAGTTCAAATCCTGGTTCTGACTCCCTGTGTGCTCTTGAACAAGGTCTCAATTTCTTTTTCTGTAAAATGAGGGAGTTAGAGTAGTTGGCCCTTAAGGTAATTTATAAGTTATCATTATTGATCCTGACCCTTCTCTGGCTTCTAATCCTGAATTACCCCTCACGCCTGCTCCCTCAGCTCTAAGAAGGCCTTTTCCTCCTCCTCCTCACTCTGTGAGGTCTTCTAGAATCGAAGGCTGCAGATCCATCCCTGGAGGAGCTGTTTACACACAGGAAAGCAAATTGAAATAGTCCGAGGTTTCCAGGTGTGAAGGTGGAGCCCTTTGGCCCAAGGGTAAATATTTACCCCCAGAGTTTGGGAGAACTTGGAAGCTGCCTGCAGGAGAGAGGACTTCCTGCCTGTGTAACCATGGCCAGGTCCTGTGTCCCCCCCCTCTTCCAATGAGGAGTTTCAACTAGAGGGTCTCCAAGGTTCCTCACCCCCAGCCCAGCCCACTTCTGGTGGTCTTTGGCCTTCCAGAGACTTTCTGGTGGACATCTGCATTGGTGGAGAAAGTTTTCTCATTGGAAGTTCCTTGTGCCAATGAAATCACAGGTTCTGTTTCACCCCCAACCCCCAATATTTGGAATGCTGTGATGGATGCTAGGAGGAATAAAAAAAGTTTACTTCAGACCAGGACCCTGGCCTCTTAGAGTTTACAGTCTAGCAGAGAACTAAGATGCATATTCAGAATATTACAGAACACCTACATTAAAAGGTGAAAATAGTGTTTTGTGAGGTTCCAAAAAAAGTCACCATCAACAGCTAAGGGCATCAGGAAAGACTTCTGGAAGAAGGGGCATTGGAATAGGGCTTTAACCGAATCAAAAAGCAAAAGGGATGCCAGAGAACCCTTTGAGCAAGGGTAATGGAGGAGTCACAAGGGCAGGTGGTGTATTTGGGAGATAGAAGGTGGACCACAGGGCCACAGAAAACATGGCAGGAAAGATCAGATTTTCAAGGCCTAAAGTTGAACTCAGCCTTGCCAACATCAGAGTTCATGGGGATGTTTTCATAGGCCGGACCTGCTGCATAAAGGAGATAAGCCTGCTTTCCTCTGGATTCATCATCGCCCACTTAGGGGACTGCCACAGCCTCCAAATAAGTCTTCCTGCCTCTAATTTGTCTCTTATCTACTTTTTTGGAGGCTGTGGCAGTCCCCTGAGTGGGCGGTGATGAATCCAGAGAAAGGACCCAGATGGGAGATGTTCTGTTAGAGCAAAGCATCCAAGGTAACTGCAAGTGGTTTCAAAACACGGGAGACTGAGGGGAAAGTAACCCCAAAGAATATTATGGGTAGTTCAGAGCATGCCATTTCAGGAAGGACATTGCTATGTGGACCAAGAAGGGCAACTTGGATGGTGCAGACTTGGAGATCAGGCTATAAAAGGATTGGCCAAAAGGGAGAAAGGGAAGGAAACGAGTATTTATTAAGGGCCTACTGGTGCTAAGCAGTTTACAAATACTATCTCCTCAGATCCTTACAATAACCCTGTGAAGGAGGTGCCGCTGAAGGGCTAGGGGGTGTTTAATCTAAGAAAGAGATTGGGGGGGGGGGGGAACCTGAGCTCCATCTCAACTATCTGAAGGTTCCTTGTAAACAGAAAGAGTCAGGCTTGTTCTGCTTGATGCAGAAACTAGAAGCACTGGGTGGAAGAGGGGCAGATTTTGGGTCCTGTGAAAGGGACATTTCCTAAGAATCATTTCTGTAGAAAAAGGGAAATGAGCCATCAGAAATGGAAGGGAGTTCCTCCTCACTGGAGGAGACAATAGAGAAAGAAATCATCTAGATGCAGTTGCAGCTCTCTTTCTTCTGTGACTTGGTAGTGATGGGTTTAGAGGAGCTTGGCATAGACACTAGGCTTGCCATATCCTTCTCCACTTCATTTTACAGATAAGGAAACTGAAGCAAACTGGTTAAGTGACTTGCCCAGGGTCATACAGCTAGTATCTGAGAAAGGATTTGAACTCAGGAAGAGGACTCTTCTTGACTCCAGGTCACCCTATACAATATGGTAGACCACCTACCCGCCCAGTGTAGGAGTATAGCTCTTATTGGACATTTTCAGTTTGCGGTGTTGGTAAGATATCCTGGTGGAAAGGGCCTTAAGGCAGCTGGAGAGCTAAGTAGAGGTCAGGGATAGAAATAGAGATGTGGGAGCCATATGCACAGCCTATTTAGGGAGAGAAGAGGGAAAGAGCCAAGGGCCACCACTTGAGCATGTCCTCATTGAGGAGTTCTGAGGTTCCATGAACGTTCTGGATCCTAAGAACTCTCCCAACTCTAACATTTGAGTTCTAAGGGCCCTCTCAGCTCTGACATTCAGTGTTCTAAGAGCCCCTCCAGGTCTGGCATTCAATGTTCTAAGACTCTCCCAGCTCTAACATTTAGTGTTCTAAGGGCTTCCCCAGCTCTGACATCCTGGGTTCTAAGGACTCCCCCAAGTTCTAACATTCAGTGTTCTAAGGACCCTCATACACACACTTATATAGACACACACACACTCATACTCATGCACATATGCGCACACACTCATACCCATATATTCACATATAAATGCATACACACACACACACACACACACACACACACACTAGTTTGGAGCTCACCACCATTTCCACTTTTTCCAGAAAGATTTCTCTGGCTTCTGTCTTCTCCCTGATACCTTTTCCCTTTTGGGAACTAGAGTCCCCCATACTTCCCTGAGAGAATGTGCCCGCCATGAAATCCAGGGCCATCTGTGTTTCTGACCATGAGCTCCAGAGGCCATTTCTTTCCTAATCCACTGGCCCTTCCCCAGGACCAACCTCTACCATTTCCATTCACTAATTGAATGGAGTAAATGAAGATCTCTGGCCGGGGTTCCCGCAACACCAGGGTCCCCCACCAGGTGGCGCTCCAAGCGCACAGTCTACTCCAGGTGTCCGGTGGAGTGGGTGGGGGCAGGTGGGGAGGACCCAGGAGGTCCGAGTCTGACCTCTGGGCCCTGGACGGGAGCCAGGCCCGAGCTTGTGACTGGGTGTCCCAGTGTGAGGAAGGGTGGGGTTGGGCAGGGACCAGCCCTGGCTGTATTTTTCCGTCCCTCTGGGATGCTTGGCCAGGGCTCAGGAGAGGTAGCCTCCCGGTCCTCTGGGCAGGGTAAGGACTCAAAAACTGGGTCAGTCCAGTAGCTAAGCTACTTGAAAGTGGGCTCACCCTGCAGGCCAGCAGCCCCAGGAAATGCCCTCGGCGGGTCCTGCTTCCCTGTGCCCCTCCCCTTTGCCACCCCTCTCACAGAGAAATCATTTGATTCAGAGCTGGCAGGATCTCTGGCCCCCCACTGCCTCATTTTAGAGATCAGGAAGCTGAGGTCCAGAGAAAGGAAGTGTGCTTTGAGTTTGTACATGCAGGTGGTTGAGAGGGGGACCATGGTGGGATTGGAACTCTGTATTCCAACTACAAACAGCCAGTCTGGTAGAATGAGGAGAGCCCCTGGTGAAGGTCAGCCCCAGGTTCCAGCCTCTGCCCCCTTTCCAATCTGGCTGTAGTGGGCTGGGCTATAACCTTTCTGAGGGGAGATGTCTTGGCCATTCCCCAGACTTCTGGGAAGGAGGTCATGGGGGTCCCTCCCTCTCCTGGACCGACGGGGCATGTTTATTTCTTGAAACTCCTTCAAGCATGTTCCCTGAGAGTACAGGCTGATCTCCTCACCCCGTCGCCTGCTCCATGGAGCCCTGCCCCCATCCTCAAGAGGGCACATGGCCTTCTGCCACCCCCACAGCAGGAGGCTGGCTGGCTCTGGCTCCTGCTGAGCTTCCCCTTCTTCCCCCACCCTCCTTCAGGCCCAGCTTCCTGAAGACAGAGGCAGACCCCGGGCAATGTAGGGACTCTCAACCTAAGGGTTACTATCTCAGCTGAGAGGGAAAGGAGGAAGAGACAGAGGTCTGAGGGGAAAAGGAAGGGGGGGAGGGAACTGAGGTAGGTGAGTCACCAGAACCCACAAAAACTGATGCCTCAACTTGTGCAGACTGAGGACAGGAATGAGGAGTCAGCAGGGGAATACCTCCAGGAAGGGAGAGCTATCCTCTCCCAACCCTCCTCACCCTCTCCCTAAGATTTCACCTAATCTTTAAGAAGCAACTCTTAAAGGGCAGCTAGGTGGCACAGTGGATAGAGCACCAACTCTACAGTCAGGAGGACCTGAGTTCAAATCTAGCCTCAGACACTTAATAATTACCTAGCTGTGTGACCTTGGGCAAGTCACTTAACTCCATTGCCTTGCAAAAAAAAAAACTAGGGGAAAAAAAAAGAAGAAAAGGCTGCAATGGAAAGACCATTCACTAAGCTTGGAATCAGAAACCTGGCTTCAGATCTCTCTTCTGTGACTTGTGATCTGTGGTCTCTGGTGAGTCTCAGCAGCCTCCATTTCCTCATCTGTAGAAGAAAGATAACGATAACTGTTTGAGCTGTTATGGGGCTCACATAATATCATGCACTTTTTAAACTTTAAAGTCCTTTAGAAATGAGTTGTCGGGGCAGCTAGGTGGCGTAGTGGATAAAGCACCGGCCCTGGAGTCAGTAGTACCTGGGTTCAAATCTGATCTCAGACGCTTAATAATTATCTGTGTGGCCTTGGGCAAGCCACTTAACCCCGTTTGTCTTGCAAAAACCTAAAAAAAAATGAGTTGTCATCATTATTATTATAGCTAATATTTATAGAATGCTTGCTTTGTGCCAGATGCTTTATAAATAATAACCTCATTTCATCCTCACTGGGTCTTTTTATTCCCATTTTACAGGAGAAAATGAAGGTAAAGTGAGGTTAAGAGGCTTACCCAGGTCCTCTTACTAGTAAATATACGAGGCTGGATTTGAACTCAAATCTTCCTAACTCCAATCTTCCAAACTCCAGTCTTTTCACAGTCTCATTTTTTTAAATAAGAGAATCATAGAGATCCTAGCTCTATAAATGGAAAGAAACTCAGAGACCATCTAGTCTAACCTACTCATTTTCCAGATGGCCCTGCCTCAGGGTCACAAAGTGACAAAATGATAGGAAATCCAGACCTTTTGACTCCCAAACCAGGGCTCTTCTCCCCCCCCCCCCCATGCTGTCTCCACTAAAATGAGGAAATGAAGCTACTTATTCTGAACAAAACGTGTTGACAGCAAGTGAGTAACAGAGCTGAGATTTGAACCCAGAGCCTTCTGTTGACTCCAAACTCACTCTTTCAGGACCCCTTTCTTGCATACTTACTCTTTAATATCTCTCTCAACACATACACACATTTCTGATTCCATCCTTTTTGATTTCCAAATACATACACCTCCTACCCATCTAGCCACGGTTACAAAGAATTAAAATTGCAAGCAGATTTGTATAAACAAATGGTTAATTCATCTATGGTGCTGGGTCAGTCAATAAACATTTATTAGGCATCTACTAAGGGCTAGGGATAATATTTATCCTTTCTCCTTGAAGTCCATGACATCAGGGAAGTGATGTCATGACAATTGGATTTGGGGGGGGGGGGGCTGTGCTAAGTCACCAGCCTCACTTTCTCCTCCAGAGACATCTGGATCCACTGGCCAGATATGAATCAAGACAACTGGAGATGGCCCTGGATTCAAGACAATCGAGGTTAAGTGACTTGTCCAGGGTTGTGATCTCAAAACACCTTTGAACTCAAGTCCTCCTGATTCAGAAACAGTTCTCTGTCCACCGTACTGTCTAGCCACTGGAAATATAAAAAAAGGCAAAAGACTGCCTGCCCTCAAGAACTTTACAGTCTAATGGGGAGATAAGAAGCAAATGTCTATGCACAATCAAGTGGCATGCAAGAGAAATGGGAAATAATCAGCAGAGGACACGAGATTTAGGGGGAGGATTGGGAAAGGTTTCTTGTAGAAGGTGAGACTTCTGGCTGGAGTTTGAAGGAAGCCAGAAAAGTCAGGAGGCAGAGATAAGGAAGGAAAGCATTCCAGGGATGGGAACAGCCAGAGAAAAAGCCAGAGGGTCATTGTCAGAGGGTCTGACAATGTATGCTGAATTCTGTACCCATAGGCTTCACCCTCTACAAAGAAGAGGTCACACTCACTCTCACATTCTCTCTCCCTTTCTCACACATACACAATGTCAAATTCACTCTCACCAGTACATAAGGTCATTCTTCCTAGACATAAATGCTCCCCACACACATACACTTGTAATGGTTGGGGAGCCCCAGAGCCAGGAGTTCCATCCTGGGTCCCAGTTTTAAACAACGATATGCCAGTTTTCTAGAGAGATGAGAACATTCTGCTCCCGCCCAGATAGTTGGGTGGGTGGAAGTCTGCCTCTTCAGTCTCCGGGCTGTGGCCGGGCTGATCTCACAGCTGAGGCCCCCACACCTGGGCCTGGGCCAGGGGTCAAGTTCTCCTGGTGAGAAGAGCCTTCGTGACCTCCCCTGGAGGATTTCAGCACCATTGGTGTCACTGCCAATGCAACCCCCTTATTGTCCCCCTCCTCCTCATGGGCCAGCTGATGTTGGGGGGGGTGGCAGAACAGGAAGGGCTGTGGGAGAGAGAACAGAAGCATGTACCCCCTCCCCCCATACAAAGGAAGAAAAATTAGTTTTGTTCTCCTGTGCCTCAGACAGCAGAATTAAAACAGGAGGTGGGAGTTACAGAAAGACAAATTTTTACTTCATGTCAGTAAAAACTTCCTAACAATTAGAGCCTGTGCAAAATGGAATGGGGCAATGTTTAGAATACCTACTGGATGGGGCGGCTAGGTGGCATAGTGGATAAAGCACTGGCCTTGGAGTCAGGAGTACCTGGGTTCAAATCCGGTCTCAGAGACTTAATAATTACCTACCGGACCTAGAGTCAGGAAGACTCATCTTCCTGAGTTCAAATCTAGCCTCAGACATTTAGTAGTGGTGTGATCCTGGACAAGTCATTTAACCCTGTTTGCCTCAATGTCTTCATCTGTAAATGAGTTGGAGAAGGAAATGGCAAACTACTCCAGTGTCTTTGCTAAGAAAAACCCACATGGGTTCAGGAAGAATGGAACAAGGCTGGAACAACTGAATAATAACCAAAGTGAAAATGAGTGAGTTCCCTTGTGAGTGATGGTGGGCTCCCTTTCCTTGGAGGATTTCAAGTAAAGCTGGGGCAGCAACTTGTCCAGTGTTTTTCTGGGGAGAGTCCTCCTGTGTATGGATTGCACCAGATAGCTGCTGAGGTCTCCCTACTCCATGATCCTGGGAAAGCCTGGGACTACAAGTACATAAAGCAATTTTTGCATTTGAGGACTCCTCAAGAGTCATTTTAGGTGGACCCTGTCAGAATAAAACAGAAGCAAACAGATTGAGGAAAGGCCAGAAAGGCTTATAGGATCATTGTTCTAGAACTGGAAAGAAGGACCTTATCAGGCCATTGGATCCATCTCTCTGGGTTTGCAGATAGGGAAACTGAGGGATGGACAAGTAAAGTGACTTAGCAAGGTCTAACTGCATCTGTGCTCTTTCCACTCAGGCACAGGTGGATTGACCTTCCCAAGAAGGTCTTTGAGAGAGGAGGGTGGTTCTGGCTATTTAGGGAGCAACCATCATGTGGTTGGGAAGATAGAACAGAGTTTTGGGATATGAAGAAAATCTTTGGATAACTTTATATTATAGTCTCAACCTTGTCTGACTTGGTCTTTACCCCTGGAGCCAGGAAAAAGTCCATGTCAAGAAGGCTGAATGAAACCCAGCATTAGGATGGGAATGTTTCTTGGAGTTTCTGGGTCTGGAGAGGGAAGGAGAGGGTTGGTGTGGCAGAGAATGGGGGGAGTACTAACTGTTCACTAAATCCTCCAGGAGGGATCAGTGGGGTGGACTTGTGGGGTGTGTCCCCCTCTATTTCTCTCCCTGCTCTAGATGTAGGGAAATTCCCAATTGTAAACTGACAATTCCATTTCTAATAAGCTAAACACAGGGCCTGGGAAGCTTGGTTTCCTAGCTGCACTGCAGCCAGAACTCTGAGCACAATAGGATGGTGCTAATCTCGATTTAAAACAGAGAATGTCAGGATTGGCTGGACCTTCAGAATATCAAGTGTCAGACTGGGAGGACCCTTGGAATCTAGGAGGTCAGGGCTGGAAGGACCCTTAGAACCCAGGAGGTCAGACTGGGAGGACCCTTAGAACCCAGGAGGTCAGGGCTGGAAGGACCCTTAGAATCCAGGGGGTTGGACTGGGAGGACCCTTAGAACCCAGGGGGTCAGGACTGGGAGGACCCTTAGAACTCAGATCAGGGCTGGGAGGACCCTCTTAGAACCCAGGAGGTCAGGGCTGGAAGGACCCTTAGAACCCAGGGGGTCAGGCTGGGGGGACCCTTAGAACCCAGGGGGTCAGGCTGGGAGGACCCTTAGAACCCAGGGGGTTGGACTGGGAGGACCCTTAGAACCCAGGGGGTCAGGCTGGGAGGACCCTTAGAACCCAGGGGGTCGGACTGGGAGGACCCTTAGAACCCAGGAGGTCAGACTGGGAGGACCCTTAGAACTCAGATCAGGGCTGGGAGGACCCTTAGAACCCAGGAGGTCAGGGCTGGAAGGACCCTTAGAACCCAGGAGGTCAGGGCTGGAAGGACCCTTAGAACCCAGGGGGTCAGGCTGGGAGGACCCTTAGAACCCAGGGGGTCAGGCTGGGAGGACCCTTAGAACCCAGGGGGTCAGGACTGGGAGGACCCTTAGAACCCAGGGGGTCAGACTGGGAGGACCATTAGAACCCAGGGGGTCAGGCTGGGAGGACCCTTAGAACCCAGGGGGTCAGGACTGGGAGGACCCTTAGAACCCAGGGGGTCGGACTGGGAGGACCCTTAGAACTCAGGGGGTCGGACTGGGAGGACCCTTAGAACCCAGGGGGTCAGGACTGGGAGGACCCTTAGAACCCAGGGGGTCAGACTGGGAGGACCCTTAGAACCCAGGGGGTCAGGCTGGGAGGACCCTTAGAACCCAGGGGGTCAGGACTGGGAGGACCCTTAGAACCCAGGGGGTCAGACTGGGAGGACCCTTAGAACCCAGGGGGTCGGACTGGGAGCACCTCTGGAACCCAGCAGGTCAGGGCTGAGGGAGCTCTGGTTAGAACCGGGTCTCCCGGCCGGGGAGCGTTCAGAACCCAGGTCAGCGCCGGGAGGGCCCCTGGAGCCGGGCTGTGGGGGCCGGGAGGAGGCGGAGGCCGCGTTCTAGGCCCGGGGAGCCGGTCCCGGAGACGGAGGAGCCCCTGGGGGCGCCCGGCCCGGCTCTGGCCACTTGGCCCCGCTCTTGCTCCGCTCCCCCGGACCTCTCCGGGAGCGTGGCAGCGCCGGGACTCGGGGGGCGCCGCACAAAGCCCGGGAGGGGCCGCGTCTCCCGGCCGGTGTGACCTGGAGTCGGGCCCCGGCCTCCTGGGGCTCAGGGTCCCGGGCTGAGGGCTAGACGCGGCCGGGGCCGGGTGGTCGGCCGGTCCTGGGTTCGGATGCAGCCCCCGGCCCTCCCGGAGCTCCCCCGGGCCTCAGCGCAGAGACCCCTCTAGAGGGAGCCTCGTGCCCGGGCGGGGGCCGGTGGGACCCCTCTGGAGGGGGCGGGGGAGGGGCCGGCTCTCCCACGTGTTTGTTTTTCCTCGGCGCCGCGCCCCGCCGTCGGCCCCGCCTCCGGCGCCGCGCCATTGGCCGCTCCCCCTCAGGGGCTCGCGGCGCGGGGCGCGATTGGCCGGCGGCCCCCCCCGGGCCCGCCCCCCGTCCTATAACTGCTGCGGGCGCTGCCGGGCAGCAGAGCCCGGTCCGAGGCGGCCCGAGCCGGCAGCGCCCCCGCCCCGCCCCGCCATGATCTTCGACAAGGTGAAGCGCTTCGCCGTCCTGCTGGACGGGCCCGAGCCCGAGCCCGCCTTCAGCGGCGGCCAGGCCGTGTCCGGGCTGGTGCTGCTGGAGCTGGCGGCCGCGGCGCGGGTGGGCGCCCTGCACCTCCGCGCCCTGGGCTGCGCCCGCGTGCACTGGACCGAGTCCCGCAGCGCCGGCTCCAGCACGGCCTACACGCAGAGCTACGGCGAGCAGGTGGAGCTGGTGCACCACCGCGACGTGCTGCTGGCCCCAGGTACGGCCCCGCCCCGGCCCGGCCCGGCCCGGCCCCGCCCCCGCCCCCCGCCCAGCTCACGGCCCGTCTCTTCCGCCTTTCAGACTCGGGGGACAGCACCACCCTGCAGCCCGGGAGGCACGAGTTCCCCTTCAGCTTCCAGCTGCCCACGTAAGTGTCGGGCCGGGCGCTGCCCGAAAAGTGCCCCGGCCCCGGGGTGGCTGCCCCCGGGCTCCCCTCCCCCCGACTACCCTCGGCCTCTCCCAGCTCTTTTCTTCCTCTGTCACCCCCTTTCCTCCCATCTCTGTTCCTGTCTCTGTCTTCACCCCCTTTTCTCCCATCTCTGTTCCTGTCTCTCTCTTCACCCCTTTTCTCCCATCTCTGTTCTTGTCTCTCTCTTCACCCCCTTTCCTCCCATGTCTGTTCCTGTCTCTCTCTTCACCCCCTTTTTCCCATCTCAGTTCCTGTCTCTCTCTTCACCCCCTTTCTCCCATCTCTTTTTCAGTCTCTTCCCACCCTTTTCTCCCATCTCTTTTCCTTCCTGTCTCTCTCTTCACCCCTTTTCTCCCATCTCTGTTCCTGTCTCTCTCTTCACCCCCTTTTCTCCCATCTCTGTTCCTGTCTCTGTCTTCACCCCCTTTTCTCTCTTTACCCCCTTTTCTCTCATCTCTGTTCTTGTCTCTCTCTTTACCCCTTTTCTCCCATCTCTGTTCTTGTCTCTCCACCCCCTTTTCTCCCATCTCTGTTCCTGTCTCTGTCTTCACCCCCTTTTCCCCATCTGTTCCTGTCTCTCTTCATCCCCCTTTCTCCCATCTCTTTCTCTGTCTTCTCTTCACCCCCTTTTCTCCCATCTCTTTTCTTTTGTGTTTCTCCCTTCACTCTTTTCGCTCTGCTCTCTCTTCCTTCCCCCGTTTCCTATTTCTTCTCCTTAGTCTCCTCCCAAGAGCCCACATGTACATTCATGCTCAGCCCTTCCAAAGTAGCCAAGGAGAGATAGAGTTGGGGAGTTTCCTGTAAGCTCTTTCCCAGTGCCTGCCACCCCCAGATTCTCACCTCTCTCTTCTCTGCGGGCTAGGACTCTGGTGACCTCATTTGAAGGGAAGCATGGGAGTGTCCGATACTGTGTGAAGGCCAAACTCCATAGACCCTGGGGCACTGCCAAACGGGCCAGAAAAGAGTTCACAGTGATTGAGCCCATCGACATCAACACTCCGGCCCTACTGGTATGACAATGGACAAGCAACATCAGCAACACTAGACTCCCCACTCTGTCCTGGAAGCTAGCACCCCACTTTTCCAGGATCACCTTTGGGGACTAGTCTAGGGAGTCCTATCATTCCCAGCTCTTAGCCTTGACTTTGCATACCCTAAATTCTACACTGTGCCAACAAGCTCCATTAAAGGAAGCTCATTACAGGATTGTGGATTATACTAAGGGGAGAAAGCCAGAAATCTACTGAGTGACCCTATGCAGAAATCTTGAATTCTTTGGCCCTAATTTCCTCACCAGATCATATCTCTACCTCTTGGGGCTGAAATGTGCTAATAGATCCTAGATTTGTCCAATTTGGGAGGGAATCTTGTTCCATCCCTTCAATACAAGAGGCACCCCCATAGCCAGTGAGTCAGTGAGCAGGACTTTGGAAAAAACCATTGGCACTAAGGTTATGGTGAATGGCTCAAAAGGTGACCTCAAAGTCAGGAAGACTCCCCATGACCCAGCTGACTACCTGACTTTGGACAAGTCCCTTCATCCATCAATGGCCCGGGCAGCTTTCTGTGGCTACAAGTGCCACCATGCATTGGTAGAGGGAATTTTTGCACTGGAAAGGCTCTTGGCTGGTGACACAATTCTTAAGTCCTTGCTCTCTGCTAAGGCTGTAGACATTTCCTTGAAAGACCTTATGTTCTCTTATTATTTCTACCTCTGCCCAATAGAATGGGAACTCATTGCAGATAAGGACAGTTTTATGTTTAACTGTAGCCTCAGGACATTGACTGGTCTGAAGGAACCAGAGTCCATGGGTTGAGAAGAGGCATATAGGTAGTACGATTCTGACCCTGATGGGTGGGTACTAAGGGTGGTATCTACCCTTACCTTTCCAGATCCTGAATCAGGTGTGAATAACCTCTTGCTAATTTTTGTTTTTTGGGGTTTTATTCTTTCACAGGCACCTCAGGCAGGTGTGAAAGAGAAGATCGCCCGGGCCTGGTACTGCAATCGAGGCCCAGTTTCCATTACAGCCAAGATTGATAGGAAAGGCTACACCCCAGGTAACTGGGGCACTGTGTACTCACTTGCATCCTGGGGGGAGGTCCAAAAGGAGGCTGGTCTTTCTTTGTCTTTTATCATAACCATCTGCCAAAGGGACCGACAACTGAGCAGGATGGCTGGCCCAGGCACTTCTAAATTAGAGGTTGTGGTGCCAGTGCTGTTCTGGAGAAGCTTCCTATATAGATATAGTCCCCAAAGGAAAGGGAGCAGGGGAAGAGGACAGATGACTTCATCTTTGCACGCCCTCTCCCCATCTCTGGTTCTGATTTGGCCCCGTCTCCTACCTGGACCCCAGAGATTTCCCCTCTATAAAACATGGGATCATCATTTTAAAGCTGGAAGAAGCCCCTCATTTTAACAGAGGATTCAGTGACTTGGTCGGGGTCACACAGCAAGTAATCATGGGGCCCCTTTCAACTAGGGTCCCTTCCAACTGACGCACCATCATTGTGGCCAGTCTCACCCTGAGCCATCATCCCTTCTGTTCCTCCCAGGTGAAGTCATCCCTGTCTTTGCTGAGATAGACAATGGCACTAGCCGGTCAGTTGTGCCCAAGGCTGCCATTATCCAGACCCAGACCTTTGTTGCCCGTGGGGCCCGGAAGGAGAAGAAATCAGTGGTAGCGAGCATTGTGGGCGAGCCCGTCCCTGCAGGGAAACGGGAGCTTTGGCAAGGGCGGGCGCTGAAGATTCCTCCTGTGGGACCTTCCATTCTGCAGTGCCGTGTCCTCCATGTGGATTATGCTCTCAAGGTAGGATATAAAGGGGGGGGGCATCTGATCCTGGTGTAATTCGGTGCCTTCTGCTTCGAGCCTCAGTTTCCTCTTTTATAAAATTCACAAGTTGCACTAATATCTCCTCCAGTTCTTAAAGTTCTGGCAACTAGAGATCTTGCCACAATGCAGTTTGGTTCACTTCCATAACAATAGGAAAGCAGTGACAGGAGGTGGCAGGATACAGAGACAAAGTGAAGGTCTGACCCCTAAGCTTCTGCCTTTGACTGGAGCTTACTCCAGGATCAGTTGAGATAACTCAGGGTGTTTAGCTGGAGAACAGAAGGCTGAGGGAAGAGGGGACTGTAGGGCTATTGTCACTGTCTTCAAGGCTTTACAGAATTGTCACTTCTGTGGGTAGAAGTGAGGGGCAGATTGAGGCTTGAGGCCAGGGAGAACTGACTGGTAATTAGCTGTTGTTCCGACATATCCTACTCTTCTTAACCCCATTTGGAGTTTTCTTGGCAAAGATTCCCCATTACCAATGGGGAAACCAAGGCAAGCAGGATTAAGTGATTTGCCCAGGGTCACACAATTAAAAAGTGTCTGAGGCGGATTTGAACTTGATAAGATGAGTCTTCCTAACAGCAGCCCTGGCACTCTACTGCATCACCCAGCTGTCCCATCAGTAATTAGAGCCACCCCGAAATGGAAAGACCAGTCTGGGAGTAAGGAATGCCTTTGAGCTGTGAACCTAGCCAATAAAGAATTTTTATCTAAAGCTGGATGTGGGACTTCCAAAGCCCAAGGTGTGTAATAACCCTCAAAACCAGGATTTGAACTCAAGTCCCCAGATTCCAGAGACTGGACTCTTTAGAAGGGATTGCTTTCCAGGTATAGGGTGGACTATGAATGCCGAGAAACCCCACCTTGTTCTAAGGATCTCCGTGATCTAGAATGAGGTTGCAGGTTTCTCTCAAACTGTGCAAGCAGGTGAAGATGCTCACTCCAGAGTTCAGTGAGGAGTGCAGTGCTTGCATCTGCTGTTCCAGGCAGGCCTCTGTGTATCATGGTGAGGAAAGCACTGGCTCCTGTGTTCAAATCCTGTCCGAACCCTTGGTTGTGACCTTGGTTGGATGAGACCCTTAACTTCTGCCCCTCAGGACCTTCTGTGGAATGAGAGGGTTCATTGAACAAACTGGCCCCTTCCTGCTCCAAATCTGTGATTTTAATGGGTCTTCTTTTATCTCACTCAACCTTGTATCAAAGGGCTAGGAGAAATTTAAGGAAGGAAGAAATCACTTTCTGCTGGTCAGGGAGGAGTTGGCCACTGAATTTAGAAAGGGGAAGGGGCTCCATTCTACGCTATACCTTCCTGGTTTGTTGTACTAACATTAGCCTCGAAATGCCTCAGACACATTAGTTGCTCTTAGATGAGGGTGAAGTGGCACCGGTCTCTTCAAAATGGCAGTAGGCAGCACTAGTGTTAATACATGGTTCAGCCTGGGATCCTGGGTTCTAATCCTGCCAGGGAGGGAAAGTCCTGGTGTCTGCCCTCAGGCAGCTTGAAGAAAAGGACATCATCACCATCTCCTCACAATGGGGGTGGGGGGGGTGGGATGCTGGGCAGGACTTCATCCTGTTTGACAGATGTGGAAACAGGTCCAGAGAGGGAAAATGACTTCCAAGGTCACACCAACAGTCAGGGAGCAGGGCTAAAAGAGCAGGAGGCAGAGAGTCAGACCTTGGGTGAAAGTGGTGGCCCCAAGCTGAGAAGACCAGGGCATAAGTCTTGCCTTTCCTACATGTGAGACTTTGGGCAGTTCAGGAGCTCTCAGTGCCCCAGAAAAATCTTTTTAAGACCAGAAGTCCCCGAGCAAGAACAGTCTGTATTAGGTAAGAGTTCCCTCCCCCCCAGAAGTTCTCAACCACTGGGCAGATCTGGTCCAAGGACAGTCTTACCAAGTATTATGGGACATCTCAGCTCTGCAAAAGCAAGACATCTTTGCCCCCAACTGTTTAGTGCCTGGTATATGAGAAGGGGCAATAAGGGATTCAATTAAGTTAGACCTGAACCCAAAGTGATACCTTCCCCCTTCTCTGATGTGCTGGGGAGTGCACCTCCCCTGCCCTTCTTGTTCCCAACGGCTCTGCTCCTTGACTCCTTCCAGGTCTGTGTAGACATCCCAGGCACATCCAAGTTGCTCTTGGAGCTTCCCCTTGTCATTGGAACCATCCCCCTGCATCCATTTGGCAGTCGGACATCCAGCGTGGGCAGCCAGTACAGTGTCAACCTGGACTGGCTGCGTATGACTATCCCCGAGCAGCCTGAAGGTGAGTCTTTGAGCCACACTGGGTGAGGGACCTTCGGGGTCATCCAAGCCAGCATCCTGGATATGGGGAAGCAGAAACCCAGAGAGAGGTTTTGACTTGCAGAGCTAGGAGGACCAAACCCCGGGTTCCTCTGATTCCCCAGGCCCTGGGGCTCTATTGGAGGCACCAGGCTACCCACTCTGCTGCTGACTTTGGACCTCCACTCCCCTGCTGAAAGCAGTCTGGGGAGGGGCAGGCAGGTAGGAGGGCCCTCAGGGAGCAGGACCTTGGAGCCGAGGGGCACCCCTTTCCCTTTGGCCTCATAGCCTCCCCATATGTTTCAGCTCCCCCAGAATACTCCCAAGTGGTGTCTGAGGAGATAGACTCAGATCTCTCGCCACCGCCACAGGAGGCCGGGAACAGCCAGGCCCTGGAGGGCCCCTTCTTCGCCTACATTCAAGAGTTCCGCTACCATCCACCTCCCCTGTACTCCGAGGTCAGTGAGCAACTTCTTGGCTTTGGGAATAGGACCTTGGGAGGGTTTTCTTTAGGGTCTATTCCCTGAGGTTCCCTAAATGGGAAGGGTCAGAAGGAAAGCAGGATCATCTTCCCCCCTTTGACATATCTATCTGTTCTCCCACATAGAAATGGGGGGAGGGGCATTTTTAATCAAAATTTTAAAACTTCTATTTCCTCCTGCTTTCCACCCACTGGAAAAAGAAAAATATAAACAAAATTCTAGCAAAACAGATTTCCTCCCTTGGCCTGGTCCATAGGTCTGCCTCCTGCACCCTGAGGCCATCACCCTGTCAGAAATGATTTGGCCTGTTATAGAGGGGTCCCCAGAAGCTCCCAGGACAGGCCTCAATCTTGCTTCTCTTGCAGGTGGATCCAAATCCTCCCTTGCAGACCATGCGGCCACGATGCATGACATGTTGAGGCCCAGAACAGTGGCTTGATTCTAACCAGAACCAGTCCCTGGGATCCAGGACCGGCTTCCTGACTGAAGTGAGGCCAAGGAGCCCCTGTGATGCGCCTAGCAGGAAAGCAGGCAGCTGATGACACTGCTGGGGTTTGGTGGCCATGGAGGGAGCTGCGGAGTCTGCTCACCATGACTTTGGGACTTGGCAGCTCCGAGTTGCTTTTGGGTGAGGATGGGCCTGGTGTGAGGCCATGTTGTTCTTTCTGGAGACTGCTCCAAATTTCTCCTTTGCCTTAGCACTGGGAAAGCAGTTCTGCCCTTGTGCCTTCCTTGGAAGATTGCAGAGATGAAGCCCCCTTGAGGGACCTCAAAGAGAAGCTTATGACTTGGCCAAAGTCAACCCTTGACCACACACATAGATAAGAGCCCCCACTAGAAGTCAGGTCCCTCTCATCCCCAGGCTGAGGTTCTCAGTCTACGGACTGCTTCATTTTGGACCAAGAAGAAGGTGATGTCTTGCCCACCCAGACACTTGAGAATGCTGGGCTTGACCAGGGATTGATGGGCCTAGACAACAGGGGCTTCTGGGCTGGCCCCACAAGCTGGCCCTGGGGTTAGGAGTGAATGAGAGGCAGGGCTTTATGATATATGGTCCGTGAGTGCTAAAAGTCAGCGTATCCATGGGCTGGGCAGCCCCCCCTGAAGCTGGTGCTAAAACTGGAGGGACCAAAGGGGCCACCCCCCTCCCACCTAGGCCTAGGAGGCCTTCCCCTTCCAGAGCCAAGGTGGCAACCACCACAGTGCCCAACCCAAACCTAGGCAATGTTGACTCCTTCCTTTCACTTGGCCTTGACTATAGACACATCCATCTGCACTGTGGTTTTGATAAAATCAAAAACATTCAGGGGAGGCTCCTTTTCTTTTTGTACAGGTTTTTGTTTGAAAATAAAGTTAATACCATGCTTTCTACTGAGATGACTGTGATTTTCTTTTGTTTTATCCCTAAAGCAACTTACCTAATAATGAACATTTCTAAAGTCCCCAAAGATGATAGGATCTGGAAGTGGATTTCTTTTTGTTATTTAAAGTAAAAATTTTTTTTGAGTTTCAAATTCTCCCTCCCATTGAGAAGGCTAGCAATATGATCCCTATTACCTGTGAAATCATGCAAAACCCATTTCCATATTAGCCATGTTGCAAAAAAAAAGGGAAAGAAGAAGAATGTGCCTCTGCTCAGGAGTTCATCAGTTTAGAGGCCAATTTTTTTTTAATTACAAATACTTTGACATCACTATCATTCCCCAAAATAGCCATCTCTTGGGTGTAATCGAGGCAGTTCAATGTAACTATTCAAGTCATTGATTGGCTCTCAAAGCATATAAGTGATTCTGCCCCCATAGCCCCCCATCTCTGCTTCTCTTCAGGACCAGGCCCCACCATCGTTACCCCCCAAGCTGGTTTCATTGCTATTTCCATTGTTGGAGTCTTGTTCCTTTGCTTTTGCCTCCCTCCCTGCTTCAGTTTAAGACTTCCCAGGCAAGCCTGAATTCTCCAAATACTTCCCAGTCCTTATTTCTGAAGACTCACTGAAATTCCATCCCATCCATGGACCACAGGCTTATTTAGCAACTGGACAAAATCTGTAATTCCTTCATCTTTCTACAAATCCCTTCCCTAGCAACAACCCTGAGAGTTTCTGATGAAGAATGAGAGGACTCAGAGAGGTTATGTGAAACCTCTGAGGTCACACAGCCAGTCAATTTTCAATTTTCCCTTCCCACTGCCTACCCTGCTTGTGAAACTCTTCAGTGGAGGGCCTGCTGCTGGATTCTTGCTTGGAAAAACCAGGATGGAAGAAGGGTAGGAAGGACTAATAAATGTAGATTGAATTAAAAAGATTATTAGACACTTCTTGCCTTCAGTCTCTCACTTAGGATCTGCAGACAAAGGATAGGTGTCTTCCTTTGTCTTGACAAATCTAGAGAACTCTGGTCTGAGAGATGGAAATCTGAATTTTAGTCTAAGCCCAATGAATAATTTTCTGTGACTTTGGACAGGTTGCCCCCCCCCCTTTCTGGGACGGTCTCATCCATCCCTCCTGTCTCTGAAAGCCAAATCCAAAGGTCCCTTCCAGTGTTGACGTTCTGTGTTCTGAGGTCACTCTCCACCTCTGACTTTCCTGCTTTTAATAGAAATTCTCTGCTCCCGCCCTGCTGTCCCCAAGGGAGCCAAGCTTCACGGCGTCTGGGTGTCAGTTTCTGAGTCCTACCAGGGACTCAGAAGGTTGGGGGAGAGTGGGACAGAGACCTGATCCCTATCACGAGGTTTCTCCCCCCCACTTTTCCCTTCCACTGGACTGTCTCCATAGAGCTCAGGGACAGCTTCTTAGAGGAACAAGGCCTGCCTGTAACAGGAAGTGTCTGCCCAGCTGTTCCTGGGACACAAAGCTGCCCCAGTTTGGTACATACAGCCATTAGCCTCTGATGGGAGTGTGGGGGGTGGAGGGGAGGCCTGGTTCAGTCTGTACCAGTACCCCGGGAACCCTGGTCCCCCAGCATCTCCCCTCCCCAAAGGAAATGACCATTGTTGACTCTCCTGCAGATCTGGGCTCTACCAAGTACTTTGCAGACATTTTCTCATGTGAGCCTCACAAGATTCCCATGAGGGAAGTGTTGCTGGTATTATCTTAATTTAACAGAAAGGGAAACTAAGGTTCGAGGCAGTTAAGAGTCTGATTCCATTTCAAAAGCATGCAATCTTAGTATTTTTAAAGCCATGGGACTATCACTGAAATAGTCTATCACCTGCTATTCTACAGGGTTCAATATAACTTGAGGATGAGCATGTTCCCCCTACACACACCCCTCAATGGCATCTAGGACCATCTCCAGTCATCCTGATCCATAGCTGGCCTCTGGACCCAGATGGCTCTGGAGGAGAAAGTGAGCCTGGTGACTTAACACAGGCCCCCCTCACTCAAATCCAATTCATGGCATCACCTCCCTGATATTGTGGTCTTCTTCAAAAATGAAGGACAAACAGAGCAAACATCTGTCAACAAGAGACATGGGGTCCAGTCTTCTGGCATGCCTGGAGAGATGGGGAGTTCCCCAGTTTTGTTGGCATACAAGCCTTGTGCAATGACCCCAAGCAGGAGGCTGGAGAAGGAATGACCTTGGGCATGTCCCCTGATCTCCCGCTCACCCTCTGCCAAAGAGTATGGGCAGCAAGGTGGTCCAGTAGTTTGAGGATGGGACTTGGAATCAGGAAAAACTAAATTTCAATCCAAACACAGATACCTATTGACCATGTGATCCTGGGCAAGTCACTTTACCTCTATAAGTCTTAATTTCCTCATCTGTAAAATGGACAGAAAAGCAACTACTTCCCAGGGCAGTTGTGGGGATCAAATGAGATAATATTTGTAAAGTATTTATCATGGTGCTATGTAAACATTATACTCTCTCCATATGTGTTTGTGTGTGTGTGTGTGTGTGTCTATAAACAATATAGGTGCTATGTAGACATCAGTTTATATATGATATAAAATAGGTACTATATAAATATAAGTTAAACAAATATAAAAATACCCATTGAAGAATATCTAAGGGAAGGCAATCAGGATGGTGAAGAGTCTCAAGTTCATGGCACCTAAGTGGTAACAGTAGGAGCAGGGGGTGTTTAGCCTGGAGGAGAGCACTTAGACTGTATTTGATTAGCATTGCCTGTGGAAGAGAAATGAACTTTAATTCTTATTGACCCCAAAGGGAAGAACAATTAGAGAGGGAAGATGCAAAGAAGCCAATACAGGCTTGATATCAGGAAAAATTTCCAGATGTGGACCAGGCTGCCCACCCCCGTTCTTCTGACCAACCCAGAGTCTGATCCTTGTACTCTGTTACCTTCCCTGTGTAGCTCTCAACAAACCCTTTTCGTTTTATGGATCTTAGTTGTAACATCTGGGTTCTAAGGGCCCTCCCAAACCGCCACCCCACTCCTAGGAGGTCTTTTGGCAGAGGCCAAGTGATCATTTGTCAGGTAGATGGGGGGGTACGTGTTCAAGGACAGGTCAGACCAGTTAACCCAAGGTTCTTGTCCAACCCCACCCTCTGTGATTCTGCTCGGCCTTATTCACAGGCCTGGCATTTAAAGCCCTATATGCTTGGGTACCAGCCTTTCTTTCCAATGGTATTTTCCACTCTTCTTGCACACTCTTCAGTCCAGCCAAACTAGACTGACTATAGGTTATTCTCAGATTCTCTCTGATGATCTCCCTCTCCCATCCCTGGGCATCCTTTCCCCTGACTGTCCCTTCATCTTTGTCTTTTAAGAATCTTTTTCTACAAATTTTTGCCCAGGTGCCACTTCTTCCATGAAGCCTTCCTTGGTTTCCCCAAGCCAAAAGTGTCTGTCTCCTCTCTCCTGAAGCTTTTGTAGAGAAATAGCTCTGGATATCACTTTTCCCCACCCCACTGACCTCCTACCCTGTATTATATTTTATCTGTGACCTGTTATCTGTGACCCACAGGGAGACAGAGTACAAGGCCTGGAGTCATTTAGAACATGGTTCAAATGACTTCTCTAAATTGATTTGTATGAATTGTGAAGCTTATGAAGACTTTTCCCAGCTGAATGGGTGGATGAGAACAATTTGTTCCAGTGGCCATGAAGGCAGCCAAAAGCAGGAACTATGGAGTACTTAGAGCTTGCTCAAACATGGAAGATATCAAGATCATCTACTACATTCCAGGCCATCACCATTATCTTGACTTCTGTCTTGCCACTGGATTTCCATTACTCTGGAAGAGAGAGAGTGAGGTTGATGAGTTTTTGTAGCTCTGCCTCCTTTAAATTCAATTATGCCCTACCCTTTGATCCAGCAATATCACTACTGGGTCTAGACCCTAAAGAGATGATGAAAAAGGGTAAAAACATCACTTGTACAAAAATATTCATAGCAACCCTGTCTGTGGTGGCAAAGAACTGGAAATCAAGTAAATGTCCATCAATTGGGGAGTGGCTTAGCAAACTGTGGTGTATACATATATATATATATATATGTCATGGAACACTATTGTTCTATTAGAAACCAGGAGGGATGAGAATTCAGGGAAGCCTGGAGGGATTTGCATGAACTGATGCTGAGTGAGATGAGCAGAACCAGAAAAACACTGTACACCTTAACTGCAGCGTGGGGATGATGATCAACCTTGAAGGACTTGCTCATTCCATCAGTGCAACAATCAGGGACAATTTGGGGGCTGTCTGTGATGGAGAATACCATCTGTATCCAGAGAAAGAATTGTGGAGTTTGAACAAAGACTAAGGACTGTTACCTTAAATTTAGAAAAAAAAAAAACTGATATCAAATTGTCTGATCTTGCTATCTCTTATACTTTACGTTTCTTCCTGAAGGATCGGATTTCTCTCTCATCACATTCAATTTGGATCAATGTATACCATGGAAACAATGTGAAGAGTGGCAAATTGCCTTCTGTGGGGGGTGGGGAGAGGGAAGTAAGATGGGGGGGGGGAATTGTAAAACTCAAAATAAATAAAATCTTTAAGTAAAAAAAAAAAAATTCAATTATGCCCAAGTCAAGTTATGTCTTTGGTCCTCATCGGAAAACAAAAGACATTCAACAAGCAGATATTTAGTATAAATGTTTAATTTAACCAGAAGCCATTGAACATGGACCCGGGGGAGGTCATTAGAGCTCTAGACTGGGAGGCAGGACATTCAAGAGAGCACATGCAGATGCTCTGATGGATACTGATCCTCTTCAGGAAGCTGGCCCTGAGCTCCATGAGTCTTCCCAGAAGCCTTTAACAACAGAGTCCTGAGCTTTAAGACTCTCCCCCTCCAGCCAGCCTCCACTAGCTTTGTTTGTGTTTTAAATGATGTCACTTGCTCCTTTTTCACTCGTCTCCTTTTGGAGTTCACTGTGGTTTGCTGTCCCAAACTGAATTTCTACAAGCCACTGTCTGGCTTGTTTCATGAGTTAGTGAACGGAGAGCCCCGCTTTGTGTTCTGGAGTTTATCGAATATGGAATTATTGCAGGAGAGAGACTCCCGTCCTGAGGTCCGAGAAGAAATGTCAAGAGAACCACGGCCTTGAGTGGGAAAACAATAATAACTTTATTTTCACAAACTTCTGACTGAAAATTGAACATTTCCCTCGATTTCAAAAAGTCAACGTGGTTCTGAGAAGGGGTTCTTGGGCTTAATTAGCAACTGGAGTTGTCTAGAACCCAGAAAAAGATAAAAAGAACCCCAGAACTGGAGAAGCATAGCCTCAGGTTTGGGAGGGTCCTTAGAACACAAGGATGCCAGCGCTGGAAAGGATCCGAGAACACAGGATGTCAGACAAGGGAGGGCTCTTAGCACAGGGGCTACTACCAGGATCCATAGAAGAAAAAGGGTTTGCTGAGAGTTACACAGTGACCAGGAGGGAAGATAACATAGTACAAGGACCAGACTCTGGGTAGGAGGGCAAAGCAAGAGAGATTCACAAGGAAGGTGAGGTCTATGCTGGGCCTTTGACTAAGGACAGTGGAGGAGTGGTGTGAGCCATAAGAACATTGGAGGCACAGAGTCGAGGGGGTCAAGGCTAGAATGAGAAGGGTAAGAATCAGTGAAGGACTAAACCTAGCCCAAGTGAGTCATACCTAGAGGGCTGAAGGGGACTTAGAAATGGGGTGTGACCAGGCCATGAAGGGCATTGGGGTCAAAACATTAGGTTCACATTCCCTCAGAGCTCCGTAACATCTATGTGGCTTTGGGGAGGCAACCAAGCCTTTTCAAGCTGCTTCTATAAATGACGGACTGGCTAGCTGATTTCTAGCATTTCTTCCAGTTCTAGCACCTTTTTTCCCCCTTTGATCTGAGTCCTCAGGGCCCATGACAAAAGGCCTTCTTCCCCTTCTGGAGCCAAGTTCCCTATGGCTATGGAAGACAATTCCTGGAGAGTTAGTCAAGAGACACGGGCCTCCCTGAGCAGGAGGTATGTGAGCAAAGGACAATGTGACAGCTGAGCCAAGGGGAAGATGAGGGTGGGGGGTGGGGAGGGGAGACAGACCCCGGATCCCAGACCAATCACCAAAAAGTCTCTTAAGGCCCCCACACCGAGAATGTCCCTCATGAGAAGGACAGCTACCTCTGTTGTTGAACCAGAGATCTGGGTGATAACTACAAGTATACATTTATATACATGACATTGCTATGCACACATGCATACCCCCTCTTGCAAGCACACAAAAGAACCACACAAATAGAACATTGGCAGGATATCCATGGCCAACTGGTCCAATGCATGCCCAAAAGGAATCCCTATGAGGAGGAACTGGACAAGTGGTCATCCAGAATCTACCCTGAAGACCCTCTCCTTGTCTAGGTAACTAGCTATTGCACTCTGGGACAGCTCTTCTTGTGAGACATGTTTTCCTATCATCAAACCTCAACTCACTCCTTTGTAATATCTACCCATAGTTCCTGGTTCTGCCCTCTTGTACCAAGTAGAACAAAGCTAATCCCTGGCCCCTCAAATACCTGAAGAAAGTTGCATTGCCCTCTCTGAGATGCCTTTTCCTGCCAAACATGCCTAAGTTCCTCCATTTGATTCTTGTATATTATGGACTTAAACCTCCTCGACTTCCTGCTTCCCTTCCTCTAGAGACCTTATCAATGTCCTTCTTAAGCCCTTGTGTCCAGATCTGAACACAATACTCCACATGAAGTCTGATAAGGGTGGGGGACCATGAGCCTATCACCTCCCTGGTGCACCAAGGTAGGTTCCTAGTCATATAGTCCAAACTTGCATTAGCTTCTTCAGCTACCTTATCACATTGCTGACTCATTTGAATTTTCAGTCTATGAAAATGCCCAGTTTTTTTTTTCAGTCCAACTGTTTTCTCTAGCAGTCCTCCCCCATCTTATACTGGTGATAGTGATTTTTTTTTTCTACATACCCAACAAATGGTCCTCGGGACAGGAACCCTAGGAAGCAGCCCAACTCAGTGGGCTACAGTGAAAAGGTCACTGACTATAAATGCAAAGGACTTGGATTCAAATCCTACTTGGGATGCTTGCTATGTATGTGTCCTCAGGAAAATCATTTAATCTCTCTTTGGATCTCAGTCTTTTTATCTATAAAATCAGAGTGGAAAGACGGGTCAGACCTTTGGTGTCTCTTCTGACTATAAATTTGCCATCTACTTCTGAATAATTGTAATTGTTAGGAAAGTTTTCTTTACTGGGTCTGGAATGAACACAAGGCCAACACAAGACTCACCTCTATGCATATTCAGAATGTAGAGAAATAGGCATGGGTATGTGCATGTTTGCACAGTTGCATGAGAACAGACCCACAGAGCAGTTGCTCACAGACATATGTGTGTTAACATAAACATATGTTCAGACCCCAATTTTTATAGCCGTATATCCTTCCCCAGCATCTGGAAGCCTTAGAGGCACTTCTCCCCCCCCCAAGTCCCAGTCTCCCCAGACAGCCGTTTGCTTGCTTTCTTATCAATTTTCAGGGAATGCTTGGAAAGTCCCCAAAATTTGCTTGAAAAGTAACTATTCTTAGACCCCTGTGGTTGTTTGTCCCACTGCTGAATGGGGTCAGGATCTGTGAACTTACTCTTGCCCGGATCAGAATACACACCATTACTCATCTCCCGCCCCCAGTCCTGTGCCTGGCGCCATCACAAATGGGACATGTTCCCCCATAAACAGCCTTGAGTTTTTGGAGAAAGAACATGTGTGAACTATAAACAAGCCTGCTGGGGACAGAAAAGCAGGACTGGAGGGAGGATGGGCCAAGGGAAATTCCTCCTCTCAGCCCAACAGATGGACTCTCTTTGAGGAGAAGATCAGAGCCCTCAGAACCTGAAGCAGAGAGAAGCATAGAACCTTAGACCTGGCCTAATCTTATAACCTTAAAAAATCCTAACACATTGGAATTAGAACATCATAGAACCTTAAACTCAGAATAGAATCTTAGAGTCTTAGATGAAAGGAAGGAAAGGAGGGAAAAAAGGACGTAGAGAGGAAGAAGGATTTAAGGAAGAAAAGAAGAAAAAGGAGAGAGGAAGGAAGATAGAAAAAAAGAAAGAAGGAAAGAAGAGAGGAAGGAAGGGAGGGATGGAGGAAGAAAAGAAGAGGGAAGGAGGAAGGAAAAAGAGGAAGAAAAAAGGGAAGGAAGAAAAAGAAAGGAGAAAAGAAGAAAGGGAGGAAGGAAGAAAAGAAATGAAGGAAGGAGAGAATGAGGGGAAGAAGGGAGGAAGGAAGAAATGATGGAAAGAAGAAAGCAAAGAAGGAAGGGAAGAAGGAAGAGAGGGAGGGAAGGAGGAAGAAAAGGAGGGAGGAAGGAAGGAAAGAAAGGGAGGGAGGGAGGAAAGAAGGGAGGGAGGGAAAGAGGAAGAAAAGAAGGGAGAAAAAGAGGGAGGAAGGAAAGGAGGGAGGGAGGAAGGGAAGAGGAAGAGTGTTTATTAAGTTTCTACTATGTTTGAGGTACTGTGCTAAGGGCTTCACAGATATCAGTTCATTTGATCTTCGTAACAGCTCTAGAAGGTAGGTGCTATTATTATTCTTATTTTACAAATGAGGAAAATGAGGCAGGCAGAAGTAAGGTGACTTGGTCAAGGTCACCACACAGTGAGTTTCCAATGCTGTATTTACACTCAGGTCTTCCTGATTCCTAGCTACCTTGGTATCAAAAAATCTTAGGATTTTAGAAGATTCAAAGAAGACTCAACAAAGACTCATAAAAGGTTCAAGGAGATGTTTTTTTTTCCTCTTTAGAAAAGGCTTTTTTTTACATCTGCCTTTTGTTTGCCCTTTGCCTTCATTCCTGAATCTATTTTTCCCAGGTCTACTCAAAGCAAACCAGTCCTCATAACAAGAATTTTTTTAAAGCAATCCAACAGAACTAACTACCATCAGTTGTGCCTGACAGGCCTTCAGACAGGCCCTTAGAAGGCCCCAATGATTGGGTCCAACCACTTCTGCCCTGCAAGAAGCCCCTCCAAAGTCTCTGCAATAATTTTATCACATTAGGGCAGCTAGGTGGCAAAGTGGATAGAGCACTGGCCCTGGAGTCAGGAGGACCTGAGTTCAAATGTGACCTCAGACACTTAATGATGACCTAGCTATGTGACCTTGGGCAAGTCACTTAACCCTGTTGACTTATTAAAAAAAAATTTCATTGAATTCTCAAACATTTATTGAAGTCATCTACTCTATGCCAGTCATCAGGGACATGTACTGCATTTCAAGAGGAAGGAAGCCCTAATAGCTGGTGTTGGATGTGGGGATCAGGATAGATCTTATATACAGTGGTTAGGCAAATAGGGTTAAAGTGACTTGCCAAGGGTCACACAGTAGCTGAAGCTGGATTCAAACTACACCTTCCTGACTGCAGTTCCAGAATTCCATCCACTTTGCTAGCTGACTGCCTCCCCTCCAGACTTGCACTGGTCCTTCAATTGTCCAATAGGCCTTCCCTGTACCTAGACCACAGAGCTCGATTCAGGCTCTTGCTCAGGGGTGGGGAACATTTTTTTCTGCCAAGGGCCATCTGGATACTTATAACATCATTTGCAGGTCATACAAAATTATCAGCTTAAAAAGGATCCTGCGATATGTGGTCAAACAAATTCACCCCTAAAAAGCTCCTAGATTTTTGAATTTCAAATTTCTGGAGCTTTTTAATGGCCCCTGCTCTAGATCTATGAACTCTGTCACTACTTGCAAGGTAAGTCAAGTCGACAAGCCCTAATTAAGCTTCTGCTATGCAAATAGTAGGAGGGTTAATAAATGTAGGCACTTGATAAATTGACTATGAGGCCCTGTGCTAAACATTAGGGATCCAAAGAAAGACCAAAGCAACCCTTGCTTTCAAGATGGTCGTGACTTATGGGAGAGGCTGCACATAAACAGCTATAGACAGACAAGGTGGGACAAGGTAAATTCAAGAGAATTCAAGATGGAAGGTCCTAACCTTAAGGGGGAAGGGACTTACTTATAATTACATAGGTCATGGTAGAGATGCCATCTGAGCCCAAATTTACCTGATTCCAACTCTGGCACTTTATACTCCCTGTCACCAACTGAGGTTCATAGAAATTTGATAAATACTTTACAAAGAGCATCTCAGACGGCTAGGTGGTGCAGTGGATAGAGCACCAGCCCAGAGTCAGTAGTACCTGAGTTTAAATCTGGCCTCAGACATTTTATAATTACCTAGCTGTGTGGACTTGGGCAAGCCACTTACTCCCACTGCCTTGCAAAAAAAAAAAAACCTAAAAAAAACCCCAAAGAGCATCTCCTTTCAGTCCCAGAACAATTCCTAAGGGTTAGTATCAATTAACTAATCAATTGATCCTTTTTTGTTCATTGATTAATCAACTAGTCATTCATTAATCAAGAATCTTGTTAGACCTGGGGATCTCCATTAACAAAAATGAAACAGAACCTACCCTCAAGGAGCTTACATTCTATTGCTGTGTGCAAAGTAGCAATAGAAATCTCAGAAAAGTATAGAAGTGGAGGAGGTTATTATTATTGTCTTTCTCCAGTGGGTCCCCCTTCTCTGAGGTCTTATTCCAGCCTAGAGGGTTCATGGGGCTCCTAAAGGCTCTTTCAACACATCTCAAACAGCATGGCCAAGCCATACTAGGAAGAGTTGGTGACTTTAGATGGACCAGACCCAGCCAACTATGCCTAAAAGTTCATTCTTCTGAGGAAGGTTGGCTACCAGAGGGGATTGCTTCTTCCCAGCTCCAGTAGATAAGATGTAAAAAAGGTCTGAGATCTGCAATAGTGACAGAAAGCTTCTGGAGACCCTTGCAATGTCAAAGGAAGTGTAGTTATTGGTTTGGGGTGTTTTTTGTTTGTTTTTTAAGACAAGAGGTTAAGTGACTTGTCCAAGGTCACACAGGACATATTTGAACTCAGGACATCAGGTTTGGATCCACTGCACCATCTAGCTGCCCCCTATTATTGGTATTCTTGATAGAGTTCTCATTCTACCCTTAAGAACACAGCCACCCTGGGGTGGCTAGGTGGCACAGTGGATAGAGCACCGGCACTGGAGTCAGTAGTACCTGAGTTCAAATCTGGCCTCAGACACTTCATAATTACCTAGCTGTGTGGCCTTGGGCAAGCCGCTTAACCCCATTTGCCTTGCAAAAACTAAAAAAAAAAAAGAGAAAGAGAAAAAGAACACAGACCTTATCTCCATGGAGTTCACCATCTAGGAAGAGGAGAAAACATCAACACTGAGAAGGAAGGAAACAAATGTTTATTAATGTGACTATGTGTCAGTCTCTCTGGGATATAAGCACTTTACAAATACAATCTCATCTGATCCTTAGAACAACCCAGGGGACATAGGTACTGATAGGAATTCAGTTTTATAGTTGAGAAAGTGGAGGCTATGACTTGCCCAGGGTCATTTAGTCAACTACGAAATGTCTGAGGCTACATTTGAACTCAGGTCTTCCTGACTCTAGACTCTGCCCAATGAATAGAGTGGAAATATCATATCATCATAATATATGATATTCTAGTTTGTTATATCATATCTTATACATTGTATCATATTAGAACATATTATGGGATGGTGTCATATTGTATCTTGGTGTGATATAATATGGCACATTTTATCTCATTATAGCACATTGTAGCATATCATGTCGTATTCTATTATATAGAATATATTAGAATCTATTAAGTATGCCAAAGAGAATTCAAAGGTCCTTGACTCTGAACTACCTAGAGCCCCCTACTTTTATGGTGAGGGACAGAGAAGAGAAGGGGACGGAAAGACAGAGAGAGAAGGAGGGAGGGAAAAACAGAAGAGAGGGAGAATCTGAGAGAAATAGGAAAAAAGGAAGGAAGATGAGGGTTCAGAGAGAAGTGAAGCTTCCTTAAAATGTTTTTTCTTTCTCCATTAGAATATAAGCTCCTGGGGTAACTAGGTGTCTAAACAGATAGAGCAACAACCCAGGACACTTAATCCTATTTGTCTCCCCTTCCTCACCTCCAAAAAAAAAAGCTCCTAGAAGGCAGGGACTAACTTTCTCTCTGCTTAGAAGTGTATTCCTAAAACTGAGGGGTCTAGTAATGAGCAAGCATTTAAAAAATGCACAATTGACTTGATTTGACTTGATAAGGTAAATTTTGTTGGGGGGAAGCAATAGCAGCTGTCTGGAAGGGGAGATTTTAGAAAAGCCTTAATGGAAAAGATGGTACTGTGGCTAGAACATAGCCCTGGAGTCAAATCTGAGTTCAAATCTGGTCTCAGACAATTACTAAAAGTGTGACCTTGAGTAAGTCATTAAACCCTGATGGCCTCACATCTAGGACCATCTCTGGTCCTCCTGATTCATATTTGACCACTGGACCCAGATGACCCCAGAGGAGGAAGTGAGGCTGATGGCTTAGCACAGCCCCCCTCACTCAAATCTAATTCAACTTCTTGTCATGGCATCACCTCCTTAATGTTCTTCGAAAATGAAGGGAAAACATTATCAAAGAAGACAGCAACTGAGCAGAATTTTGAAGCAAACAAGAGATTTTAAGAGGTGAGAAAGGAATGTGTTGAAGGTCTGTTGGCCTGAATGCAAAGGTGTAGGAGGTATAGGAAGGAGACCATTTCAGTCACTTCCCCTTAGAGGTCATGATTTCCTCAGCTGTAAAAAAAAGGAGGTAGAGTAGAGAGATTCTAAAAAGTCATATGACAAGAGGGGAATTGTTGTCTTGGCTCTGTACCTTCTTCCCTTCTTAGGAGTGTCCCTGAGTTTGCCTATCTGTAAGATGGAAGCACAATTCCCACCCAACTTCTAGGGAGAAAATTGATGGGAAGTTTTGTTTATATACTTTATAGATAGATAGATAGATAGATAGATAGATAGATAGATAGATAGATAGATATAGATATATTAGAGTTACTAGAAATGAGGGTTTGCATGGAAATAATGTAAAGATGAACAGAATAGAATGCCTTCTGTGGGGGTTGGGGAAAAGGAAATAAGAATGGGGGGGAAATTGTAAAACTCAAAATAAATAAAATCTTTTAAAAGTTTTTAAAAAAGAAATAAGAGGGTTTGTTGTTAGTAACTATTTTTCTCCATTATTTTCACCATACCCTTTGCAATGATACCTTATGGGTGAAACTGCAAATTGGTCCAGTGATTTGAGAAGAAAAGCTAGTGAACTCTTCATACCCCTTGACCCATTCTTTTGGGCATGGTTCTTGGTTCTTGTCTTTCTTTCATTATCGAAGAAGACCAAGATGACATCACTATGTGTGAGCCAAATGACAGTGTGTCCAACTGTGGCTGATCAGACCAATAGGAGTTTGGAATGCTCTGCCACGGGCTGGGCACAAATAGTTCATGTGAACACCTGGGGTGGGTACTCTAAGCTTACAGATGACACATTTCCCTTGAGTGGCTTCCATTCTGCCTTGCTTGTAGAGCACAGCCTCCTTACTGATGAGGGCCCGCCATGCTGGGTGGTCCTGGGCCACATATCCCCCCAAGAATGTTGAAGATAGAAACAAAGGCTCAGAATATAGCAAAATTGTCAGAGCAGCACTTTTTAGAGGAGCACAGAATTGGAAATAATGTAGGTTCCTGTGGATTGAGGAAGGGCCAAACAAACTGTAAATGTGAATGTAATGGGATGGTATTATCCCCTAAAACATAATAAAGGAGCAATCATGGGAAGACTTGGATGATCTGAGATAAAGGAAGTCTACGGGAGAAAGTGCCCTTTGTCTCTAGATAGAAGATCTGGCTTCAAATCCTTCCTCTGATGCTTGACCTCAGGCAAGTCATTTCTCTGGACCTCAGTTTACTTGACTGTATAATGAAAGGGTGGAGCTAGATGACTTCTGGAGTCTTAGCCAGTTCTGGATCTTGGATTACCTGAACCTGGAGAAGAGTGTCCACCATCACTACATTAATATCAATGGGAATACCACTAAAGGGGAGCTGAAGGCATGTCTCAGTAGTAGGGTTGAAGGACTATGGAAAAAAGGAAAGGAAGCATGGCTTTTGTTCAATTATTATCTCATTTAATCTTCACACCAGCCCTGAAAGGGGGAATGCTATTATCATCTTCATTTTACAATTGGGGAAACTGAGGCAATCGGCCTTTTAAGTGACTTGGCCTACACTAATAAGTGTTTGAGATCAGATTTGTAGACTTAGCTCTTGTGGGACCTTCTTCCAGGATTTCAGACTCAGTGGTTTGAGGAGTCTCTTTTATTGGACTGTTTTTCCTTGTTACTAGGAAGGACAGGGTTTGGAGAAGGGAGCTAGTTCTGGAAATGGCTGAAATAAAAATGAAAGGCATTCACAAAATGAAAGATAATTTTTTGTAAAAGGAAGACCATGGCTTTCCAGATCTGGCACATCCTTGTTTTCTGGGGTAACCTGTGTAACACTTCTTTACTCCAGAGAAGGGCAGAGATTGCTTCCTCAGCCTTTGCCCACATTGACCCAAGGTTTGTGATCTTCTCCAGCAAGGGCCGGAAATCTCCTAGGATATTTTGGCTCTGACCTCAGAACTCTGGGGCAGTCTGCACGTCATTAGCATGACCAGAGACCTCAGACTAGGCCTTCACAAAGAAACCTAATTACAAGCCAATTCACACTCGCCTCTAATTGCAGGAAGGGAAAGAGTCGTGGGTGAGAGAGAGAGATCTGCACAAAGATTGTAATCAGAGGCAGTTTGGCAAGGAAGGTGGAGGGAGGGCTGAGTGCCCTGGCTGGCAGCTCCTGATTCACACCAGGGGCCTGACTCAACATTTGACTTAAGGTGGGACTGTCAGCAAGTCTCTTCTTTCTTTGAGCCTCAGTTTCCCTATCTGTAAGAATTGAGAACACTAGAAGATCTCTAAAGTGTATTTCAACTTTCTGTGCTCCAAGGGTCCTCCCTGCAATAGCAGTGTGTTCTAAGGACCCTCCCAGCTTTGACATCCTGTTCTAAGGACCCCCCCCAGCTCTGATATTCTATGTTCTAAGGACCTTCCCAACTCTGACTTTCTGAATTCTAAGGACCCCCCAGCTTTGACATTATATCTTCTAAGGAACTTCCCAACTCTGACTTTCTGTGTTCTAAGGACCCCCACCCCACCAGCTCTGACATTCTGGATCCTAAGGATCCTTCCAGAATGAGCATTCTGCTGTTCTAAGGTCCTTCCCTATGTTCTAAGGACCCCCCAGCTCTGACATTCTGTGTTCTAAGGACCCCTCAGCTCTGACATTCTGGATCCCAAGGATCCTTCCAGGATTAGCATTCTGCTGTTCTAAGGGTCCTCCCAGCTCTGACATTCCCTGTTCTAAAGTTCCAGAGTGCCTTGGCACATCAGTTTCATCATGAAAGAATGAAAATCTATTAAAGGCTCAATGTATTGACTTCAATTGAGCTTCATCTTTAAGCCCCAACCTTCAGCTTCCCCGACATGAAGACTTCACCTTCCTGTTCACAGTAGCTGAGGCTTATCTCAGTCTCTTCTTATCTGGATCTCTTGGTCCCCAGGATAGGTGAAACCAGGGAGGGAAGGGGGAGGCTGAGCTCTCTGGGAAGAGCAGTGGAAAACACTGTCCAGTTTCTTGATAGGAGTACTACTACTACTACTCCCTATCTGCACAGTATTGGGCAAGTCGTCCCCCCCCCACCATGGGCCTCAGTTTTCTCATCTGTGAGATAAAAGCCTCTATCACCTATACCAGTCCTAAATTTACAGTCTCAGGAGCCTAAGTCTTATTTTCTCCCCATCTCTGTTTAACCCAAGAAAAATCCTGGTCTAAAATCTCTGACTCCAATCTGACAGCAAAAATTCAGAAGGATACCCTGGGCATCCAGGTAGCAGATGCCACCCCTCCAGGTCCCAGGATCAGATACTCAGAGGATTCTGAACTGGGAACTAAGGCATGCTTCCCATTCTTGGTCACACCCTGATACTTCTTATCAATCAGTCTCCCCATCTAGTAGTACAATGCCCTGCAACACCTTGGTGGTGCAAGGGAATGAGGAGAGGTCAACCACACCCCTGGGAAGCTCTCCACCTAGGAGGAGAAACTAGACTCAGAAAGGCCTCCCAGGGCAGAAACCTTACCATGGACATATCGTAGAACTAGGAGTATGGGTGGTGGGGGTAGTAGTAGTAGTAGTAATAATGATGGTAGTAGTAGTGGTGGTGGTGGTAGTGGTGGGGGTAGTAGTGGTGATATGGTAGTGATAGTGATGGTAGCGGTAATGGTGGTGGTGGTGGTGGTGGTAGTAATAGCAGTAGTGGTGGGGGGGTAGTAGTGGTGGTGGTGGTGGTGATGGTAGTGGTAGGAATGGTGTTTGGTGGTAGTAGTAGTGGTGGGGATAATGGTGGTGTTGGTGTTGGAAGTGGTAGTGGTGGTGGTGGTAGTAGTAATCATTTTTAAATATACCATGCAAGTGCTTTCCACGTTATCTCATTTTATCCTCACAGCCACCCTGGGAGGTAGGTGCCGTTATTATCTTCATCTTACAGAAGAGGAATTGTGGCTGCCTTTAAGTGAATTGCCCAGAGATTTTGATCCCTAGAAAGCATCTAAGGCAATTCTTGAACTCAGGTCCTCCTAACTCCTAATACAGCTTATTTAGTCAATGAGTCCCAATCCCTTCTTTTGTGACCCCAGTTGGGGTTTTTCCAGTTCCTTTTCCAGAACATTTTACAGATGACTGAGGCAAGCAGGGTGAAGCGACTTGCCCAGGGTCACACAGCTAGCAAGTGTCTGAGACTGGATTTGAACTCAGTCTTCCTGACATCAGACCCAACACTATCCACTGCACCCATCATCTCTAACCCTGGAATGGGGAACACTAGATTCGGAGCCAAAACTCTCATTTTCTTAGGTCAGGAAACTGAGGCCCTCAGTAGGGCGGTGGCCTGCCCTTGGCCACATGTAGGAAGTAGCAAAGCTGGGCCTCAGACCCGGCTTCTGATTCCAAGAACGGTGTTCTTTTCCGCTTGCCAGTTTCCAGAGTTTAGCTGGAGGTCAGTGCAGGCTTTGAGGGAGGTTGGGGAGCTCTGGAGAGTTGGCAAGCTGGGGAAAGGAGGCTGGGGGCCCCTTCCTGGGCTACCGGGTGGGGCCGGGGCTGTGGAGGGGGTTCGGAACTGCACCTGCTGTTTGGAAACCTGATCCCCCTGCGGGGTGGAATGCTGACAGCTCCCCAGCTGGCCAGGCCAGCCGGGCAGTGCCCCGCTGACATCAGGACGGGTTCGGGGGATGCTATGCCTTGGCGGTCCAGAGCTGGGCTGGCTCGGGACAGAATGTGCTAGGAAGGGAATCAGCTGGGGAAAGCAGACAGTGAGGCCGGCCCATCTGTGGATTCCTGAACCCGGGCCCAGTCAGATCGCCAGCACCCAGCCGGGGAAAACAAACCTCTCCATTGAGATGCACTCCCAGCCTGACCCCCGGCAGGCCCGGGAGCTGGGTCACTGCAGGAGAGACAGGAGCAGGGGCAAGGGCAGAGACAGAGATGGGTCAGGGGCAGAGACAGGGACAGATGGAGAAATGAGAGCTGAGGCAGTCACAGAGACAGGGGAAGAAAAGGACAGAGATAGAAACTGAGGCAGGGACAGAGACTGAAGCAGGTATAGAGACAGGGAAAGTAAAGGACAGAGACTGAAGCTGGAGCAGGGACAGACACAGACAGAAGCTTAGAAAAGAGCAGAATCAGTGGCCTTCAGTCTGCTGCTTCATTATCCTAGGATCTCTGGTTAATGTCTGGAGCTGTCACCCTCAGACAGGATGGAATGTAACTTTGGGGGACATGTTTCCTTGTCTCTCCCCTTGGAATACAACAGCCTCCTAACCTTACCCAGCCTGTGCCCTATTGCCCCTCACCCCCACAATCTTAGGGAAAGGATCCCACCTCCTGGGTGCCACCTGGGAGCCATAAATTAATCCAAAGGTTTGTCGTCATCAACAGTCTCTGAGGCCTGAGAAGTCAGTTCAATGAACTTTTCAATTGGATACTTTGGTAAACAGTTCTTGTTTTCCCAGACTTTATTTATAAAAACATCCGGAAACTGCCCAGTGATGATCCCTGGGTCTAAAGCTTCAGGACATGGGACTCTTTAGAAAGTATGGGTCTTATTTATAAATAGTTGCTATGCCCTAGAGAGGCAGCCTGGGCTAGTGTCATGGATAGGAAAGTGGCCTTGGAGGCCACTTCCTGGCAGAAGGGATCCTTCATCATTTTCCTCTCTCACAGCTCCAGAAAGAAGCTGGAGTCTACCCTGCTAGCAGTTTTCTCATTAGGATTTTCTCTTTGGGATCAATGAAAGTCCTCATCCTACCCCTGGGCTCCCTCACTCCACCTACCCTTCTGATCTTCTGTTCCCCCAGACTGAGAAATGACTCGGTTATCTAGTTTGGAATCTTAGAATTAGTCTCTTTTCTTATACTCCATCAACCCTGTTAGTGGGGAAAAGAATAAACATTTTAATATTAAACCTTTTACAAATATTGTCTCATTTGATTGCTTCTCACAATAAACAGGAGGAGGTGCTAGCATTCACTCCATTTTGCAGTTGAGGAAACTGAGGCAAATAGGGTTAAGTGACTTGTCCAGGGTCACATAGCTACTAAGTTTCTGAGACTAGATTCCAACTCAGGAAGATGAGTAGCCTTGACCTGTCTGTAAAACTTTCATGGGCATATATTTTACCTGATAATATAGAGTCACCAAGGAAACTGAGGCAGGCAGTAAGTGCTATTGTCCTCAGAGACAGAAAGACTTGGGTCAAGTCTTATCTTTGACATTTATTGACTGATCAGATCATTTTAGCTTTCAGAGTCCCAGGACATTCTCTAAAACTGTAAGCTACAGAGAAAGGACCCTTCCATTGAGGCACAGAGGTTTCTGATGAAATCACAGGTCAAGCTAAAAAAAAATGATTTAATCATGTTTGTGTTATTTTTTTTCATTTGAATGTGAGCTCCATGAGGATAGGGACACTTAACCTCTGTCTACCTCAATTGCTTCAGCTATAAAATGGGAATAATAACAGCACTTATTTTCTAGGAATGCTTATTTCTGTGAGGCAATGGGATTAAGTGACTTGCCCAAAGTCACACATCTAATAAGTCTGAGGCTGGATTTGAACTTAGGTCCTCCTGATTCCAGGGCTGCTGCTCTATCCCCTGTACCACCTAGTTGCCCCCCCCCCCCCAGGATGCTGTGAAGATCAAATGAGATAATATGTAATGCATTCTTTTTTTTTAAGGTTTGTTTTTGCAAGGCAATGGGGTTAAGTGACTTGCCCAAGGCCACACGGCTAGGTAATTACTAAGTGTCTGAGGGCAGATTTGAACTCAGGGACTCCTGACTCCAGGGCCAGTGCTCTATCCACTGCACCACCTAGCCACCCTGAGATAATATTTATAAAGAACATAATAGACATTTAATAAATTCTTGCTCCTTTTTTTCCTCTTCCCTCCCCTGCTCCAGGGACTATTTCTGCTTTTAGTATTCCTATCCTTTAGGACAATGCCAGTTCCAGTAATATTGGATATATATTAAATATAAATTGTTTACTAATTGATTTAATGAATTGAATTTATCACTCATTCATTTATTCATTTTATAACTTAAGAAACAGACCCACAGAGCTTAAGTGACTTTTCTAAGGTCACCCAAGTAATAAGTGGTAAAGTTGGGATTTGAACTCAGATCCTCTAAAGTCAGCATTGTACACTATGCCTACCTTCAACCAGGGAAGAAACAGAGGCAGTAATCAAGGAGCAAGGAGCCCTGGGGTGGGAGGGCAGACACCTGGGCTTTCAGGTCCTCCATTCTGCATCTTCAGCTCGCATTTATTAAATAAATTCCTTGCATCAAGAGACAATAAGTATATAGAGTGCCAGAACTTGGAGACAGGAAAACCTGAATTCAAATGGGACCTCAGACACTAACTAGCTGTGTGACCCTGAGCAAGTCACTTAATTCTGTTTGCCTCAGTTTCCTCATCTGTAAAATGAGCTGCAGAAGGAAATGACAAATTATTTCAGTTATCTGCCAAGATCAAAAAGAGTTGGACACAGCTGGAAAGTCTTAAGAATAAACAACCCTGTGCCAGGTACTCCTCTGGGTGGTACCATGGTGCACAGAGCATGAGGCCTGTAGACCTGAGTTCAAATCTGGACTCAGATACTTCCCAGTTGTATGGTGCTGAACAAGTCCTGTCACTGTCTGTCTCAGTTTCATCATCTGTGAAATGGGGTTAATCATTCCAGTGAGGATCAAATGAGAATAATATTTGTAAAGGGCTTAGCATAGGACCTATGGTGATCCCTATAGAAACGCTTATTCTCTTACTCTTTCTTGTTGGGCCCTGGAAACACAGAGACAAAAACAAAACAGTCCTGGCCCTCAGGGAGCTTACATTCTAATAGAGGAGATTGCATGTTGGGACCTCCTCTGAAGCCCTTTAGCCCAATTCCTTCATTTTATAAGTGAGGAAACTGAAGGTCAGGGAAGTTGTGACCCAAAGTGACCCAGAAAATAATCCTTAGAAATTTAACAAAAGTCCTCTGACTGCATAGGTCAAATTCTTTTCACTGTATTGTGCTTCTCATATACATATATAAATTAAAAAAGAGAGACAGAGACAGACAGAAAGAAAAGGACTAGGAGAAGGAGGAGAAGAAAGGAGGAGGAGAAGGAGGAGAAGAAGGAGAAGAAGAAGGAGGAGGAGGAGGAGGAAGAAGAGGGGAGAAGAATAAGAAGACAGAAAAAGAAAAGGAGAGACAGAAGAGGAGAGAGGGAAAAAGAGAGAGGTATAGAAAAATAAGTAAATATATGTATATATATATATATATATATATGTATATGTCTGTGTTTGTATGTATACCAAAATAAATTAAAAAGTAATAGAAATGCAGACTAGTGGATAGAGGATAGAGTGTTAGGCCTAGAGTCAGGAAAAGTTGAGGTCCAATCTGACCCAAATACTTACTGTTTGATCCTGGGCAAGTCACTTAACACTTACCTGCTTCAGTTCCTCATCTATAAGAGGGAAACATAATGGAGAAGGAAATGTCTACTCACTCCACTATCTTTGCCAAACAAAACCCATGAGGGTCATATAGAGTTGGACACCACTGAACAGCAACAATGGGGGGGGGACACCTTATTTAGAAAGCAAGCCTTGAAAGAAGTTAGGATGATTCTAAGGGAATCCTGGAGATGAGGAAGGAGAGAAGACATTCCAGATGTGGTTATGGGAAAACACCACGTACATTGTTAGTCACTAGAGACATGGGAGCCACCATTATGGCTAGCTACCACTGTGTCCTCAGATTACCCATGGCCTTCCATTCCCTTTGGAAAAAATATCCTATGCCCTTTCAGCTTTCCCTCAAGAGCTAATCTCCTTTGTCAGTAAGTAGAAAAAGAATGAGAAGAAAATGTTTTAGTCAGATCTGACTCATCCCTTTGTCTTGTGGTTTTGAGCCTGAGGCCACTTATCTGACCATAGGACTCTGGGGAACAAAGCCTTGAGATATCTCCAACCACCTATCTTCTCTCATACTACTTGGGATTGACTCTTCCTAAATCCCTGAGCATCAGAGCTGGGGAAGAGAAGGGAACAGAGAGAGGGGAGCCCTTAGACTGGGTAAAAAACTAATGCAATACCTGGGGGGAGGGGGGAGGGGGGAGGGGGGAGGGGAAGGCTGGTGGTAGTGGTAGTGATGAGAAAAACCAGGGACCACCTGGATTCAAACTGGGAGAGCCCTTAGAACACAGAATGTCAGATCTTAGGGTACCTTAGGATATCATCTAAGGACTTTAGAGAAGAATGTCAGTGTTGGTGTAATATCTCCTATGGGAAGCAGAGAGGTATGTCCTGGGCTTATACTGGAAGGACCCTGAGAGCAGAATGCCAGAGCTGGGAAGACCCTTAGAAAATAAAAGCCCAGAGCTACCATCTAGCCCAATTCTTTCATTTTGACAAATGAAGAAACTAAGTTTCAGAGGTGAGTGGTAGCTCACTCAAGGTTACCCAGTATACCAGTGACCATATCAAAACTCAAGCTCAAGTTTCTAACTTCTTTCAAGTGTTTTCAGACTGATCCCAAGAGAGGTCCTCTGGGAGGGGTAGGAGAGGATGATTTTTAGACCCTGCAATAGAGAGGTAGGAGATCTTTAGTGATTGGAAGAGGGTGATAGATTGAAGGGGTGGCTGGCTGTAGCCATTTAGGCTGGAATATGCCCCCATCCCCAGTTCAAAAGCACCTAGCAGAGAAGGAGCTGGGAGCTATTCATTTACCCTGAGATCTCCCTAGGAAATGAAGCCACTGGAGCCAGGTATGAAGGTGTTTGAGTAACTAGGGCCCAGAGCCAGTTAAACAACTCCAGGGGAGCCTGGAAGCCAGGTCCAATCACCCAGTTCCTTGAGTAGGCTATTTGGAATGACAATGGACATCACAGCATTAACTCTTCTACTCGTCTCCCCATTTTGCAGATAAAAAGACTGGGTCCAGTGAGGATCAAATGAGAGCATATCTGGAAAGTGTCTCCAGAGGAGCTCCAAGGTAGCCTTTCCTTCCTTCCTCCTGCTCACCAGGACCTTCCTTGGGTCTACCCCTCCAGTGTAGCTTCACCCTCTCTCATATGGCCTGGGCCATCCTCCTGATAAGTATTCCTCCCTTCAATCTCTCGTTCTTCATCAGGCCCACACAGGCTGCCAGAGTCATTTCCCTTAAAGCCAGCTCCAGTCACACCCCTACCCTGCCCACACTGCTTCCATAGCTCCCCAAGGCTCTCAAGAGAAAGTCCAAATTCCTCAGCCTAGCATTCAAGGCTCTGCCCACTCAGACCCCTCTCCAGTCTTATCTTCCCCGATATAAAGGTTCAGGGTTCCAAGTACCCCAGGACTCAACCATCTCTGCCAAAATAACTTGCATTTTCCCCTCCTCTGAACCCCAGGCCTGGGACATCCTCTATCTCTAAGTAGCCTCCTCCCATCCCCATCCCAGAATACCCTTCTAATTTAGCCTCAATTTCTCCAGGAACTTCTTATCTCTTCCTTGCCCCAATACAAACAACCCACTGGAAGTGATTCCTTCCTTCTCTATAGTCCCTAAATCCTACCACCCCTTATCTCACCCTGCCTCATGTTGTACTTCTAGGGGTCCCTCATCCCATGTTCTGGCATCCTTGTCTAAATAGATTAGTATGTGATAAGAGCAAGAGCTAAGTAAGAGGTAGAAAACAGACAACTTCCTACCCATTGGGGACAAGTCATGCAAGATGGCAGATATGTATAGGTTCCAGTCTAGATCATTGTAAGGAATTCTGGAATTGTTGAGGTCACATCTATTTCTGACTTCTTCAGGGATGTACGCCAATTGCTGGTCAAAGAATATGCATAATCAGAATGATTTTTGCATGATTTCAAATAGTATCCACAATATTTGGACCTGTGTAGTTCCACCAAAGGTGAAGATGGAGCTGTGTCTTCCCATAATGATTCCAGTTTGTCTTTGCCAATTTGTGTCATGACATAAAACCTTAGAATGTTTTTAAATTTCAGCCCTTTTCATATCAATGATTTAGAGCATGTTTTCTTATGGTCATAGTTTTCAAATCTTTTAAAGCTTCAAAAAAAAAGGCTGTTGATTGATTGATTGACAAAGGGACTGGAAAGGAGAAAGGAGAGAACCATCCGTCTCATGCTAACTGGAGCCAAGTTGGACTCATAGCTAGTCTATATACTGGGACTTACCCAACCTACAGAACACTTTGTATACTCATTGTCTTCACAGTGTTCAAGATGTTTATGTGAGTGTCCAAGGGGCTATGGAGAACAGAGTGGGAAGAAAGCAAAGAAGGAAGTCAGGAGCTACACATTACTAGCAGCCACTAGACTAGCTGATAAGGGCCTAAGGAGTTCACCACTGGAACATAATGGAAAAAATGGTTAAAGAAAGGCAGACTTCTTCCTGGGCTGGTCCTTTATTGTCTTTTCTTTTAAGGCCAATGCTTCCCAGGTGCCAGGAGGTGCCACTTAAGTGAGAAGGAACTGGACCCTTCTCTCACCTCTCCCCCTCCAACTAGTCATGGAAGGATTCCTTTGAGTGGCCAGGCCAGACACTGTCCAACCAAGGCTGAAGACCTAGGCTAAGGAACCTAGAATATGGAATGGACCTTCAAATACTGTCTGGCCATTCTCTACCTTATAGTGCTATCAGTACCATTTTAAATACATGTCAATATGTCAACATGACAAGTCTCTGGGGGACCACCATCCATAACTTACAGTCTTCAACTTTGCCTAGAGTTAGAGCTAATAAGGGCCAGAGGCAAGAGTTATGACCAAGGCATTCAAACCATCCCCTCTAACACACACACACACACACACACACACACACACACACACACACACGAAAATACACAGACATACTTAGACCCTTCCATAAAACCCATAGACACATCACATGTATCATTGCATTTGAAAACACACACATATTCCCAGTTCAAACAGGCATTGAAAGAAGACCAGAAGATCAGGAAGGGCAGACTGAGGCTCCCACTAGAGAGAAGGGGACCAGGCTTCCTGTTTTCTGAGCTTAGCAGCACGTGAGAGGCCCGGAAATGCTGATGCTGAATTTGGCTGGGCAGACTGGCCGCATGTGCTGTGAGACTGTGGTTGGGTGGCCCCATGGGACCCAGTTTGGGGAGGGGCAATGAAGAACAGAAGTGGGAATACTAGAAAAAAACCCAACAATAATATTATCGCTATTATTTTATTATTTCAGTTCCCATTCCTCTGGAACTTTGTAGCTTACAGACCACTGGCATCCCCCTGACCTGGGAAAGTAAGTAGGAAAAATACCACCATGACCCCCATTTTACAGGTGATGAAACTGAGGAATAGAAAAGGGAAGTCTTTAACACATAGTTAAGTGTTTACTGAATTGAGTCACTCATAAATAGTGTCTGGCCCAGTTTTCTGGAAGCCTGAAGGCCTGGGCCGTCTAGGGGAGGAGGCTTTTGTCCCAAAAGTGGGGAGGGGCCATTCCACCTAAGCCCAAGGGGTTCTAACCCCTGATTTCCAATACCTAGACCTAGGTAGGATTCACTTTGGTAAAGGGCCAGAGACTTCTGGCTAAGTGGATTCCCAGAAGCTGTAAGGCCAAGAGTTTTCAGAGGCCCTGCAAAAAAACCTCACTGACTAGGCTTGAGGTTTTCTCCTAGTGCTGATTAGTCCCTTCTCCCAACCCAGATCTCCTGAGCACTGTCTTGACCCAGAACTGGAAGTATATCACCAGTCCTGAGATGTCCAACATGAGACACTCCAATATGGCACCTCCTCACTTGGCTTATAGGAGGAACCCTTTACTCCAGTTTACCACAAGACTTTGGAATGGCTAAAGAAGTCCCAGAGAAGAGGGTAGCGGTGAGCAAGCACACCCCAGGAAATAGAACAAAGGAGCATCCTTGTAAGAAGAGTAACATTTCAGAGAATGTGATGTTCCAGAGAGCTTTAATCTTACCCACCAATCACAAGTGTCCTTCCAATAAGCCTGGAATTCTCCTTCTTAGAAAGAACCCTCCAACACCAAAGGCTCCCTACTATTTACAAAGTACTCTGCAATTTAGGAAGGGCATGAAAGGTGACCACTTTCTAACTTACAAGTTTCACAAGGTTTTTTCCAACTTAAAAGATACTGTCTACAGAATAGACACTGTGAGCCAGTCAGGTTTGTAGAGGTTTTCTGAGTCATGAAGAACAAGGGTGAACCATCTCCTACCCTTCTCCCCACAACAGACACACATACACACACACACACACACACACACACACACACACACACACAAACACACACACACACACACACACACACACACACACACACACATCTCCATTCTTGCAGTCCTCTTTTATACCCCTCCCAACTGGAAAAAAATTGAAGTGGGACTTTTTCCCGGTCTAGAAATTGTGTAACCTACCAAGATGATGCAACTAAAAACCCAAGATGAATCCCTCCCTTCCCCCTTCCCATCCACCCAGGATATCCTGTTAGTAAACAAGAGAAGCACAAGATCCACCCTGAGACAGCAACCCCAGAGCCAAGGGAGGGAAGACCTTCCCTCTGACCTGAGGTCTAGATTACTCCACAGTTGGTTCATAAGAATGGCCCAGATCTGAGTCCTGATGATAGAGAAACTTCCTAAAATCTTCCATGTTTCGATGACCACCAGCTCCCTCTAGTGCCTACCCTTAGAGGAAGTCCTTGGATCAGATAACAAAGAATGTCAGAGCTTGGAGGGACCCTAGAACATGGAACAGCAAAGCTGAATGAACCTCAGAGAACTCTGTCAGAGCTAGAAAGACTCTTAGAACCTCTGTCAAAGACAGAATCTCTGAACTGAGAGGGATACCCTGGAGATCATTATGTTCCAATATTCTCATTTTCTTGATGTGACTAAGTGACCAAGTGGGAAGGTTCTTGCCCAAATTCAATCAAGGAATCATTGATAGAGTCACGTTTCTTGCCCACCAGGTCAGCACCTTGGAACATTTCTGATTGACAATAATAAACATTTTTTTTTTTCATATGGGCCTATCTGTAATCTACAGAGGATCTCTCCTTCCCTCTCTTTCTTTTTCCTCTCCTCTCAGTTTCTCCTTTCTATGTCTCTTCTCTCTCCCTCTTCTCATTTTTCTCTCTTCTCTGTTTTTCCTTTCTGTCTCTCTCTCTCTCTCTCTCTCTCTCTCTCTTTCTCCTCTCTCCCTTCTATTTTCTCTCACCTTTCCTTTCTCTGTCTGTTTTTCCTTTTTGTCTCTCTCCTCTTGTCTCTCCGTCTCTGCTTTTTCTTTCTGTCTCTTTCTTTCTTTCCTTTATTTTCTCTCTCCTCTCCTCTCCTCTTTCTCTTCTCTCTTTTCTATTTCTACCTTTCTCTGCCTCCTTGTCGCTTCCTCTTCCCCAGTTCTCTCTTCCCACACTCTATTTCCCTTTCCTAGCTCCTCCCCACTTTGTTTTCAGAGCAGCCTTCCTGGGGAGATTGAGGCTCCCTGGAGCACAGGAAAATTCTCTTTTGGTGTCTTTGGCCAATACAAAGGAAGTCCTGGCTTAAGAGGGCAAAAATCAGGCTTTGGGACTCCCATGACAACCGGTCTTGTTGAAAAACTGCCGTGCCCGTTTCTCCACTAAACAGGTGGAGACTAACTGCTTCCCTCAGGTTTCACCTCCATTCAGTCAGGGTGGGACACTGACTCTCAAGGGGAAGGAAGGACTGGGGTATTTGGGCAGGTCATGGGAAAGAATGATAAGATCAATTTAGAACTAGAAAGGACATACTGGCTCTTTAGTCAAAGCCTTCATTTTACAGATGTAGACACTGAGGCCCAGGGTGGGAAAGTGACTTGCCTCAGGTTACACAGGTAGTAGAGATGGAGAGGAGGAATATCACTAAATAAGAGAATTTGGGAATTGAAGGGCACTATGCAGTGAGTCCCACCTATACATGAACAGAATCCCTACTATAACATTAGGCTGTGAATTTAAGGACTGACTGTCTTTTGCATTCCTTTGTATGTCCATCACTTAGCACTGGGTGATGAATAAACCCTTGTTGACTGATGGTTATGTTGAACAAATGGTCATCCTTTGCTTGGGAAACACTGCTTGCCAATGTAGGACACATCAAGCTGTTTTTCTGTTTTGTTTTTCTGATGGCAGACCTAAGTAAACCTCTCTGTGCCCCCCCCCCCCATTCTGTTCCTGGTTCTGCCCTCCTGGGCCAAACAAAACAAAGCCAGCACCTCCCCACACACCTTGTCCTTCCAGGATTTGAAGCTGATTCCAAATCCAGACTCCTCCTCACTTCCCCAGGCTACTGCCCCCCAAGAGTGTAGTCTGAGACATTCAGAAACTAAAGGAAGCACCAGCTCCCAGGAGCCAGCCTCAACAGGATGCCTGCACCTCCTTAGACATTGTCCAACCCGTGGCTAAATCAGTTGATGACCGGTGAACGTTTAGAAACCACCTTGGACTGGGAAGGGAAAAGAAGCCACACACTTTTAAGTTTAGTTGGCATCCTTAACATTTTCTTCTCTGGTTTGTAAAGACCATTTCAAAGTGTAAATTCTCACACTGAAACTTTAATAGCTTTGGTGAGGTAGCTTGGGCTGGCTCCCTCCAAGCACATTCATGATGGCATATCAGTCTGGGACCCAAGCCTTCCTAACTAGATTGCCTTGGCCTCCCCTACATCTTAATGGATAGATGCTTGACCTGAAATCAGGAAGACTTGGATTACTTCTTAGTTGTGTGACTACATTTCTGCACCTCAGTTTTCCTTACTATAAAATGGGCAATGCTATCTACAGCACTTGCCTCTCCAAGTTGCTGGGAAGCTCAAATAAAATGATATGTGTTAGAGCGACAGGTAAATGTCAACTTATATTAGTTTGATGCTTCCTCCCAACCCTCATCTTTGCTTCTGTTTCCTTTTTGTCATTGAAACTGGAAGACTCAAGTCATGGGAAAGCATTACTTATAAATTGAATAGTGCTCCCTCATTTAGAGCCCTTGTAAATGGCAGATGGTAAAATGGTAACATGAATTGCAATTGGATTTAAAAAATGGAGAAATGATAAGCTGTGCCTCATCGCCCACCCCATCCCAGCCTCCCCCCAAAACAAACTCCCTTCAAAGTCTTCTTCCTAATAATAAGATGACACAATTTGGGAGTTTTATAGTAAGATACCTTTACCTCTAGCTCTTGAAAAGAGTTGTGTGTGACAAAAGGAAGAAGTCAGAAGAGACAGAGGGGCTAGAGTTCAAATCCTGACTCTGCTTACCAAGTATGTCCCCTCTATAAAATAAGAGGTTTCTTCTTAAGTCTTCTTCCAATTCTAGAGTCTTCTTTCTCCAAGATAATGACAATTAGATAGCCCTAATGAATCATGTTGAGATTTACTCTGGGAAAATGTTGGGTGAGGTCACTGTACTGAGCGATTTACCTTTCCATGACTCTAAACCCAATTGTTTACCAAGCAACAGACAGGGGAAGGAAGTGGGCATAAAATCTCATCACCCCCAATAGGACCTTCAAAGGGCATACAAGAAAGGGCCTTTTGTCTCTTAATCTATTTGGAAGTGATTAGTCACTGACCCCAAAGATAATTAGAGAGATATTCAGGTTAAACAGGCATTGGGAAGGCACTGAATGGAAGAGGGAGGGGTGAAAGGAAGAACATGGAGCTTGTCAGAACCACCCCTGTGTCTGAATGGCATCTTTGGGATAGCTCTGGACTATTGGCCAGGTGGCCAATTGGAAAGAGTATCTATCTGTTATAAGAGGACTTGGAGAAATAAGATGTGGGTTCAAATCTTGGGGCTGCCATTTACTTCCAGTGGGATGTTGGGCAAGGTAACTATGGGAGCAAGGGAATCTGACAAGATGACCTCTTTGGTTCTGAATCTGTGATTCCAATAATGCCCTCTTTACACCCACATATGTCCCACTTAAAAGTTTGTTGTTCAGTCATGTCCAACTCTCCATGCCCCATTTTGGGTTGTCTTGGCAAAGATACTGGCTTGGCTTGTGATTTCCTTCTCTAGTTCATTTTACCAATGAGGAAACTGAGGCGAACAGGGTGAAGTGCCCATGATCACACAGCTAGTAAGAATCTAATGCCAAATTTGAACTCAGAAAAATGGTACTCTTTGCACTATGATGCTATCTGCCCACTTCACAGTTTCTGTCATGGAATTCTCATATTCTGAAGGAAAGCAGGGTAGGATTTATTCTCCCCATTTTAAAGATGAGGAAGCTGATCCCCAGGACATTAGTTTAGTTCTCTTTCTCAAGTAGTAAAAACATAATCTCATGCTGCTTAAAGCTAATCCTCCAGGATTTATTGATAATAAAAATATAATCACTGACTCTGTGCTAAGGGGCGGAGTACACAAACGAGATACAGTCCCTGCCCTCAGGAGCTTATAATATACATGTTCATAAATAAGTAAGTGTGTATTCTATAAAAAATAATTAAAATGATGGAGTTGGGGAGGGAAAGAGGCAGTAACAGCTGGAAAGATCTCTTAAAGGAAATGGCACCTGGGCATAGAAAGGAGTTAGGGTTCTAGAAAGTAGAGGTTAGGAGGGAGAACAACCCAGAGATAGAGAAACCCAAGGAGGCCAGTTTGACTGGAACATGGACTGGGCAAGGAAGAATCATGTATGATCCAGCTAGAGCTAGATTGTGAAATATTTTAAATGTCCAATAGAGTTTGAACTTGGTTTTGTTGGGGTTTTTTCCCTTAAAGGTGATAGATAGCCATGGAAACTTTTTGAGCAGAGGAGTGACTTAGTCAGCTAGGTAATTATTAAGCGTCTGAGACTGCATTTGAAACCAGGTACTCCTGACTCCAGTGCTCTATCCACTGTACCACCTAGCCACCCCGGTATCTATTCTCAAATGGTCACCTTCACATTCTTCTGGTAATGTTAGTTGACTTCCAATTAACCATTCTGTGTCCTCATCACAGAAGATGGATACAACAGCTTATTCATAGAAAGGTATGGAGAAACTAGCTCTTGGGTGTGTTGGCTACTCTGCAGGTCAATGGGTGAATGTTACAGAGATCACCCTAGGTCTGCAATATTTGTTGTTCTTCATTCTTAAAGAAGACCATGACATCAGGGAAATGATGCCATAACATGGAACTGAATAAGCCAAGGCTTTTTGGAGGTACATTGCAAAGAGAATTTCTTTGAACAAGCAATTATTTCTTTTGGATAGAAGACAGTTTTGCCACACTGCTTTCACCAGAGGGGAGAAGGAAGTCATTCAAGGTCACACAGAGATTGAGGGACAAAAAAATAAGGTATAACATATCCTTCTTCAACCAATCCTAGAGTCTTTCCTTGTCATCAGGCTCCAGATAGCACAAAGTTAGGAGAGAAGATTAGATCATTAGACGACAGAGTCAAGATCCAAGATTAGAACAATTAAATGAATCTACTAGAAAATATATAGTGGGCAATGTTTTCTTTTTCAGAGGCAGCTAGGGTGGCCAAGTAGCTGGAGTTGGAGGAAAGCAAAAGACCTGCTTTCAAATCTGGTCTCAGATACTTATTAGCTGTGTGACCCTGGGCAAGTCACTGTTTGGCTCAGTTTCCTTATCTATAAAATGAACTGGAGAAGGAAATGACAAACCACTCCAGGATCTTTACTAAGAAAATCCCAAACGGTGTCTTGAAGTGTCAATGACAACAATGTGCTATTTTATATTCTGAAGAGTTCTAAAAATCAGAGCTATAGATAAAAGTAAGGAGAAGTCAGGGCTAAGCAATTTTGTCTGAAGAAAATCTTGTTCATAATAGATGGGAAACTCTACCTGGCACAGCCATGGGAAATGATAATCATAAAAGTTAGTTTGTCTGGTCTTTCTCCTTCAATGCTTTAAGAGTATGAGATAGTTTTGGTAGGTAACCCTTAACTTTATATTTGTTCCCTGAGAGATGCTATGATGGAAAAAATTGGCTCTGCAGTCAAAATGGTGATGCCCTTCCAGAAGTTAGCTAAATTGGTCCTCAGTCTATCCCAAGCTCATATTTAAAGTCTTTCCAACTTTGATCTAGGACCTGCCAGAACTTGTATCCTGAGGACACAATCTTTAAGAACTCCAGATTCCCTCCACACTCAAGGAAACATTAGAGTCAAATTTTATTTTATTTTATTTTAAAGTTTTTGCAAGGCAAACAGGGTTAAGTGGCTTGCCCAAGGCCACACAGCTAGGTCATTATTAAGTGTCTGAGACTGGATTTGAACCCAGGTAGTCCTGACTCCAGGGCCGGTGCTTTATCCACTATGCCACCTAGCAGCCCCTAGAGTAGAATTTTAATAGTGGATTTTTAAGCTATGTGTTTAGAGACATACCATAATAGAAGAGGTGACAGTTCCATTGCCTACTGTCCAAACTAGAGTTTCATGTTCAATTCTGATCAATTAAAAGATCAATCAATATGCATTTATTAAGAGGCTGTTATGTTCTAGGCCTGAAGAATATAAAGACAAACAATGAAAGGTCCCAACAATGGAGGATTTCACATTCTGTCGGGGAAGGCATCACAAGCACATGTAAATGTGTACAAAATATAGACAATGACTTCCTGCCAATCGGCCTGCATGATGATGAGCTCCCCCACATCTACTCTAGCAAAATCTTGATGAGATCAAGATACAATAATGGACAAAGAATTCAATTATGAAGAAGAATAAATATCTTCCAAAGCAGAACTGTACATACACACACATACCAAAAGCATTCAAAAGGCAACTGGCAATAAGAAAGGGAGACTTCTCCAGAAAAATGAAGAATATCATGACCAGACAAGTCATGTATAGCCTGCAAGGCTCTATGTAAGAAGACAGAGAAAGGGGAGATCTACCTTGAGGAAGGTCCAGAAAGGACAAAAAGCTTCAGGATGGTAGGGGGAGAGGGAGACTTGGAAACTCTGAAGGAACCCAAGTATATACTAGCATTGCAGTGCTTGGACAGAACACTCCAGGATTAGGGGTTTTGATATCCCTGGTACTCTGTCCTGAGATGCCAGAGGTGATCCAGAAAATCTAGTACTCTCAACATCAAGGATCCCAGGAGGTCTGACCCTAAGAGACAGAGAACATTCCAAAACCCAAGAGGGACCAGAGTCCCCACCTCCACCACCACTTCAAACCCAAAAGTGCAGTAGAAAGAACCTGGTCTGGTCCTAGACCAAAAGCTCCAGTTTTCAAAAGAAAGAAATGTGAATAAATAAAATATCATACCAAACTATTCAAATTATTACCAATCTAATTCTATAATAATTGTGAACAGTCTCACCCTCCCTATTTCCACGTGCCTCAATCCCAGGGTTGTCCTTCTAGAGTAAAGGAGGTGGGGATGGTGAGTGGAGCATGGAAGGGGGAGGTATAAAAAAAAGGTTAACATCTTTTCCCCAACTCTTCAGAGACTATATAATATATAAAATCAGTGAACAAGAAATTCAGATTCTCTTGTCCACATTGGGATTCATGGGGACATCTAGCAACTCTGGATCCGGAGGACCTGAGTTCAAATTTGACCTCAAACACTTGACTCTTAGTAACTTTGTGACCTTGGACAAGTCACTTAACCTTGATTGCCTCCCATCTTCAGTCATCCTGATCCATATCTGATCACTGGTCCCAGAGGGCTCTGGAAAAGAAAGTGAGACTGGTGATTTAGCACAGCACCCCCTTCTTTGAGAATGAAGGGCAAACATCATCATAGTGGTTAGAGTGTTGACTTGAAGTCAAGAAAACCTGAGTCTGAATCCTGATTCAGACCTTTATGTGCTTAGTGTGACCCAGGGTAAATCACTCACCAACTCCTAGTCTTAGTTTCCCCATCTACAAAATGGGAGTAATGATAGTCCATTCTTCTGAGGTTTGTTGTGAAGAACAAATGAAATAAAACACATATAATAAATAATCACATCCTTAAAGTGCTGGCTATGATTTTGAACTACCCCCTTTCCTTGGCTCTATCCTGCTCCAAGGACTTCTCTGCTTGGTCCAAGAATTGAGTCTTCTCCGGGTACAAGAAGGTGAAAGATCATCCACTAAAGGTTCGAGACAGGTAGCAGCACTTGGTAACTCCTTTTAGGGAAGACAAAAACATAGATTTATTGTCCTGGTAGCAGCAAGAGAAAACTTGTTGTCTTTCTAGGATAAGAGCACCTCCTAAGACTTATCAGAACGATTGAATGTGTCCACCCAGTGAAGCCACCCTTCAAAATGCAGAGGAGTCCAAGATGGATTGAAACCAGAAAAGTTTAATTAAGACACTAGTGCTAAGGGGGTTGGGGAAGCCCCGCCCCCCGTTGGGATGGACAATCTTTCTGAGGAATAGGTGGACATTAAAAGCAGGATTTTGCAGGAATAGTTGATTGCAAGACTTGTCTGGGTTATATGGGGGGAGGGGAGGGAAGAGGTCCATAAATCAGCAAGGTCAGCCAGCAAATACAAGCAAAGGTTTCTGGGAGTGAGCAAGACTTTGGCTGGCTCACTACATCTTGATTGACTCCTTTTGGCAAACAGGCTTACTGTGGGTCTGCCTGATAAGATAACTCAAGAGAAAACAGATATATTAATTTCAGGGACACTTCCACAATTGATGTTCATGTAGGCAAAAATGATCCTGCCAGAGGTACCCAAAGACCTTTGTCAAAGAGGGTAAAATCCTAAGCAGGAAACTTAAGATAACCTTAGGAGTAGAGGGGAGATTTTGGACACTGCTGCTCATTTAAGCCCAGAGATATGGAAAAGAGAAACAGGAATGCTGAGATGAATGGAACCTTCTGGGCATCTAGTTCATGCATGTTCTATAGACGAGGATATGGACCCTTAGTGAGGTTAAGCGTCTTTCTTGCCCAAGGTCACAAAGACACGAGCTGGTCCGAAGCTGGTCCTTGGATTCCAAATCCACCATTTTTCCTCCCAGGTGACCACATTGGCAGATGGGGAAGAAGCAAGTATCTAGAGGTGGAGTTTGGATTTCTGGACCTTGCCTCTGAAAGTCCAGGGAAGTAGAAGGGGTGTTTCCCACATTTTCTCATACAACTTACCTTCTATCGGCACCAAGAGGAAAAAGTCAGGAAAGTGAAGGCAGACAAAGCACGAGTCCACACACAAAAGGGAGCAACCAAGACTCCAAGAGTCTCCTAAGCAGGACAGAGCAGCAGTAGCTGAACTAACTCCCTTCTTCATACAGTCTGAATCAGGTCAGCCTCAAAAAGCTTTCATTAAGCACCTACTAAGTCCTGGGAAGACAGTACTAGGCAAAAACAGTCCTTTCCCTGGATTCTAATGTGGGAGATAATAGGCAAATAACATGGTAGAACTAAATACACAAGCTGTATTGGAGATAAGCAATGAAAGGAAGGCCCTGGTTTTAAGGGAAACTCTGGAAAGGCTACCTGAAGAAGGGGGGGGGGGTTGAGGAGCCAAGGAAGGCTAGGAAGTAGAGATAAGGAGGGAGAGAATTCCAGATATGTTGGGAAGCCAGTGACAAGGGACAAAGACATGGTGACTCTTATCATGGTAACAAAGAATTGGAAAACCAGGGGATGCTCATCCACTGAGGAATGACTGACCAAATTGTAGTATATTTTTTGTGAGGGAATACTGTTGCTGTCGTAGAAGTAATTGTCTTTTTCTCTGGAAAAGGACCAAGACTTCAGGAAAGACATGCTCAAGCATTGGATTTAAGTGAGGGAAAGTTATGCAAAATCACCAGCCTTACTTTCTTCTCTGGAGAAGAAATGGATCTGAAATAACCCTAGAAGGAGTGGTCTTTTTAAACTAAGGTCTTTAACAGGCCTCAGTTGGACTGAGGCAAAGCCTATTCAGGGATTCAGAGAGGAGGCAAAGAATGTCACTTTTACTTACTAAAGAACAAAAACAAAAAAACCTACCTAGGAGAAACAGATACTCAGGGTTTCGGGCCAAAACAGAAACAATTGCCATTATATTCATTCAGAGGCAAGTGAAGCTTGGCCTGGTACCTATTGTGGGCCAACTAGGGAGAGCCAGAGTGACTTGAGTTTAAGGTGAGATCATAAGAAAGAAATCTAACTCTTATACTCCAAGTTTTCTGCTGAGGTTTCAGGGATAAAAATTTACATTCCTTTAGGCAGAGGAGTGGGAAAGAAAAGGAGGGAAGGAAGGAAGGGAGAGAGGAAGGAAGGAAGGAAGGAAGGAAGAAAGGAAGGAAGGAAGGAAGGAAGGAAGGAAGGAAGGAAGGAAGGAAGGAAGGAAGGAAGGAAGGAAGGAAGGAAGGAAGGAAGGAAGGAAGGAAGGAAAAGAAGAAAGAAAGGCAAGGAAGGAAAGGAAGGGAAGGAAGCAAGAGCTATGTTCCCAGTGGGGCACCTCCTACTACTGCTCTCAGAGGTTATTGTTTGTCATGACATTTGCACAGAAATATGAAGGAAATCATTCCAGAAAAAACTTGTGATTTATAGGAATGACTGCAGAGTGAAGTGAGCAGAGCCAGAGGAACAATACAATTAACAATATTGTCATAATGAAGTTTGAAAGACTTAGAAACTCTGAAGTAATTCCAAAGAACTCCGTGACCACCTCCAGAAAGAGAAACATAGGGATTCAATGCAGATTGAAGCATATTTTCTAGTCTTTTTGGGCATGGCTAATGATGGAATTTGTTTTAGATACATATTTCTAATTTATTTTGTTTTTCTTACTTTCTCAAAAAGTGGGAGGAGGAAGAATTTAGAACAAAAAATAAAATGTTGAATTTTTAAAAATTATTTGTAATGCATTTTGTAAATCTCAAGATTTACAAAACCATGGAGACACAAAATGGAATGTCTTGTTTGAGGAATAGTAAGGAGGACAATGTCACTGTGACATACATATGGCACATGGAGGGAGAAAGTGTATTTAGTCATTTTCAGTCCTGTCTAACTTTTCATGATCCCCATTGGGGTTTTCTTGGTAAAGATACTGGAGTGGTTTGATAGTTCCTTCTCCAGGTCCTTTTCAAGATAAGGAAACTGAGGCAAGCAGGGTGAATTGGCTTAACCAGAGTCACATAGTAGGTGTCTGAGGCCGGATTTGAACCCAAAAGATGAATCTTCCTGACCCCAGACCCAGCTTTCTATCCACCTAGCTACCTCAAGTAAAGGAGGAGAGACTTCTTGCAAACAGACCAACCAGAAGTGTTATTGTAATAGTTCAGGTGTGAAATAAAAGGTGGGGAGGCATTCAGGTGGCACATGGGATAAAGCACTGGCCCTGGAGTCAGGAGTACCTGGATTCAAATCCAGCCTCAGACACTTAATAATGACCTAGCTGTGAAGCCTTGGGCAAGCCACTTAACCCCATTGCCTTGCAAAAACCTAAAAAAAAAAAAAGAAATAAAAAAGGACCTGTATCAAGCTGGTAGTAGTGAAAAAATGATTGGATAGAGCATCATCCCTGGAGACAGGAGGGCCTAGGTTCAAATCTGGTCTCAGACACATAATAATTGCCTAGCTGTGTGACCTTGGACAAATCACTTAACCCCACTAATTTGCAAAACCTAAAAAAAAAAAATCATTGGCTATTGGCAAGGAAGATCAGAGAAAGAAGCTGGTGATAAGTAGGGGGACTGGAAGCTGGAGGAAGGTTGGGGGGAAAGGCAAGGACTTCAGTTTTGGATATCTTGAATTGAAAATGTCTATGGCTGGTTGTACAAATCTGTAAATCATCTGCAAAGATGATAATTGAATCCATGGCTATCAATGAGCTCACCAAATAAGACAGTAAAGTGAAAGAAAAATGGCACAGAACAAAGCCTTGGGGGAGCAGCTTTAGTTATCTGGTATGATCTAGATCAAGATCCAACAGAGGAGTCTGAGGAGACATTTTAAGGTTGCTGTGTGGATTTGCTTTGCTTGACTGATTATTTGTTACATGGATTTTTAAAATTTCCTTTCTTTCTCAGTTAATCGGGGGAGGGCTGTCAAGAGGTAGGATTTTTTGCGTCACTATTAGCCATATGAACAAAAACAAAAGAGGGCCATTGGAACATTTTGTAAAATGTACAGAGGAGAAAGTAGTTCAGAAGAGAGCACAGAAAATCAGGATAGTTTTGAAAGTCATGTGTAGGGGCAGCTAGGTGGTGAAGTGGATAAAGCACCCACCCTGGAGTCAGGAGTACCTGGATTCAAATCCGATCTCAGGCACTTAATAATTACCTAGTTGTGTGGCCTTGGGCAAGCCACTTCACCCCACTGCCTTGCAAAAACCTTAAAAATAAAAAGACAAATACTGTGTAGTGTTAATTATATCGTTTTATAAATGAGAGGGTTGAGATTGAGGATATCAGTTTTATACAGAATCATTTTTTATGTGTATGGAAAAGTCCTTTTTTTAACATTTGAGTTCAGAATAAAAATAAAGAATAAATACAAAAGAATTTTGGGAGAGGCACTTGGGGAGTTCAGGAAAGGTCTCAGGTCTCAGGTAGAAGGTGGCACTTTAACTGAAGCAACTAAAGTAAAAAAGCCAAGGGCTTTGGCAAGCACCTTTCATCCAAGGCCATCTCTAGTTATCCTGATTTATATCTGACTACTGGACCCAGATGACTGGAGGAGAAATTGAGGCTGGTGACTTTGCACAGCATCCCCCACACTTAAATTCAGTTCAGTTGTTTATCATGGCATCAACTCCCTGATATTGTGGTCCTCTTCCAGAACAAAGGACAAACAAGGAAGAAACAAGGATTCTTTGAGGCAGAGGGGAATAAAGAGTGCATTCCAGACAGAGGAGATATGTTGGGCAAAGGTATGGGATCATGACATAATGTATCCTGTACCAGAAAAAGTATGGTAGACTAAACTGGTTGGATTTTAGAGTCTGTTACAGGGAATGAGTAAATTGGAGGCAGGTAGGGAAGAGTTTCAAGTGCCCAATAGGTAAGTTGGAAGTTGATTCTCTAAACAATAGGGAACCCTGCAGGTCAAGGAAGAGATGTGACCAGATCTATGCTTTAGGAAGATTCCTTTGGTAGCTTACTGGTACCACCTCTGGGGAAGTACAGAAGTACAGAAAGGAATTAGATTCATCTGGAGAAGGATGACTCAGGTAGTGGGGTTTTACTGAAGGTACTGGACATGTTTAGCCAAGAGAGCAGAAGATTTAGGAAAGAGGCAAAAGACACCTTCAAATATTTGAAGAGTTATCATAGGAAAGAGTGATTAGTTTGAGCAAGAGTTTTGTTTGACCCTAGAGGTCAATCATGAGCAAAGCATAGAAGTTGTTGAAAGGTAGTTCTAGAAGGAATACTGTACTTCCTAGCTGGAGGGGAGTGGATGGGTGGGGGAGGGGTGGATGGATGATTTCTGGATTTGGAATTAGGGACATATGGGTTTGAATAAGAAGTATACTGGTAAATATTTAACAACTGGTTCTCCAGAGGGGTAAAAAAGTACATTATACACACTTTTAAGTTTAATCTTCATTATTAACATTTTCTTCATATTTTCTTAAATCTGGGCAATCAACAATAATCAAGCAAGCCAGCGCAGCTAGGTGACACAGTGGATAGAGCACCAACCCTGGAATCAGGAGGACCTGAGTTCAAATCCGGCCTCAGACACTTAATAATTATCTAGCTGTGTGGCCTTGGGCAAGCCACTTAACCTTATTGCCTTGCAAAAACTAAAAAACAAACATACAAACAAAAAGCAATCAATGGAACCCTGATTTGTAGTAGTTGCCAATTTCCAAGATGCAAATGCTCACAGTGAAAATTTAACAGTCTTCTCTCTCTAGGTGACTCCTGCTCACCTCTGCCATGAATCTTACACTTAACTTCGTCATCAAGGATGAGACACATAACCTCTCTGAGTTCCTCATCTGTAACATGGAGATAAAAATACACCATTTCAGAGAGCTATTTGTGAAGAGTAATAATGTTTACTTGGGTAGCTAGGTGCTCAGAGGATAGAACTCCATGTCTGGAGCCAGGATGTCAGGAAAGCTGACAATTCAGCCTCAGACACTTACTAGTTGTGTGACCTGGACAAGTCACTTTACCCTGTTTCTCTCAGTTCTTCATCTGTAAAATGAACTGGAGAAGGAAATAGCAAACCACTCCAGTATCTTTGTCAAGAAAACCTTAAGTAAGATCATGAACAGTTGGACACAATTGCAATGACTAAATTGCAATAATGTTTAATTAATAATATTTATTTAAATCAATGAGAATTAATAATTTTCAATTAGTGTGGAAATTTCCACCTTTGTTTTTGTAAACTTCAAGTCATCACACACACACACACACACACACACACACACACACACACACACACACAAACACACAGGACTTATTTAGGGTATTAATGTTGTTGTTGTTATTATAAAAATCAAGCTATTCCAAAGTAGCTGTTCCTGGAGATTTGGTCAAAGGCATTATGGTTAAGAAGACTGAACTCAAAGTCTTCTCAAGTCTGGTCCAATTTTGAGTTGCCAATCTGACAATTTCACTGAAAGGTGTTCACATGAACTATTTGTACCTGATATGTGGTAGAGTGTTCCAAGTCATATAAATGGGGTTAAGTGGCGCCACCTAGCAGCCCCAGTTCCAAGTCATATTGATCTGATCAGCCTCAGTTAGACATACTGTAAGACTCAACATAGCAATGCCATTTTGGTCCTCTTCAAGAAAAACACTTAAGCAATTTATATTGCTGTAATCATTGTAGATATTTCTCTGGTCCTACTTTCTTCCTTTTGCATCAGTTCATGCAAGTCGTTAATGTTTTCCTGATGTCTTCATATTCGTTGTTCTTATTTCTATTACATTAATATATCATTTTTAACTATTTTCCAATCAATGGACATTTTTTTTGTTTTCATTTTTTTGCCACCACAAAAGGTTTTGCCAACTTTTTTTTAACATATGAAATTTTTATTTCTTTGACCTTGGTTGTATGTCTATTAGAGGAATTTCTGGGTCAAGTTTTATAGTGTAGTCACTTTTCTAGCATAATTACAAAGTGAAATATAAAATAATTGAACAAATTCAACTTTGTTAGCAATGTGTTCTCACAGTCCTAACCAACTATTTCCATCTTTTCCCACTTCATAGCTATTGACACAGCTTGCTGCCTTCCCTCCAGTTATCATCCCCATTTCACTCCCTACCTGAGACTCTGTCCCTGAGATGCTAGATTCTAAGAAGTTAACTTTTACTTCATCTTGCTGCTCTGATCCAATTCTCCTTCCCACTTTTAAGCCTTCTCCACCTCATGTGGCCTCCACTCCTCTCCCCACCCTGCCTTTGTATCTCCCCTTTATACATTTTCTTCCTCTATTCAAAGGTGGTTGTTGTTTGTTCTCAAAGAGAACCAAGATATCTGGGGGTGGTGTTGCCATGACAAGCAAATGAACTAGATTTAAGTGGGGGTGGGAGTGGGGAGGGACTGTGCTAAGTCACCAGCCTCACTTTCTGCTCTAGAGCCATCTGGGTCTGGTGGCCAGATATGGATCCGGATGACTGGAGATGGTGTAAACTCTATGAAGGCATGTTCTTGTATCTATTTGTATTCCAAGCTTAGAGTAGTGACAGTACACAACTACGTTCCTATTTATCCACCTAATGTTGCTAATCTGCTGGGCGTATATGAAGCCCCAGTTATTTAATTTGCATTTCTGTTAGGATTAGTGATGTGGAAGAATTTCACAATTCTTTTTTTTTTTAGGTTTGTTTTTTTTTTTGCAAGGCAAACAAGGTTAAGTGGCTTGCCCAAGGCCACACAGCTAGGTAATTATTAAGTGTCTGAGATCAGATTTGAACCCAGGTACTCCTGACTCCAGGGCCGGTGCTTTATCTACTGCGCCACCTAGCGGCCCCAGAATTTCACAATTCTTTTGAAAACTGTTTATATCCTTTGACCATTGCTCATTTGAACAATAACTGTTGCTCCTAAATTTGTGTCAGCTCTCTATAAATCTTAGTTACAAAAATTTTTATCAGTGATATCTGAGGCAAACGGCTTTCCCACTTAATCAAACTGAATTGATTTTGTTTGGGCAATTACATTTTATATAATTTATACAGGATTGACTCTGAGGGATGGGGGAAATGTCTGTCCCTTATTTGGTTATGGATTACTCCCACAGACCCTAAAGGAAGGTATCTCTATCTAATTCTAATTTTTAAAAATTATGTAATCATCCATATTTGGATGACTTTCCCACTTGGAGTCATTTTTTAGACATGAGGAAACTAAGTTCTGGAGAATTGAAATGATTTGATCAGTCACAAAACTTGGAAAGGAAAGGGAAAAATTTGATTGAAAGTAAACAATCAAATCTAGACTTCTTTCCAGTGCTTTCCACTGCTGCTAACTTCGGACAAATCTTTTCTTTTCCTTTCTCTGGGACTCTGGTTTTAGGAGGAGGGGACAGACCTGGATGATTTCTAAGGCCTTCTAATTTGACTTTCTTTCCCCCAGATTTTTCCTTGCCTTTCCCCCAGTTGCTTGCACACCCCCAGCCCCCCCAATCCAGGACAACAGTTGTTATAAGCACAGATAAAAGTATACTCTCATACTACCCAGCTGAAAGGGCATAGCTGAGAACAGGAACAGGCCAGTTAGATCAATCACCAGCTTGTCCCAGGATTAGCCAGAGAGTTTCTCCCAGGAAGCAGAGATTCCAATCAGTCAGCAAAGAATTATAACCACCTCCAGGCCCCAAGGATATCTCTGATTACAAATGGGGGGAAACACCAGGACCTGGATAGGGTGGGGATGGTCTTATCCCCCCAGAGGTCTGCCTCATATCACCCACATGGAAACAGATTTCAGAGTAGTAACAATGTTGGAGATTTCCTGAACTGAATGGAAAAAGAGTAAGAAAAGCAAGAGAGCTGGGTTTGAATCTGAGTTCTGCTACTACGATTCCCTCTCCATCTAGTCCTCAGTTTCCTCATTTGTAAAATTTGTAACAATTTGTAAAACTTTGCCTCATTTGTAAAAGAAAAGAGTTGAGTTGATGACCATTTCTGCTCTAAATCTTATGATCCTGTGTAAATATGTTCAGAGACCTGATAGTCTAATCAATCCCCTCTATTAATGATGGGGAGTTCACTCCCCCCCTGGACAATCTTCTTCTACTGTGGGGCAAGCCATGTGTGTATATATAACATATTATATATCATATTTATGTATTATTATGTATTATATGTTTATATAACATATTTATATCATACCATTATATTATAATTATATCATTATCATCATCATCATGATATTTCTCTTTTATTCTCAAAGAAGACCATGACATCAAGGAGGTGATGCCATGATAAGCAAATGAATTGGATTTGAGTGAGAGGTTGCTGTGCTAAATCACCAGCCTTACTTTCTCCTCTGGAGCCATCTAGGTTTGATGGCCAGATATGGATCAGGATGACTGGAGATGGCTCTGAATGTGAGGCAATCAGGGTTAAGTGACTTGCCCAAGGTCACACAGTGAGGTAATCATTAAGTGTCTGAAGTCAAATTTGAACTCAGATTCTCCTGACTGGAAGGCTGGTGCTCTATCCACTGAACCACTTTACTTATTTTTTTTAGGGTTTTTTTTTGCAAGGCAAATGGGGTTAAGAGGCTTGCCCAAGGCCACACAGCTAGGTAATTATTAAGTGTCTGAGGCTGGATTTGAACTCAGGGACTTCTGACTCCAGGGCCAGTGCTCTACGCACTGTGCCACCTAGCTGCCCCTGTACCACTTTACTTATGAGGATCATCATGGCAATTATATCATGATGTTGCCAGAAAAATGTTGCTGACTAAAGGCTAGGGGTTCAAGCCAATGTGAATGAATTCATTTAAAAGATGGATTCTTGACCCAAAGATATTTAGGGACAAAAATGGTTTATTATGTATCACTGTGGTTAGCAGGATAGGAGAGGAGAGGAGAGAGAGAGAGAGAGTAAAGTCAATGGGCTGATCCCCTGAGGGGGTGAGCCAGCAAGAAAGAAAAGACAGCAGCAACCAGAAGGGGATAAAGAGAGGTGTATAAGGACATGAAAGTTTATTTGGGGGATGTCACTCCCCAAGAGTGGTCTGACCTCCCAAAAGAGAGACAGCAGCTCAACTGAGGAGAGGGGGAGTTTTTAAAAGAGCAGGAAGTTAAGATGAGATAATTAGGGACACCTTGATGGACTTAATAGCTGGAATAGCAAAGATGAGGTAATTTAAGGAGTAGGGAACACTTAATCCTTTCAGTTCAGGCCAGGGATTTATAGTTTTATTGAGAGGGGCTAGTCTTATGCCTGGGGTGGGGGGGCAGGGATTTATGAGTCCTGGCCAGGGAGAGAACAAGGTACTTCCCTCTCATAAGATGGGAGATCGATGTTAGTGTAAGCCCAAAACATCATCATCATTAAGATCTTCAGGATCATCATCTTTGTTAAACTTAAAATATATTTCCTTCTCTACCTTTCTACCAGTTTATTTAGAAAGATGTATATGGACACATAAAAGATATTGAATTGACTCTACCCCTATTGGACACCATTTTGCTATTGTCTTGTTGCTGAGAAAATGAAAATGATTATGGAATCCTCTAAGATGAAGGACTTTTCATCTTCAAAGACTGAGAATGGGGGTGGATGGGTGGCACAGTGGATAGAGCACCGGCCCTGGAGTCAGGAGTACCTGAGTTCAAATCCAGTCTCAGACACTTAATTACCTAGCTGTGTGGCCTTGAGCAAGCCACTTAACCTCCATTGCCTTGCCAAAAAACCTAAAAACAGAGACTGAGAACTCCAGTGAATCCTTTTCTGACAGAAATGACTTAGAAAAGTTAGATCTAGTTTATGTAAAGTTTCCTAATCTTTCCAATCCTGTCTATATTCCATATGAATGTTTTCCGTATTAACTTTTTTGGATGATGATGATGATGATGATAGAGAAGGTCCCCTTGCTATTTTCTTCTCCAGCTCATTTTATAAATGAGGAAACTGAAGTAAACAAGGGGAAGTGACTTGCCCAGGGTCATGTGCCTAGTAAGTGTCTGAGACTGGATTTGAATTTAGTCTTCTTGATTCCAGACCCAATGTTCTATTCACCACACCACCTAGATGGGCAGTTGGATAGAACAGTGTGTAGAGTGCCAGCCCTGAAGTCAGGAGAATCTGAATTCAAATTAGGCATCAGACTGGAGCTGTGTGACCTTGGACAAGGATTAAATATAATCCTGTTTGCCTCACATCCAGGGCCATCTCCAGTCTTCCTAATCCATATCTGACCACTGGACCTAGATGGCTCCAGAGAAGAAAGTGAAGCTAGTAACATAGCACAGCAAACCCTCTCTCAAATCTAATTCATATGCATGTCATAGTGTCACCTCCCTGATGTCATGGTCTTCTTCGAGAATGAAGGACAAGCATCACAGTCATTATCGTCATCATCAAGGCCATCACAGAAAGAAACAGGTTAATTATGTAACATGATCAGATCAGAAAGAAATAGATTGGGGTGGCTAGGTGGCAGATTGGGGTGGCTAGGTGGTGCAGTGGATAAAGCACCGGACCTGGAGTCAGGAGTACCTGGGTTCAAATCTGGCCTCAGACACTTAATAATTACCTAGCTGTGTGGCCTTGGGCAAGCCACTTAACCCCATTTGCCTTGCAAAAACCTAAAAAAAAGAAAAGAAATAGATTATTCATTGGCATAACATTTCTCTTTGTCTAATATTAACTCTAATATATAATATTTAAATATATATATATATAAACACAATTACATGAAAATATTTCAAGTCAAGTTACATTTAAAAGCATTTATTAAGATCTCACTGCTCTGGATATAAGAGCTGTGGGAATCAAGTACTAGCAAAAGGAGAGCCCCTTTCCTCACAGAGTTTCTATTTCACTGTCTTTTCAGACATCACAGACAGGGGCAGATCTGGCCCCAGTCAGTCATTAGAAAAAGATGGTGGGTGGAAAACAGAAAGATATCCCAGTTTTCTCAGTGACTGGATTCCAGGCCTGCAGGTGACTCACTAGAACTTCCAACAGGAGGCCATGAGATGGAAGAATAGCCCATTCATTGCTTTGCAGAGTATCGCCCTAGACTCTAGGCTGAGGTAAATCAGAATTATCACAGCTGTGCATTTCCTATCTTCTCCACCTCCCCAAAAATGTGTGGGCAGAGGAAATACCAGAAGCACAAGCCAAGAAGTCCTCTTGAAGGTGAAAATGGAATGGTGGGGGAGGGACCTTCTTCTGAAATGTAGTCAGGGATGGAGCCAGACCAGGTGACAGTTTACTTTGGTCACTATCTACTCTGTTCATGAAGAACCCAGAGCTCCAATCCAGACTCTGTAGTTGAATCTCTCTCTCTCTCTCTCTCTCTCTCCCTCTCTCTCTCTCTCTCTCTCTCTCTGTCTCTCTCTCTCTTTTTTTCTCTTTCTGGGCCTTAGTTCCCTAATCTAGAAAATGAGGGTTGATGTCAAATGATTTCCAATTCTCTTCCCAACTCCAGTATTCTATGTTGTTTGTTCAAATAAGTCTCCCAACTCTGACAATCTGTACCCTTTCTTCTAAGGTTCTTTACAATCCTCATATTCTAAGTTTTGTCACTAAAAATTCTGTGTATTCATGGATAGGCATGAATCTAGGGTGTATTATCTGTAGATTTCTTGGTTTAAAAATTATTGCTATTTTTGCTCATCTCAACACTGTTACTTCCAATAACTCCGTCACTTACAAGAACCTCTATTTATAAGAACAACAAAAATTAATTCAGAAAAAAGAAGAAAATAAACTACATCCTTGCTACTATATCCAGGCAGATTATTCATTTTTTTCCCTACTTGTAGTCTGCCATCTCTCAATGGAGAAGAGGGAAGGGGGATGTGTTTACTTCCTGAACCAAGATGAATAGTATCATTTCATTTGAATAATGATGACTTTTAGTGCTGTTTTAATTTATATTCCTTAAGGTGATTGTACATAGCATTCTTTGTCCTCTGTTTTCTTTCACTCCATCAGTTCATTATCTGTAGATTTCAATAATCTCTCTCAGTTCCCCTTCAACTGGCATGTATGGCTCCCCACAGTCTGACCCTGACCTATTTCCCATGACTCTGTTCTATTTGTAGAATGTGGAAGCAGAAGGATATCAGTGGTCAGTAAGTCTAGCCTACCCATTTCACAGTTGAGGACATTGAGTTATATCAAGGGAGAAAGACTTCAGGGTTTTGCATCCAGTCACTTTTCCCCTTCAACTTTTGATGGAACCATCTCTCTCTACCTGCAGTTCATCTCATGTTTTACTAACTCTGCAACTTTACTTGGGCTAGTCCCAATTCTGTCTATTGAAATCCTGCCTGTAATTCAAGACAAAGATCAAATATCATTCCTCTAGTTTTCCCTTCCTTGTCTTCTCTCTAAAAGAAACCTAAATTTTCATTCCATTTCTGTCCTTTAGAAGCCCTTTGTCTCTCCTCTATTGCTTTTCTTTGCATTCCTTGATCACAAGAAACCTAGGTCTCACTTTCTCTCTTGCCTGGATTGGATGAAATGGGTATTATCAATTCTAATCCTTTTGTTAAGATAGAGGACCACCAAGTCTTACCATGTCCAGCTAGGTGGTATCGTGGAGAGATCATTAGCCATGCAGTCAGGAGCACCTGAATTCAAAACTGGCCTCAGTAACTTGGCATGTACTATTTGTCACTTAACCTTGACTGTCTCACATCCAGGGCTGTCTCCTGATTCATATCTGGACACTGGACCCAGATGGTTCTGGAAAAAGTGAGGTTCATGACTTAGCACAGCCCTCCCTCACTCCAATTCATGTGCTTATCATGGCATCATCTCCTCTAGTGTTATGGTCTTTTTTGAGAATGAAGGACAAACATCGTCATCTTCTAGCCACTGGACCCAGATGACATCAGAGGAGAAAATGGGATTGATGAATTAGCACAGCCTCCCCACCTCCACCAATTCAAATCCAATTAATTTGCTTGTTCATGATATTATGATTTTTTTCCAAGAACAAAGGACAAGAACCAAACACCATCTTCTCTATCATTGAAACACAATGCCCAACAGGTCTTATCAGGCAGGTACTCCAGACCCATGCCATTATCAAGGATCCCTGGGTCTGGTCATCCACCTAAGACTGGACCCTTAGGACTTCCTGACCTTTCTCATCACCCAGCACCTGAATTTTCCTTTTCAGCCCTCTCTCCAATGCCTTCCCTCTGGTGAATATCTTGAACTTATCCTATCTTTAGTTTGTAAATAGTTGTTTGAATTATCTCCCTAATTAGACTCTTACCTTTCTTTGTATCCCCAACACTTAGGTCAGTGTCTGGCCCATAATAAATGCTTATTTACTTTAATTGCACATAGTAAGCCCTAAAAAATGTCTATGCATTCATTTATTCGGGGAAATTTATCCAGATGCAATGATAATGTCCATGAGGTCTTCCACTAGCACAGAGGATTCTACCCATTAGAAGCAAACTCCCAACTCTGAAGTTTCTCAGCTCCTTTTCCTGCCAACTGTATTATTTTGCTAAGGCTTAAGTCAAATTGATTCCCACAGTACCACTTAATCCCTCTGCCTGTTGGTTTCTTTTTGAATAGAGGCTGTGGCTATTTGTCTTCAAGGTAATCCTCTCTTCAACTGGAGAGTTACTCTTTCAAATAACTTGTTGGTGGAAACAAGGACCTTCCCTTTTAATAAGCCATGGCTCAAAGAATAACCACAGACTCAGACTCTCAGAACTGGGAGGGATCTCTTAGCACATAGAACACAAAAAAAGTTCTAAGGACAAAGGAGAGAGAGACTGCAAAATGTACATTAGTCAGAACTAAGCTTTTAAACAGAAGATGTCACAAGGAGGAAAGCCTTTAGAATGAGATGATATCTAACCTTTGTTCTCTAAGAAAAATCATATATCAGGAAGGTGATTCTATGATATGCAAGTGAGTTGGATTTGAGTAAGGGGCTAATATGCTAAGTCACCAGTTTTACATTTTCCTCCAGAGTCATCTGGGTCCAGTGGCCAGATTGGAGATGACTCTGAATGTAGTGGGAGAATTTGACCTTTTTAAGTTGGGAGGATAAGACTCTCAGGGTTTCTCAGTGATTAAGAAGTCTCTTTTGCATAGCCCCCCCCCCCAAAAAAAAATCATTCTGGGAGGGGAAGACCCTAGAGGAGGGTACATATTATAGAACATAATTTCAGAGCTAAGAGGTCCCTTAGAACAGAATGTCAGGGCTGGGAGAAACATTAGAACAGTAAAAATCAGAGATGGGAAAGTCCTTAGAACAAAACGTTTCAGATCTGGAAGGGGCTCTAGGAAGGATGTAGAACACAGAATGTTTCTCAAGCTTAAACCATTGGAATCAGCTTTTTTTTTTGTTCCATTATTTGTGAGTTTTACACTCCACTGGAGACTCCCCAATTACTCTTGTTCCCCTTTGAATTGGGGTTTCTCAAAATCAGTCATCTGCTACTCTTTATCTTTTCTTGGAATCAAATATCTAATTTTATGGCTTAAGAGAATGTCCCACTCCAGGGTACATTCTTCTGACTTGTGTATGAGGTTGCCTGGGCAGGACCAATGGGTGTGTCATCATACCAATGGGACAGGATATGACAAGCAGTAGGTTGTAACTGGTGCAACTTCCTGGAGATAGATGTGCCATCCACAACCAAAGGATATAAGGGCCAAAAGAGAGAGAAAGAAACTCCAAAGACTATTTGATTCAATCTGCTCATTGAACAGAGTACAAAAGCCCATCCCAAATAGTGAAGTGACTTGCTAAAGGTCACAAAAACCACTTACTGGCAATTCAGGGACAATGACCCAAACCGCTTGATTCCCAGGTCAAGGCTCTTATTGAGTCACAATGAAAACAATTGTTGGTATTAATTGTTTTTTATTATTAACAACTGCTGTTTCTAAAGTGATTTAAAGTTTGCAGAGGCTTACAGAGCAACTATTGACAATGCCCTTCCCCAGTATATTTTACTTGAATCATAAATAATCTTGGGGTATAGGAAGGGATCATCCTCATTTTTTCCTTTTTACTAATATCATAGATGGAAGAGAATCTTAGATCTAAAGGTCAAAGGACCACAAAGGTCACCTTGTGCAAATTTCTTGTTTTACAGGTGAAATTCAGCCCCAGGGAAGAGGAGGGATTTGACCAAATGTATGTAGTGATATGAGACAGGATTTTGAATCACTCTTCTAACTCTAGAATCATTGGTTTTTCAAATGTGCCCTATTTTTAACAAAACATATTTCTACATTGTTCATGTTGTGAAAGAAGAAACAGAACAAGGGAAAAGTCACCAAAAAACAAAAGAAGTGAAAATAGTATGCTTTGATCTGCATTCAGCCTCCATAGTTCTTTACCTGGAGGTGGATAGCATTTTACATCATGTCTTTTGGAATTGTCTTGGATCATTGTACTGTGGAGAAGAGCTGAATATATCATAGTGATCATCATGCAATGTGGTTGTTACTGTGGACAGTGTTCTCCTGGTTCTGATCACTTCACTCAGCATCAATTCTTGTAAGTCTTTACAGATTTTTCCAAAATCTGCCTATTCATCATTTCTTATACTACATCTTGTTCAAATATTCCCCAGTTGATGGATATTCTCTCAATTTCCAATTTGCCACCACAAAAAAATTGCCACAAATATTTTGTATCCCACTTTTGTTTTTAATGTCATCATTATATCCGAATGTATTTCCTGTCCTCCCCAGCCACAATCAAGTCATTTCCCCCTCCCATTTTAAGTCATCCCTTTTTTATTTTTTTAGATTTTCCAAGGTAATGGGGTTAAGTGGCCTGCCCAAGGCCACAAGCCTAGGTAATTATTAAGTGTCTGAGGCTGGATTTGAACTCAGTTACTCCTGACTCCAAGGCCAGTGCTCTATCCACCGCTCCACCTAGCCACCCCTTAAGTCATCCTTTTTTATAAAGGGGAGGAAAATTCAACAAATTTCAACATCAACTGAGGCTACCAGTATCTGGAAATGTTTCCCACCCATAGGTCCCTACTCCTTCAAAGACAAGAAAGAGGTAAAAGCAGAGATTATATAATATTTATTTCCCAGAGGAGGGAACAGGAATAGAGAGGGGGATGGATTTGTACAATGGGCAGTATTAAGATTGACTTGGGGTCCCAAGACTCTAAACTAGGGCTCTTGACACCCTGCTTATTATACTGATGGATGAAACTTTGAGCTTGAACTACCTCCCCCACATTCCTCTCCACCTAAAATATAATCTCTTCCCTTAATTTTTTTCCTCTTCCTTCTTCACTTCACAAATTCTATCTCCTCCCATTTCCTACAGCACCTGGTTCCACTGATCACTGTCCCTTCTACCAAAATAGTCCATCTCTCCCCCTCCACAGACACTCCACTTCTATCTACAGACACTCAGGTTTCTTTCCTCTTGGAAAAACCTTCCCTTTGGCACTGCTGCTTTCTCTGAAAGTCTTCCTGTGCTGGTTTCATATCTTTCCTTCTTATAGTCAAATTTCTCAAATGGATAGTTCCCTACTGCCCCTATTTCCCTCCTCTTCAACCTTTGCCATCTGGCTTCCACCCCCACCATGGGATAATACAATAGTCAATGCTCCAAGAAAATAGCAATAGATCCAGCTACAGAGCCCAGTCCTACCCAGTTCTAATATGAAGTCTCTGGAAAGATGAGCAAGTAAAAAATGAAGTCCATCAGAATGAATTATTAGGGTGGTAAGGGCATCAATACACAAACACATGATTGCAAAATATTGCCTCAGAGAAAAACATAGATTGAATACAACTCAACTAGAATTCCTGAAGATAAAAAGCAAGAATTTTTTTAAATGTTTAAAATATTTTTACAAATGGTATGAGAAAACTTGAGGGGAAAAAATCAGAAAAGAAATGAGAGCCATACACTGGCCTTGGAGTCAGGAGTACCTGGGTTCAAATGCAGCCTCAAACACAATTACCTAGCTGTGTGGCCTTGGGAAAACCACTTAACTCCGTTTGCCTTGCAAAAAAAAAAAAAAGAAGAAATGAGAGCCACAGAAGAAAGAACTGAAGCAAGTTAACAGCTTGGTACAAGAGATACAAAATCTTACCCAAGCAATAAACACTCTGAAAATGAGAAATTTTAAAAAATGATTCTATGAAACAATAAAAAATATTTAAACAAAGTCATAAGATTGAAAAATAGAATTAAGTCTACAGTTTCTTAGAGCAAAGACAACTGATCTGGAAAGCAGATCAAGGAGAAAATAATTAAGAAACTTTGGGCTATCTGAATATTATGACCTCCCCCCCCCAAAAAAAGGAAAAGAACCTAGCCATCCAATTTCTAGAAATCTTAAGAGGAATGTTCACATCTCTTACAATCAGAGGACAAAACGTAAATAGAAATATTCCACCAGTAACATCCCCAAAGAAATCCTCAAATGGAAACTCCCAAGAACATCATAAAGACATTTCAGGATTTCCAGGTCAAAGAAAGTAGCCAGAAAGAAAGAAAGAAAGAATTCAAGTATTGATGAGTCAAAGGATCAACCATGGTTTAGCAATTAACACTATAAAGATAGGGAGAGATTGGAATATCATATTCTAGAAGGTAAAGAATAGGGGTTTATAACCAAGAATAACTCACCCAGAATAATTAAATATAACCCTACAGGGGAAAGAATGGATCTTTAATGAAACAGAGAATTTCCAAGCATTCGTATTTTAAAAAAATCCAGAATTACAAATAAATTTTAAAGTTTAATCATAGGAGTGAAGAAAAATATAAAAAAGGTAAATGAATGAGCAATGATAAAAGACTAAACAATGATAAACTGCTTATATTCAAAATAGGTAGATGTTACATATGTCCCCTATGAATTCCATCATCATCAGCGTTCATAGAAGGAGTCCCCTTAGGCAAGGCCTGGAAGTGGTCTTGTTATGTTTTGATGATCTTAAGAAAAGAATGCAAAGAGAGAAGAGAAATACAATGGGAGAGGAGGTTAAAGGGAAAGGAAAATTAGGGGAAATTATCTCATATGAATAAGATGAATAAATAGACATCTATACAAACAATGAAGAAGAGGTGGAGGGTGGTAGCTGTGCCCTTTCTTCTCTTTCTTTCTCTCCTCTTCCCTTCTCTTTTCTGTCTCTGCTTGTCTTTCCCTCTCCTCTCTCTCTCCTTCCTTCTGTTTTTTTCTCTTTCTCTTTACCCAACTCCTCTCTTCCTCTTTCTGAACTAGTCAAATAGAATATACATATACACAGAGTTCAGTACAGAAATATATTTCACTCAACAGGGAAAGGGTAGGGGAACTGGAAAGAGACTTGATTAAGGGAAAGATTAGGACTAAGCAAAATGCATATATATATATATGTATATATATATATATATATATATATATATATATATATGTAAAAAATATACAAAAATATTTCTAGTTCTTTTCAAGGGAGCAGAAAATGGAAATCTGAGGAAGTTCCCATAAATAAGAGAATGGCTGTAGCATAGAAAATTTGTAGCATATAAATGAGGTTGAATACTATTGTGTTGAACTCTTAGATTTTTTCCAAGGCAATAGGGTTAAGTAGCTTGCCCAAGGCCACACAGCTAGGTAATTATTAAGTGTCCAAGACTGGATTTGAACCCAGGTACTCCTGACTCCAGGGCTGGTGCTCTATCCACTGCGCCACCTAACCGCCCCTATTGTGTTGAACTCTTATAGGAATAATGCCCAACCAAGATTTCAGAGAAATAAAGATGAAAAATGTTTCCTGTCTCCTGATAGAAAGGTGAAGGACTCAGGGCAAAGAATGAGATAAATATTTTTTAGGATAGGACCAATGTGGAATTTTTTTATTGATTAAGTTTGTGTGTAATGTTTTGGCTTTAAAGAAAAAAGAAATTTTCCAAAGGCAATGCTGCCTGCTCTCCTTTTCTTATTAAATTCTGATCCCAATTTGTCTATTTATACTATCTGACCAAGATCTCCATACCTACGGACTAACTCTCCAGGCTGTTCATTCAGTTTCAAGTTCAACCAAAAATACTCACTGATGGATTGCTGTCTATTTCTAAGAAACAGATAGTTTTCGGTCATTTGGTATTTCCTGTATGAATGGTCAGAATGACCTCTTTTTTGTTTTTTAGGGGTTTTTTTGCCAGGCAATGGGGTTAAGGGGTTTGCCCAAGGCCACACAGCTAGGTAATTATTTAATTATTAAACGTCTGAGGTTGGATTTGAACTCAGGTACTCCTGACTCCAGGGCCGGTGCTCTATCCTCTGTGCCACCTGGCCACCCCCAGGACAACCTCTTTTGAATGGTGGTGGAGATCTTTCAAAAGAGACTATAATGCTCTGACTAAAAAATAATATCATCCATAAACAAGACTATCTGGAGGACCTCACCATCCGTAGGGAATCCCTTTTTAACTTGAACTCAGTGCTAGATCTCCTCCATCACAGTAGGGAATACTTAAGTTGAGTATATATCTGCCTATTTTATGTTTTCTCTATCTGATTTGGTTTGAAGATTGAATAGAACTGTTTCTGATTTTTTTTAAGGAGTCTTAAATGATTTTAATGATTGAATGAGAGACACTTTGAGGGAACATGGAGAGGAGTCAATTATAAGAAATCAAGAAACAAAAAAAAAAAACCCAGGAAGGAATAAAGTTCTGAAAGGCTTTAAGCTAAGCACAGTATCTTATATTTGATCCACTGGAATTTATTGAGTAGGAAAGTGACATGATCAGGTCTGATCTTTAGGAAGACCATTTTGATGACGGCTTAGTGGAAAATGGAATTAGAATGGAGATAGGGAAATCAGCTAGAAGATTATTGCAGTGATCTGGGCTTGAGTCAATGAAGCCTTGAATATCAGAGTCATGGTTGTATTAGTGGAGAAAGGGGAACATGTAAGAGAGTTGTGAAGGTAGAAATGACAAGACTTGACCAAACATTTCATATGGAGGTGAGAAATGAAAAGAGGACCAGGTTGATATTGAGCCTCATTGACTGGGAGAATGGTGGTACGCTCAACAGCGATAGAGAATTTAGAAGAAAAGTTAAGATTTGGGGAGAAGGATAGAGTGTTCTTCTGTTATGAGTTGAGTTTAGAATGTCTACAGGACATCCCACTGGAGAAACCTAATAATGGTGTGAAAGTACATGCAGTTATGTTTTATACATAGCAAATTTTGTATAAATCAAATTGTTTCCCAGGCTGACTGGACCAATATACAAGTCTTTTAATAGTAAGGAGTTTGTGTTTTATTAGGCTACTATCTTTGTTTTTAGATTTTTTGCAAGGCAAGGGGGTTAACTGGCTTGTCCAAGGCCACACGGCTAGGTAATCATTAAGTGTCTGAGGCAGGATTTGAACTCAGGTACTCCTGACTCCAGGGCCGGTGCTCTATCCACTGCGCCACCTTTAGGCTACTATCTTTAAGAGGCAGAAGGAATCTCAGGAGTCAGAGTAAACCATGGATCAATGAGTTACAAAGAAGCAGATTTTGCCTTGATGGTCAGGAAGAAATGCTAGACAGTTTAATGAATAAAATGTTGAACATTGTGTCAGGAAGACTTAAGTTCAAAGGCTAACTCCCAGACATTTACTACTTGAGTGACCCTGGGCAAGTCAAGTTTCCCAGCCTCAGTTTTACTCATTTATCAAATGAGGATAATAATAGAACCTACTTCACAAGATCTTTGTGAAGACCAGCTAAGATAGCATAGGTAGAACACTATATGAATGCTGTTTTCATCATCATCATCATCATCATCATCATCATCATCATCAATAAGAAAGATCCCAAAGTGGAACGAGGAGGTAGTAGGTTCCCTGTTCTTCTAGTAAAGAGTGAAAGATCCTTTGTCAAGGACCCTGAAGAGGACCTTTAAGCTCCTATGGGGGTGGACTTTCTGACTCTTGAAGTCTTTTCCTGCTCTGAGGTGCTGGGATCCTTTACCATTCTGCCCTCTTCCCTTTCCTGTAAGATGGGAGACTCAGATTTCACAAAAACAACTGCCCCAGTTCTTTTCACTCCCTGAGGGGGTCCTGGTTGGAGCAGCATTGGGCTGGAAGGCAGCTTCACCTGCTATTTCTAGATTCACCAGAAGCCTGACAGACTGGAAATCTCATGAAGGAGCCAGTTCGGGCCAGCTCTGCAACCCAAGCTGCCAGACTCTGGGGGTTCAGCTAAGGTTCAAAAAAAAAAATAAACCCAACAACAACATCCAACCCAACCCAACCACCAACAGCCTCCTGGGTCTGCAGTCTACCCATTAATGAGTCTAGGTACCTTTGCCATTTGTTCCTAGTAAGCAAGAAGGAATCGGGGCAGTTGAGGGTTTGAGGTTAGGACTTGGCAATATAATAATAGGAGGTGAGCGCCAAGGACCAGATGGCCCCAGAGGGTACAACCAGGACAAGTGAGTGGAAGTCACAGATAGGTAGATTTCTGTGTCAGAAAAGGAAAACTTTTCTAGTTTTGGGAGCTGTTTCACAATGGGGTGGGCTTTCTCCAGACTGAGCTCCCCATCTCTGGAGGCATTCAAAAAGAGTCTAGGTGACTTGTCAGGGATGAATGTAAAAAGGATTACCAGAACTAAGGAAAAGGTCTGAAGAGGTCTTTTGTACTCTGAGATGAAAATGCTATGCTGCTATCAATAAGATATTAACAGAGAGAGGGAGAGAAAGAGGGAGAGAGGAGTTCGGTAAAGAGAAAGAGGAGAGAAAAAAAGAGAAGGAAGGGAGAGAGAGGAGAGGGAAAGACAGAAGCAGAGATGGAAAAAGAGAAGGGAAGGGAAGAGGAGAGAGAGAAAAAAAGAAAAGGAAGGGCATCTAGGTGGCTTGAGCACCGACCTTGGAGTCAGGAGGACCTGAGTTCACATCTGACCTCAGATGCTTAATAATTGCCTAGCTGTGTGACCTTGGGCAAGTTACCTGACCTTATTGCCTTGCAAAAACAAAAACAAACAAAAAACAAAACAAGGAAGAAGGGACCTAAACAAGGAGATTTTGTTACTACCTAGTCAAATTTAACATGCTTCTTTAGAACAAATTCTGTAATGGAAATTCACAGTTTTCCTACTCAGTCTTCTATTTTATTTTTTGTATATTGAGATGTTTGTGTTTGTCGATGATTAATGACTAAAAAGAAAGAAAATTTAAACATCCTATGCCCCTGTGAGAATCAGTTGAAGGAATGGCCATTCCTACCCAAGAGAAGACTCTTGGCAGGAAATAAGGGAGAGACACATGATCTCTGACTGATGGAAGAAGAATCCTGTTCAGGTGTGCAAGAAGGATTTCAGTGGTTCCATGTGGTCTCCAAAGGGCAAAGCAGCAAGAGGGAAGGGAAGGATTATTTAGTGTCTATTACTTAAGAGGCTCTGAACACTAAATGTTTTACAAATACCAAGATAGAACCAGTGAATTGAAGTTATGGGCCAATTGCCATCAAACATAAGGAAACTTAGCCATCAGAGCTCCCAATCATTGTAAGTGCTCAGGCTTAGGCTGGTTCCATTCAATCAGGAACGTTGTATGTGTTTGGGTTTGTGGGTTGGGTGTATGGTGAGAGGAAAATCCTTACTCAGGTACAGAGTTGGACTAGAAGCTTTCTGAGATTCTTTTAAGTTCTGGAATGATACAATTTTAGGATTTCTAGGAATTAAGAATAGGTTTCCATTATCTCCCACAGTCTCCCTCCAGTCAAGGGGTTCTGAATTTTTTTGGGCTATCTACTCCACTGGAAGTCTGATGAAGTCTATAGATGCCCTCTCTGAATAATATTTTATTTTTTAAATTCACATTGGAAGGAAATGCTAAATTTCAGGTAGAGATTATTAAAAATAGAGATTTGATTTTTCTTCCAACCAGTTGAATCCCCTGAAAAGTATTCCCAATTTCACGATCTCTGTTCTAGTGCCCTATCTCTCTGAAAACCAAGAAAACCTCTTTTGCTCCCATCAGAATTTCACTTGTTTGCATTCACCTCTACTTCATAGAATCACAGAATCATAGAAGCTTGGAGTTAACCAGTACTTTCGAGGTCACTAGAGAGTGTGATGGGCATCCTGAGGCAATAATATTTAACACCTCTTGCCTCTGACCCTTACCAGCTAAGGGAAGCTGAGGGAAATAAATTGACTTGCCCAAGGGCATTGAGTAGTAAATGAATCAGCCTGCATTTGAATTTGGGTTCTCTGCCTCCAATTGCAGAACTCTCGGTCCTCGGAGATCACATGCTGCCACCTGCCTCTCCATGTAGAAACACCCTTGATGGCATTCTCTACAGGGAGTGAGTTCTGCTAGAATTTGTCAGTTTATCTAGGGTTAAGATCTTTGAGAAATCAGGGATCTCCGGATTTCAAGAGCTATTCCTAGAACCTTCAAAGTACATATTGAAATGTCATCAAATGTCAGAAAATTCCCAAACCATCTTCCATTTGGACCTCAGACTTCTGATTTCTCTTTTACACACTCTGGAGTTCAAATACCCCTTTTCTTCTCTGTGACACCAGCTCCCATTTCAATATGACTTTTAAAGTCTTCCCTAGGTTTTCCTGTTGTTGCCCTGTGAATTAAAAAAAATATGATTGCTAAAAGTTCCGTTTGACAGATGAGGAAACTGAGGCTGAGAAAGGTCATGACTTGCCCAGAATCACATAGCTATCAATCAAAAAGCTTTCCACAGGCAAGTCAAGCACTCCTGCCAAAGCACCAGACCAGCTCCTCAGTGTTGGATGTCCCTAGCCCAGGGTTTTGCTTCTCTTGCAACAAGTTATTGACCAGCTCCGGTATAGAATATTCTAGAATACCCCTTTAGAAGGCATGTACTTGTAAAATATTTCCTAAATTAAGTCAGTAGGGATTTGCCTGAGAAAGAGAAAGGTCATCATCATCATAACTAATATTTATATAACCTCATAGACCCTGTATAAGTCCCTTCAAAGAATGAGTCCAAGTCTCTCTCTCTTTTTTTTTCCAAGGCAAATGGAGTTAAGTGGCTTGCCCAAGGCCATACAGCTAGGTAATTATTAAGTGTCTGAGGTCACATTTGAACTCAGGGACTTCTGGCTCCAGGGTAGGTGCTCTACCCACTGCGCCACCTAGCTGCCCCCAAGTCCAAGTCTCTTAACAATTTCTTCCCAATTTCCCCAGGACCTTGTACTTTCTCAGCAGTTATTTGGTCTAGACATCAATATTTAGATTATTACTTCCCTCCTTTCTTCTTATAGAATGTAAATTCTCTGAGGAGAGGGATTTTTTCTCTTTATTTCCTTTTGAATCTCTGTAGTGTTTAATAAATGCTTGTTGAATTAAATTAAATTAAATTAAATTAAATTCTACCATAAGCAAGCCCTGGCCTGGGTCTCAGCATCTATGACTTCTGTTAACCCTTTCAAACCCAGGCACCCTTGTGAGAAGGCCAAACACCTGTCCAGGGTGACCCATCACCCAAACCATTCTTTTAACATACAACAATCTTTTGGAAATTTCCATCAGGATCTGCCTGGATCAGCCAGTCCCAGAGAACAGAACAGGTCAAATCCAAGGCTGTCTGGCACCTTCACTGGTTATCTCCCTGGATGCTCTCCAAAACAACCTCGTTAAGCCAGTGCTGTTGCTAAGGCCAGGGCTGAGAGGGAGGACTGAAGGAGGTTTCTTCTCCAGTTCAGGGCACCACAGGTTGGTTCTTTGGGATACTCTTTTTTTTTTAAGGTTTTTTTTTTTTTTGCAAGGCAGATGGGGTTAAGTGGCTTGCCCAAGGCCTCACAGCTAGGTAATTATTAAGTGTTTGAGGTCAGATTTGAATTCAGGTACTCCTGACTCCAGGGCCGGTGCTCTATCCACTGGGCCACCTAGCCGCCCCTCTTTGGGATATTCTTGAACAAAGCCGGGAAAAGCAGCCACAGCCTTACCCCAAACAGAGTCCAACAAGAAGGATGAGAAAGTCCACAGCTAGCTAGCTCCTCCAGGAAAGACTGGAATCCTAGACTGGAGAGAACCTGAGGACGTGGCCTGGGGATTTTAGAATACCATCTCAGTCTGAATAAAGAGAAGCATAGTGTCCAGTCCCAGTGAGGTGATAATCCCTCTGACCTTTGTCTTGCTCTAGCCACATTTGGAAAATGGTGTTCTGTGCTAAGCACATTTTAGGAAGGACCCTGATAAATTAGAGAATAACCAGAGGAAGGCAATCAGCATGAGGGAGGACCTCGACAACATGCCATAAAAGAATAACATGCCAAGAAAAAATAACATCCTTATCATTGTCCTAAGTGGCATTTATAGAGCATTTTTCAATATGCTTTACATATATTATCTCTTGTGATCTTCATAATAACCCTGGGAGGTAGGTGCCATTTTACAGATGAGGAAACTGAAGCAAAGGTTAAAAGGGACTTGCTCTGGATCAACCAACTACTAAGTGTCTGAGGCTGGTTTTTACTGGTTTTCCTGACCCTATATATATCCTATATTTACATAATTGTGTGTGGTGTGGTCCCCATTAAACTGAGATTCTTGAGGGTCCATTTGCCTTTCTTTGTATCTCCAGTGCCTAGCACAATAGATGTGTGATTAATACTTGTTAACTCTTCTCAGTCCACTCCATTGCCTAACTGGCTTCTGTCTCAGTTGATGGGAGAATCTGTTCAAAGAAGTAAGAAGGGGGCAGCTAAGAGCACCACCCTAGAGTCAGGAGGATCTGAGTTCAATTCCATACTTTTGCTCTCTGTAGGGTTCTGGGGATGTCACTTTAACCTCAATTGCTTCAAAAAAAAAACCCAAAAAAAGAAGTGGGGACCCTTAGCTGGAAGAAGAAAAGGCCTAGAGATGGCAGGACAGTATTTGAAGGGCTGGTCTTTGGAACAGAGATTAGACTTGTAGAGTATGATCTGTGGGTTCAAATTACAGAAAGACTTGGGGTCAAGAAAAACTTCCTGAGCAGATTGATCCAAAATTGGAAGGAATTGGCCTGGGAGATTCTGGGTTTGCCCTCACTAAAATTCTCTAGCAAAAGTTGATGAGCCATTTGGTGGGTTTGTTTGGGGGGGGGGGGGGGATTCAGCTTCAGATGGTCTCCAAGATCCCTTCCACCTCTAAACTTTAGGAATGGATAAACCAGAATCGAACCTTCTCATTTTACAGACAAGGAAACTGTGGCTCAGATGGGAGGAAAGGGGCTTTTTTACCAGCTCTCACAATGAGCCAGGGACCAAAACAGACTTGGACAACATTCCAGTCTCTGGCCTGGTCCCATCATGGAGAGTTAGGGGGGGTGAAGAAGCCCCCAAGGGAGCAGCTGGTCAACTGATAGAAGTTTATTTGTTTGCTGGCTTTCCATGGCTCTGTTGTCGTTCAGAGATTGCTGCTGTGTATATCTGGAATCTCCCGGCCTGTCCCCGCCAGGACAAACTGGTTTTCATTTCATCACCTGATTCCCGGGCCAGGGCCTCATACTGTACAGCTGAGACTGGCTGAGTTCCCAGCTGTGTTCTGCACCCACAGCTTCCCACCAGGCCGGCAAGGGGGCCCATGTCCTATCAGCTCCTCATTTAGCCTGTAAACAGCTCACAGTCCCTGATGGTTGGGTTGGGGCCTTGGCGCTTCTGGCTTAACTCTGCAAAGCCTCACTGCTTTGTTTGGGATAAATACAGAATTGAAGGGACTCAAGGAAGGGGAGAGAAGGGAAGGGGTTGGCTCCACTCCTCTTTCCTTATTCTTTCATTCAAAAACATTTATTAAATTAAATGTTTTAGATGAGGTTGAATATCTACCCCAAATATAATAACATTTATTTAGAGCCTACTAAGCACTATGGTGACACCTGGGTGACTCAGTAGATAGAGGACTGGACCTAGATAAGGAAGACTTGAGTTCAAATCCATCCTCAGTCACTTACTGGTTGTGTGAAACTGGGCAAGTCACTTAATCTTTGTTTGCTTTCAGTCACCAGAAAAGGAAATGGTAGTGTCTTTACCACAAAAACCCCATGGACAGTATGGTCCACAGGGCTAGAAAGAGTCAGAATTCACCATAACAACAATCATACTTCACTGAGCTATCAGAGTTTTATAAATATATCTCATTTGATTCTCACAACAATTGGGAGATAGGGGCTGTTATGACCTCCATTTTACAGTTAATGAAACTGAGGTAGACAGGTAAGTATGGCAAGGTGGATCTGAACTCACCAAAATTAACATTCTCTGACCCACCCACTTAACTCAGTGTAGAGCACTGTATGTATGAGGTTGGAGAAAGAAAGTCATACTGATCCTAGAAGGGCTAAGGGGAAAACTTCCTGAAGGAAGTAGCATTTAAGCAAGTGATGGGTAGAACCTCGATGACTTGAATAGGGCAAGAGAGGCCATTCTAGGCAGGGGGACCAATTTGAACATGGCAAGAGGAAAATATAGGATTGATCTCTATATTTAGTTCAGACCTATAAAGTCATCACTTCGGGGAACTCTTGTAGTAGAAATTCCCTCTATAAACACAAATCAGCAACTCTGTAAATTGTTGTCTTCAGCAAGGATTCATATCCTGGAGTCTGTTAAACTGTTTCTAAAAAATATTTTGACAACTGTACTTCATTGTAATTAGCTTCCTTTACTTTTCAGTCATTTCAGTTATGTCTATGTCTGACTCTCCATGACCCCATTTGGAGTTTTCTTGGCAAAGATACTGGAGTGGTTTGTTTTCCTTTCTCTGGCTCATTTTACAAATAGGGAAAGTGAGGCAAGCATGGTGAAATGACTTGCCCAGGGTCATACAGCTAGTTAAGTGTCTCAGGGCAGATTTGAATTCAGGTCTTTTTGACTCTAGGCCCTAACCTAATTGTTTCTAGGACCTAATTTCCCAAGGATGTTGTGAAGGTCAAACAAGATAATATTTATAAAGCAGCCATTGGTACAGTGGGAAATAGTAGGTACTATATTGGCATATTGCCTCTCTATCACAATATAAAGAAGTAAAATGAAGAGTAGGCTTCCAGCTAAGGTGATGGCTGAGTATCTAGTAGGGAAAACTTTCATTGGGAGGTCTCAAGGCAGATGGGTAGTACAACACAGAGATTACTAGACTTGAAGCCAGTAAGATCTGAGTTTAAATCCAACCTCAGCTGCTTTCTGTGATGCTAAGCAAATCACTTAATGGTGTCCAGTCTCAGTTTCCCCATCTATATAATGGAGATAATATCTCCTTTCCAAGGTGTAATGAGGATCAAATAAGATTACATAAAAATAAATGTTAGCTATTATTAGTTCTGGCTAGGCCAATGACTTTCCATTTGACTTTGGCCAAGTCCCTTCCCCTGGACCGACCTCTTCTGGAAGATGGGAATAATAGTCCTTGTCCTTCCTTTCTCATAGGTCTGTAGTAAGGATCCAGTGAGATAAGGGATATGAAAGCCCTTTGTAAAATTTCAACATAAGCAAACACAAAGAGGCATTAAGATATAACCTTTACTTGGCTGGGTTCCTTTTTTCCCTCCTCATTTTCCAGCCATCTCTAGGAGTTGGAGAAAAGCAGGAAGTGTGGACCTGACATGCCTGGGGGGTGGGGGGGTGGGAGGAAATGGCAGTTAAGGTAAAGAAAGTTGCCTAGGGTCATTCTAATGGTGTAATAGGAGGAAGAGGACGTGGGAGGACAGTCTTTGGACTTCACAAAGATCCCTGAAGATGAGAGAGGCGGATGTATAAAAAATAGTTTGGAGGCAAGAGATACCAAGATAGCTCTTGATCACAGATCATAGATCCCTCCAGGGACCAACCCAGCTGATAAGGAATTCAGAAAGGGATTTGTCTGGCTGGAAGCTAGAAAGATATTGAAGGCATGGAGGAATTAGAAGAGGATAGTAGATAATGAAGAATGATATAGAGATGGGGTGGCTAGGTGGTGCAGTGGACAGAGCACCGGCCTTGGACCTGAGTTCAAATCCAGCCTCAGACACTTAATTACCTAGCTGTGTGGCCTTGGGCAAGCCACTTAACCCCATTGCCTTGCAAAAACTAAAAAAAAAAAGAAAAAAAAAAAAAAAAAGATTTGGAAAGATATAGAGAGCTGAGATGGAGATCATCTTTTACTAACCATGACCCTGAGCAAGTCACATCAGTTTCTCTGCCTCAGTTTCCTCAACTGTAAAATGACTTGTGAGAGCCCTTCCAGGTTTATTTTTATTTAAGTTCAAAATATTTTTAGGACAGTTCCCCACTAAGACCATATGGTCTTTGGCAATACCTCTCTAGGCTAGAGGAGGGTTGAGATTTTATATCTCACTAGGAGTTATAGCGGTGATAATGAGGTTTGCTGACTACTTGAGTTTCAAAGCAAATGTTATTCATTTTCTCTTCAGTAAAGAGTACATTTAATCCACATGGGAATAAGCAATCCTCTCAGGTTATAGGAAATTGGAAAAGAGATTAGCTAGAATTTCAATGGAAAGAAGGCAAGCATAGGCCAAACAAATTATGAACTATTATTGGGACTACATTCACTCCTTAGAACAAGCAAATATAATGGGCACCTGCTCTGTACCAGACTACAAAGAAAGGCAAAGAAAAAAAAAAGAGTCCTTTTTTATTATAAAAATATTTGTATTTTTAATTGATATTTTATTTTTCTGATTGTTTTTCACCATCCATCTGCATGCATATGCATATTTAAGTTACATAATTTCCTTCTAGAACCCTCCCTTTCCAGTGGTGAACAGTCAAGTGAATATTGTACATACACATTTGTGTTTAACATATTTACAGATTAGTCATTTTTCAGTATGAGGAATTAGGACTAAGGGAAAAGAAAGAAAACTATGGGATAAGAAAACTATACATACACACACACACACACACACACACACACACACATATATATATATATATGAGAATTTTTTTAAAAAGTGAATGTAAAGGGGCAGCTAGGTGGTACAGTGGATAGGCTCTGGAGTCAGGAGGATCTAAGTTCAAATTTGACCTCAGATACTTGATAATTACCTAGCTGTGTGATCTTGGGCAAATCACTTAACCCATTGCTTTACAACACCCCCCCCAAAAAAAAGTGAATGTAGAATTTATTCAGATTCTGTAGGGTTTTTTGTTTGTTTTGTTTTTCTTCCTCTAGATGGGAATTTCATTGTCCATATCTGATCTAATAGGGTTGTCCTAGTTCTCTGAACTTCCGAGAGGAGCTGCATCCACCAGAGTTGATCATCTCACAATGCTGCTGCTGATGGTTCTCTTGGTTCTGCTCCCTTTGCTCAGCATCAGTTCCTGTAATTCATTCCATGCTTCTCTAGAGTCCAACCATTCATGGTTTCTTATAGAACAACAGTATTCCATAACATTCATATACCATAACTGGTTCAGTCATTTCCCAGTTGATAGGTATCTCCTCAATTTCTGATTCTTTACCACTACAATAAAAGCTGTTATAAATATTTCGGGACGTGTGGGACTTTTCCCATTTTTTATGATTTCTTCTGGATATATATTGGTATTGTTGGGTCAATTTTATTGATCAGTTTTATTGTTCTTTGGGCATAGTTCCATATTGCTCTTTGGAATGGTTGGATTAATTCACAACCCCACCAAAAATGCATTTAATTTTATTTTAAAATAATTTTTATTATTTTTTATTTTTATTTTATTTTATTATTATTATTATTAGATAAAATTTTATTTTTTCCCAGCTTTATGTAATCCAAATTTTCTCTCTCTCCCTCCTCTTCCTCATCCCTGAAATATCTTTCAATAAACCCCTAAGCTAATGATGGAGACAACTCAACTATGTAGGAACAAGATATAGATAGGATAAATTGGAATAATCAAGAGATCATACTCAGATTAGGACACTGAAAGGAAAGACAGAAGGCCTGAAACCAGAAAACCAGATGCACAAGTTTCAAAAATACTTAGGCTGAGGAAGAGAGCTAGATCTGCTCAAGGTCAGAGTTCACCAGATTTTGCTCTGATTTGACTCCTGCCCCCTCTGTTCCAATAATTGACAAGGGCAATCCAGGGTCTGGGAGCATAAACAGGACCTTCCTAAGGGAGATTAGTTGGATGCAATGAGACTCCAAGTTGAGACTGGTACCACATTTAGAGGTTTTGATAAGAAGAAAAGGCCTCTTGATTTTCTCATATGCCTGAACTACCTCCTGCAATTCCATAGAATTAAAATGAATTCTTGCTCAATCAAAATAGCAAAATGGTGGCTAATAATCAGAGAATGAATGGGCAATAGAGCCAGGACCTCAGAGCATAATAAATCATCTTGACAAATGTTGATTTTAAAAACCTACCATGCATAGATACTTCCCTGGAGATTTTAAGATAAAACAGTGAAAACTGTCAAAGACCTTACATTTTATCAATGGGGATATAATCTATTGGACTCCTGGGCGGCACCATAGACTTCAGGGTCTAGAGTCAGCAAGAACTGAGTTCCAATCCAACTTCAGCTAGATTTGAAACCCCGGGCAAGTAATTTTACCCAGGATGCCTAGTCTCTTCCTCTGTAAAATGAATTGGAGAAGGAAATGGCAAATCCTTTAGTATCTTTGCCAACCGTAAATGGAATCACAAAGTCAGACACCACCGGAAAAAATAACCAACCAGACACATCTATATATTGTTGGAAACCGTTGTGTATGGGAGTATTGTGAATTATCTTCCCCTGGTGTCACCTTGCCTTGCTAAGTGCCACAGGAGTAGGAGTGGGTTAGAGACTGGAAAGGTATTTAGGCACTGGTGTTTTGGTGAATAAACAGAGCACTTGGAGATCTTGGTGGAGTACTTGTCTCCTCTGTCATCCTTGTCTCCGGCCCCTCCAACGCTCACCTGGGGCAAGGATAAGGGAGTCCAGAGCTGGGCTCTACCATATATAATATGAAATGTATGCGAAGTAACTAGATCATTTCAGGGACCTTCCAGTAGCTAGAGGGATGAGAAAAGCTTCAGGTAGGACGTGGGACTTAAATGAAGAGAGAGCTTTCAAGAAGAGGTAAGGGGGCGGCCAGGTGGCTCAGTGGATAGAGCACTGGCTCTGGAGTCAGGAGGACCTGGGTTCAAATCCGGTCTCAGACACTTAATAATGACCTAGCTGTGTGGCCTTGGGCAAGCCACTTAACCCCATTGCCTTACAAAAAAAAAAAAGAGTTGAACTTCAGTTCTTAGAACAAATAGCAGTATCCAAGCTGGAAATATTCTGAGAACAGAACTGGGAGGGACCTTAGAAAGCACTTTACTGGTTTTGTGATGCTGCAAAAAGACAACCTTTCTCAGACTCAGTTTCTTCTCCTATAAAATGAGGAGACTAGATTTGGTCCCTTGGAATCCTATGATTGTAGAACACAGGATGCAAGACTCAGGAAGGCCCTTAAGGCAGAGAATGTCAGAGCTAGGAGCCAGCCACCTTACTTTTTAAAAAAATTTTATTTATTTAAGGCAATGGGGTTAAGTGACTTGCCCAAGGTCACGCAGCTTGGTAATAAGTCTTTGAGGCTGGATTTGAACTCAGATCTTCCTGACTCCAGAGCTGGTGCTCTATCCACTGCTCCTAGGAACCATCTTAAAACACGGAAGGTAAAAGCTATGGGGACCATTGCATCATTACAATAGTTCTACATCTGCTGTGTCTCTCTTTGTGAAATTATAAATACTCTCTTTGTTCTTCTTTCTGATTTGAGACCTAGGGAGCACTGTCTCCCTTGGGCCTCTCCCTCTTCTGGACCCAGCTGTAGAATGACCAATTAAAGGCAAGGTCTGGGCCAAGTTTTCATTTTCCCAGACTCATGAAAGTCCCTATCCCACCCTATTTCAGCCAAGTTTTCCTTGGCCTAGTGAAGTATCTGGAAGTTCCTGAAGCCTGGGGTACTGAGAGCTGGCACAAGGGCTGGGGGCTTTGGGCAAAGAGATAAGGGTCTGATTTCAAGTCAAAGAACCTATTAAAAACTCAATGGAGAGAGGTAGAATGATGAGTTCCTTATTCTGTCTTCCAGTGACCCAGCTTCACCTTCTGTGTCCTCAACCTCACCTTGTACCAACTAGGGGGATTAGCAGGGCCTGGCTTTGTCTTCTGGGCCTGAGAAATCACATCTCTTCAGCAATGGCTTGGCAAGAGAGCGAGATGTCTGCCGCCCATTTACCTCACCCAGGGTAACATACTGTACAGAACTGAAAGGCATGTTTCCTAGGCCCAAGTCCAACCACTCATAATACTGGTTGGTTGGATGCAGATGCTAGGTCTTCATTGCCTACCACTGGGTTGGGGGTTGGGAGATCAACATACCTGGGAGAGGCAGTGGTACCACCTAAGAGTTATATGACCTTGGGCAAATCCTTCTCCCTTTTGGGGACTCTCATTTCCTCTGTAAAGTAAGGGAAACAGCCTCAGAATTTCCTTTACAGAATTTTTGTGAGCATCAAAAGAAATAAGGGAAAAGAGAATGTTTTATTAATTTTTTTTGGCAAGGCAATGAGGTCATGTGACTTGCCCAAAGTCACACAACTAAGTAAGTATTAAATGTCTGAGACTGGATTTGAACTCATATCCTCCTGACTCTGGGTCTGGTGCTCTATCCACTGTTCCACCAAACCACCCCTTTGTGAATTATTTTTTGAAAAATTTAATTTTTCCCCCTTTTTTAAATTTTAGGCAATGGGGTTAAGTGACATGCCCAAGGTCACACAGTTAGGCAATTATTAAGTGTTTGAGGCTGGATTTGAACTCAGGTCCTCCTGACTTCAGGGCCAGTGCTCTATCCACTGCGCCACCTAGCTGCCCCAAAAAAAATCAAATAAAAAAAAGCATTTTGTAAACTGAGCAACTAGGTGGTGCAATGGGTAAAGGGGTGGACCTGGAAGCTGGAAGACCTGAGTTCAAATTCAGCCTTAGATATCTATTAGTTGTATGAACCTGGTCAAGTCACTTAACCCTGCTTGCCTCCATTTCCTCTGTAAAATGAGAAGGAAAAGTTCATTCCAATATCTTTTCTGAGAAAATCCCAAAATGGGGACAAGAAGAGCCAACAACAACAGCAACATCAGCTATTACTGTCACAAACATCATAATGAAGCAATGCGGGTGAGGCAAGAATGCCAGGCAAACCAGGCCGCCAAGATCACCTCACCCAACAGTTCCCTTCAGACCCTGATGGAGTTAGTCCAGGATCCTGAGCTCAAGATCTTAGCAGTAGCAATGACTCCCATGTCACCAGACTTGCTTCCAGCCCAGCTCCTATAGCCATCATTGAAGGGAGAATCACTGTAGAGAAGACTCATCTGCCTCAGTACCACCGACTATAACCACTCACCAACTTCTACCAACAGGCGGATAAATACTGGAGATCTAGGAGGAACAGCAGCCCCTCCCTCCTCCACACCCCACTGGTCCTGCTTCCAGTCTAGCCCTCATGCCTGGGAGAGGGGCCAGCCATCCCCTCCAACTGCCAACCAATCACCACTCACTAGTTAGACAAACCAGCCTGCCTGAAGCAGCAAAGACCCCTGAGGGAAGAACAGAAGACAGTCTGTACCAGACAAGTCATACCCCTACCACCCTCTTGGCCACCTTCTCCCTTGAGACCCTGATGAAAGCAGCTCAGAGTCCTCAGTCACCTTCCTGGGATGGAGACATGGATTGATCTGCCCCCTGTAGGGTTTGCAACCCCAACTACTGAAGACCCAGAAAAGAGGATTCTCATCACCAAAATTAGACATTCTCAGATGATTCAACATCAGAAACTGATGTCATTTTATCAAAGGAAATGACATTACAGAAGAGGCATCACCATCTGTTTTGAGACTATACCCTAATGACCAAGGGACCTTTCCCTCAGACCTGCTACTGAAACCTTCCCTATGTGTTATCTCCATCTTGAGAGAAGGACTGGCTGACTTTCTATGTTTTTTTCTCTCCAGTTCTTTGCATGCACATAGCAAGCCCTTAATAAATAAGGAAGCAAATCAGTAAGTCATTCCTTCCTTCCCTTCTTCTTTCCTTCCTGCCTCCTTTCCTTCCATTCTTCCTTTTGTTTTTCTTCTTTCCTTCCTTCCTTCCTTCCTTCCTTCCTTCCTTCCTTCCTTCCTTCCTTCTTTCCTTCCTTCCTAATAGCAGTTAAACATGGATCTATCTCCCTTAGAGCCCAACCAAAGCTGTGGCACCTCATTTCTAGCTCTAGTTCTGAATTGACCCATGACCTGGACAAATCACTGAACATTTCTGTTGTATTGCTAGGGAACTCTGGTTTGGGATCAGCCAATAACTCTGTGATTGCCTGTGTGACCTTGGATAAGTCTCTTCCCCACTGGGAAGATTATACCTTTGTAAAATGAGTTTGGACTGGATACTCTCTATGTCCCTTCCAGTTCTAGTGGGCTATGTTTTACAGTCCTGCCAAGATGGCGGAGGAGGTAGTAACTTGTGGTAATTTCCCCACATTTCTCTACAAACAACCATCAAATAGAACCCCGAACAAGTCCTGAAACAGCAGAATTGACAAAAAGATGGGGTGAAAGTCTTTTAGTCCAAGAGAGTTGAGAAGATAAGAAAAATCTGTCTCAATTGGGTAAAAGGGGGAGGCAATCCAGGACAGGAAACATCCCAGCAAGCCAGCAACAAGCCCCATCTCAGAAACCACTGGGAGATCCTGATTCCCAGTGTGGCAGAGCAGGCAAAAGTCTAAATTAGAACTCCCCACATGCCTCAGCATAGCTGAGGGAGCAGCAGACTCCAGCTCAGAGAAACTCTACTGTGCTTCAGAACACCCTAGGTAAACAGGCAACCATCAGAGGTCAGACAGCCACATACTTCAGTGTAGCCCTGGGGAATTACAGAAATACCTCTGGCCTCAGCACCACCAGATACCAGCACTAGAACCCCAGTTTAGCATCAGATAAGCTGCCAGACCCCTGTGGCTTCCAGAAGCCACCCCACCCTAGCCTTCAGCATAGCACCAGAGACAAGGCTTCCTGTGGGCTTCAAGGTAGCCTCATCAATGCAGTTACCAGGCAAGCAACTGGACCCTGCAGCCCCTGGCTCAGGAAGCCTGGAACAATGTCCCTTCTACCTCAGGAGCAGAGCTCAAATTTAAAAGAAAGGGAAAAGGTTTAAAAACAAAGATGATTAAAAACCAACAAAACCATCATATTATGATGACAGGCAAGATCAAGACAATGACCTCAGAAGAGGACAACAATATCAAAACATCTATGAACAAAACCCCAAAGAAAAATGTGAAGTAGTCTCAAGTTCAGAAAGAATTTAGGGAAAGGCTTTAAAAAGAACTTAAAAATAAACTTAGAAGAATGGTAAAAGAAATGAGAATGATCCAGTCTCTCCAATCTCTGCTATGCTGCATTCTAAAAACCCTACAGATTCTGATGATTTCTATTCTAAGTTCTTTCCCAAGTCTGAAGTCAATTCTGGTAAAGGGGCATGTTATGTTCCAGCTCTGGCACTGTGTGTATTCTAAGGGCCCTCTTAGCTCTAACATTCTGAGTTCTAAAGACCCTCCTAGCTCTGACATTTTGTGCTCTGAGGGTCCTCCCAGCTCTGACATTCTGTGTTCTAAGGACCCTCCTAAGGGCAGAAGTTCTTTTTTTTTTGCAAGGCAAACGGGGCTAAGTGGCTTGCCCAAGGCCACACAGCTAGGTAATTATTAAGTGTCTGATATCGGATTTGAACCCAGGTCCTCCTGACTCCAGCACCGGTGCTTTATCCACTATGCCACCTAGCTGCCCCAGAAGTTCTTTTTTTGTTTGGTTTTTTGCAAGGTAATGGGGTTAAGTGACTTGCCCAAGGTTCACAGCTAGGTGATTACTAAGTGTCAGAGGTCAAATTTGAACTCAGGTACTCCTGACTCCGGCTCTATCCACTGTGACACCTAGTTGCCCCTTGGGGAGAAGCTCTTAACCAGGATCCATAAAACCCCCAAGAAGTCTGTGTATAGATTTCAGCGGACCCGTGAACTTGGCTGGGAAAAAATTCTACCTTTATTTCAATATATTGTAATCTCCTTTATAATCCTCTGTCTTTTATTGTATGCATTTTAAAAACGTTCTCTGAGAAGACCTCCATAGACTTCACAACCAGAGTGACTACAAAGGGGGTTCAAGACACAGAAAAGGCCTTGAATCTCTGCTCCCAAGGCCTGCATACTCTGCCATCTTACCATCTAAACTTAACACCCCATCTCTCTAGCTCTGCCATTCTGTGATCTAAGTTCCAAGGTCTTCCCAGGTTTGATTGTCTCTGACCTAAGGCATCTCTTCACTCTTATATTCTATGATGATTCTATAACATGCTCTGTTAAAAGGTCTCTCCAAGACTCTGGAATGTCAGAACTCAAAGCGACCCGGGCCAACTTCCTTATTTTCTAGGTGGAGAAACTGAGAGAAAAGACTAGTAAGAAAGACTTATCTTCTCTCACAACATGTTCAATATCAACCTTTGTTTAGTGTGGTTATAAATATAGACCATATAAAAGATTGCTTTCTGTCAGGGGAGGAGGAAGAAAAGGAGAAAAATTCTAAAACTCAAAACCTTGGGGGGAAAAATGATTGGTAAAAACTACCATTGCATGTAGTTGGAAAAGCAAATAAATAAAATATTTAATGAGAAAAACTTAACCCAGGGAGTTAGCTCACAGAGAGTTAGCAAGGATTGTGACAAAGGGGGGAGGGCTATGGGGAAGAAGAGGAGCCTGTGTCCCAGCATGCCTTGGGGATCTTAGAGTTGGGATGCCAAGGACTTATCTCTGCTATGAGTTCAAATATTACTCAGAAATGCAATAAACAAATTATGATGGGATAGAGGGTCAAAACCACAGCTTTGCTAAACTATACCTGGAGCCTAAGTGGTCTCTGCAGCACCAGCCAATCTGGATTGCCCTGGTTTTCCCAGTTATCGTTCAGGTTTGGCTGCATTCTAGCCCAGGGAACCAAGGAGGCTGGCATCTGGGAGGTGAGGCCAACACAGCTCTTGTCAGTGGGAAGAAAAAAAAATAGAGTTTGCGACATTTCACTCAGCATCTGAGACCATGTACATGATACCAGGATTAGTCCAGATCACCTTACAGTTTCCAGAGCCTCAGTCCAAGAAAGAGAACAGGGTCTAGGTGCCCACCTGCTCTGTGTTGGAGTGCCCTCTGCTGGCAGATCTGTAGCAGAACAAGAAAGATGACCAGGTGAGGAAAGGTTAAATAAAACTGGGCTGTCTGGGTCCAGAGGCTTCTTCCCCATAATCTACATGCATTCCTCCACAAACAAGATGGGTGCATGATTTCTCACAGATGCTAGGACTTTGAAATCTGAAGGACCTGTATTTTATACTTGAGGAAGCTACGACTCACTCATTATGCCCTTTTTTGTACCTCAGCCAAAATGGCCTTTTTATTGTTTCATTCCTAATACTCTAATATTCTCTCACCTCCAAGCCTACAATGTTTTCATGGTTTTCTGCTGCCTCCAGGAACCCTTGGTTGCCTTCAAAACAACTTATTTATGAAGCTTTTCTTGATCCACTCAGCAAATATGGCTTCCTTCTCTAAATTACCTTGTATTTTTTTCTGTAATAACCCGATTTACCATGTGACATACCAGTGAATAAACCTGGAAGTTGGGGAGCTTGTGGCTCCTTCAATTAGAGGGACAGAGTTCTTCAGTCTTTTTTGGGAGCATCTGACTCTTTGTGACCCTCTTTGGGGTTTTCTTGGTAAACTTACTGGGGTGGTTGGCCATTTCCTTCTCATTTTACAGATGAGGAAACTGAGACAAATAGGATTAGATGACTCGTCCAGGGTCACACAGTGGTACAGGTCTGAGACTGGATTTGAACTCAGATCTTCCTGTTCTTTACATGTCTGCTATTATTTCACAAACATTTGTTGAGCTGAATTGTTGCTCCACCTTGGAAAAGAGCTAGGAGCACAAAGTAACTTTTGAAGTTACCTTAAAGGTTATCTAGTCCAATGCCCTCATGATAAAACTGGGAAATGAAGGCCTAGATGAGGATGGGCCTTGCCCTGTGGGGTCACTCCCCTCCTGCCCCCCAAGAATTTAAATTGCAGGAAGATTGGTATTGTTTCCCTTTTGTCTTTCTATCTCCAGAGCCTGACTCAATGACTGGCCCATAGGAAGCAATAAATGCTTATTGACTGACTCATTGATTAGAATATAGAATGCCAGGGGCTGCTAGGTGGCACAGTGGAGAGAGCACCAGCCCTGGAGTCAGGAGGACCTGAGTTCAAATCCTGCCTCAGACACTTAATAATTACCTAGCTGTGTGGTCTTGGGAAAGCCACTTAACCCCATTGCCTTGCAAAAAAAAAAAAAAAAGAATAAGGAATGCTAAGACTAGAGGGAAGTTTAGAGATCATGGAAAGACAGCCAGGACTTCACAGAGAGGCAGAAGACTGGGGGAATCAAGGTTTGCCTCTGACATTTAAGAGTTGAGTGATTGTGAACCAATCACATCACCTCCCCAAGTTCTGGATGCTTCATCTTTAAAATGGGGGGAGATATCAACCAACTCTTCTTGAGAACAGTTTCTTAATGTTTATTGATTGGTTAGTTGGTCCAAATTTGACTTCAAATATTAGTTATTGGGGCGGCTAGGTGGCACAATGAATAGAGCACCGGCCCTGGAGTCAGGAGGACCTAAGTTCAAATCCAGTCTCAGACACTTAATAATTACTTAGCTGTGTGGCCTTGGGCAAACCATTTAACTCCAGTGCCTTGTAAAAAAAACCTTAAAAAATTAGATATTGAATAAGTCACTTAAGTTCTGTTTCCTCATCTATAAAAATGGAGGTAATAATAATGCCTCAAGTGTGATAATTGTAAAGTATTTAACAAAGTACCTGCCACCTAATAAGCACTATGAAAGGTTAGCTATTGTCATTATTATCATTATTAAAAAGCTGTCATTCCACTTTTGTATAGCTTTTTTTATTAGGAACTTTTTTCTTATATCAAGCTTACATCTGTCTCTTTGTAACTTCTGCTCCTCGTTTTGCCCTCCAAGAGCAAGCAAAACAAACTAATCCCTTTTCCAAGTAACCCCTTTTAAATGCTTTACTAAATAAAATCCCTGGAAATAATTTTCTGGAATTAGGAATATGATACTATAGTATTTATTAGGGGCTACTCCCCCAGCTAGCACATGCAATTAGATCCCCAGAGGACAACTGCTATCTCAGTTCTATGGATAAGCCTATGGAGTTATACTTCTAAAACTAGAGTTTTTGAGCCCCCACCAGTGGGCTTCTCATAAACCATCAGCTAGTAGACAAAATTGGTGGCTGTCACAGGCACTTATTCAAACAGTATAGCAAGAACAATAGTTACAAAACATTCCCCCCACAAATGTGTAGTTGCACAAAAATACACATAGTATTTAATGGGAAAAAAGTGATCTCAAATTTAAAATGCAGTAGTAGTGTAAGAATAGGATACATATGCGGCAAAGTCAACTCACAACTCCTGGTACCCAGGAGCCAGGAATTTCTCTATTTCCCTATACAGGCCTTATTGTAGAACTCGCAAGATCTACATCTTGACACAGCCTTAAAGGACCACACTTCTAGAATGTGCTTCCTTCCTGGCATCACTGTCTCTCTCGTTCTGCCTGTCCGAAGTATACCTCTACTTCCCAGTAGTTACAGTGTGTCCCACTCCTTGGCTACTCAGTTGTTACTTGGTGTCTTAGGGAGGCGATCACAGGCTAGGTTTGATACGTGGCCAGTATGGGGGGGGTGGGGGGTGGAGAGAAATTCTTTTGGCCTCTCCCCCCCCAGCAGAGTGTCCTCCGAAAGCAGGTCCTGGCTTGCAGAATCTCAGAATTTTTGAAATGCATCTTCATCTGTAGATGGGGTATGTCCCTCTGGAAAAATCACAGTTACATGTTCTGACCATTGGAGGGGAAATTTCCACCTCTGCCCCTGAAGGGGTCTCATTCTACCATAAATTCAAGCCTCAATTGTTTTGAGTCCCTCGGGGTTTGGTTATTTAACATAACCTCTGGGACATGACTTAATTTAACTTCTCAACCTCATAAAGTCTTTACTTAACTTATTTTCACAGATTCCATTTTTTTTTTAGAGAGGAATCTTCTTCATTTACCTTCTGCAACTCCTTTTCCAATTGGTCAATTCTATTTTTGAAGGAGTTTTCTATTCGCCCAATTGTGGTTTTGAGAGAATTATTTTCTTTTTCCACTTACCCAGTTGTATTTTCCAAAGATTTGTTTTCTTGTAGCAAGGTGTTAATTTTTTTCTGGAGTTTCTTTTCCCAATTGATTTTTAAACTCTTCTAAAAAGTCTTTCTGGGCTGGAGACCAATTCATATTCTCCTCAGAAGTTCCAGAGTCAGGGTCTTTGTCTTCGTACTCCTCTTTTGGGGTCCCCCACTGGCTTTCTTCATTTTCCTATGCTCTTGTGTTGGGGGGAGGGGCTGGTTCACAGACCTTTGGGTTTGAACTCCCCAGAGGCTTTGCTCACTGGGCTTAGGAACTCCAAGTGGGCTGGCCAGTAGAGGGTGCTGGTTGCTTTTTCTGGAGTGTCTGTGACCTTGATTTGTGGCCCACTCCCTAGGCCTGGGGGTGGGGATGGGGTGGGAGGAGACAGCAGGGTCTGGATCATCCTTACACAATGTGGGCTGGGCCCTTGGGCTAGATAGCTCATCTTATTCTACAGAGAGAGTTCTACTGCCCACACCTGAGCCTGGGGAAGGGGGGGGGAGGGTGTTGCTGTGCTAGTTCTGGGAAGAGTCCCTTTCTCCCACAGGGATTGGGGGGTGGGGAGGAACTCAACTGGAAGCACAGGGACTATGCTGAAAATCCAAGGTCCATGGCCCTGGTCTTCCAGACCAGCTGAGCTGATCAATGTCTAGCCCAACTTTGCAACTCTCTCACCCATCACTCCCACAGCCAAAGCTTCTGCTGCTGTTCTCCAGTTAGTCCTTACCCCTGCCCCCCCTGTGCTGGCTGGCTCTTTGCTCTCTGCCCCCACCCCCACCCAGGCTCACCCAAGCTCACCCAGGCTCCCCTGAGACAGACCTTGTTGGTTAATGCTCTTCTCCTAGCTTCTTTTCTGGGTTTGGTCCATCGAAATTTTAAGAGGCTTGATTCACGTTAATTCCCAGGGACAGCTAGGAGGCCTTTTGCACAGTGCCTGGCTTCTCTCCACCATCTTGGCCGGAAGTCCACTTTAACACCTCATCTTGGGTTACTACATCAACTGAGCTGAGAAAGGAGGGTTATGGTAGGGGAAGAATTTTGATTCCTCTTCTTAAATAAGAAATAAATTCTCTGACCTTAATCAGGGATGGGTGGGGGGGAGTGGTAGAAAGGGAGGGGAAAGATGAACAATGTGCTCATAACACCTAAGTTTGATCTGCACTCATAGTTTTCTACATTACTTTAAAAAAATATTTCCCAAATTAAATGTAAAGATAGTTTTCAACATTCATTTCTCTAGTTTCTCCTTCCCATCCTTCCCCCCAAGATAGCAAATAATCTGCTATTAATCATACATGTACAATCATGTTGAACACATTTCCATATTAATCATGCTGTGAAAGAAAAATCAGAACAAAAAGGGAAAGCCATGAGAAAGAAAAAACAGAAAGTATATTTTAAAAAGTGAAAATAGTATGCTTTGATTGCATTCAGACTCCATGGTTTTTCATCCCAACTCTTAGAATTTTTTGTTCACTGTATTGTTAAGAGCTAAGCCAATCTCAGGTGATCATCACACAAAACTGCTGTTATTGCATACAATCTTCTCTTGGTTTGGTTCACTTCACTCAGCATCAGTTCATGTAAGTCTTTCCAGATTTTTCTTTCCTTTATTTTCTTAAGTCTGAACAATCAACAAAACAACACATCAAGTTCTGAATTGTAGCCTTTGCCAATTTACAAGGTGTGACTGCTGAACTGAAAAGAAAAAACAAAGCCAATAGAGAGCTGATTTCCTGCATCCCATCTTCCTCTCCCTACCCCCAACATTCCTTTTTTTTTTTTACTCAGATAAACATCAAACTTAAACAATTCATTTGGGTGCTGTGACACTGGTTAGTAGTCAACTAGGCATGAGGGGTTTGGTGCATGTAGTAATGTAGGAGTGCTAGTGACTAGATCCCCCAATTTTGCCCGATCCACTTAGGAGAGCAGTCTATTCAAAAAAATCCAGAATGAAATTTCTAAATTATATGATTAGAGTTTTTATTTTTTTATTTTTTAGGTATTTGCAAGGCAGTAGAGTTTAGTGGCTTGCCCAAGGCCATACAGCTAGGTAATTATGAAGTGTCTGAGGCTGGATTTGAGATGATTAGAGTTTATAATTCAAAAGTGAAATAACACCTTTCTAGACTTGAATTTCTAGTAACTTGCAAAGTAGGTCAGCAAAGAAGCTTCACTTCCAAGCCTTCTCCATACCATGCCAATCATTGTTCTCTTTTTCTTAGAAATCACTCTTACAACCCAGGGAACTTGGATTAATGAATATTCACTAATCCTTTCTGAACCCTGGACTATCAGATTATTTCCCATCACTAACTGCAGACATTATTCCCTTGGATTCTCCTTGGTCATCCATCCCCTCTATTCCTTTGTCTTACAATTCCTTGGAAGCAGAGAATATTCCCAGTATTTTCAAAGCATCAGATACATATTAAGTGCTCGAAATATGTCTTTTTATTTGTTCATTCATTCATCACAGCTGCAGGCCAGCAGATGGTAGCAGAGGAGCTATGGGGAGCAGCAGTTTATCAGATTCTTCCATCAGAGAACTTTTTTGCAGAAATGCTCATCAAAGAAGAATATGAGTTTATCAGAAATTATTTGCAACAAATTGTGAGTTGTCCCCACTACATCTATTCCCAGTCCATGTGACCTTGGGCAAGTCACTGATTGCCTTTCATCCAGGGTCATCATCCTGATTCATATTTGGCTACTGGAACCATTTGGTTCTGGAGGAGAAAGTGAGACTGGTGACTTGGCACAACACCCCCTCACACAAAACTAATTCAGGTGTTTGTCATGGCATCACCTCCCCGATGTCATGGCCAAACACTATCCTTCATGCATGTTCTCTTCCATGTGTGTTGGCTAATCATGAATGTTCCCTGAGTATGATCTTTTCCCCGTGAGTATTATAGAAAATGATGAAAATGTGTATGTCTGTGTGAATGGGAAGCATCTTCCTTGTCATTTGTTTTCCTAACCCCCTTGATTGTTTTTTTAACTTTGAACCTCTGTTTGAGTCAAGTAAAAGAAACACATCAAGTAAAAGAAACACATGATTTTTGAATGGGAGTTAACCAACCAAGCACATTAAAAGTGGACTAGTTTGGGGGTATCTATGGGTGAGGGAGCCCTGGGTCCTAAACATGGTTAACATTCACCTGACCTTTAGAGAAATACAAACATACTCTTCAGATGGAAGATTCTCTCACCCCTTTGCACCTCTCCCTAGTAGTTCCCTCAGAAAAATGCTGTAGCCAGTTGTTTCTGGACATCTTCAAGCCTAGTGTGGATAGGATGCCAATGTAGACTTAAACTATGATTGCTTTGATTCATTTCATGGCTTTTGGTTTACAATTTCTGTGACTTTTTTATTATGGGTTATTTATTATGGGATATGTTTACTTGATAGAATTTTATAGCTACAAATGCAATGTACTTCCTTACTCTAGGGAATGTAAATGAGTTAATATTACTGGTTAGAAAGTATAAACATAGTGATATTAATAGTTAAAGGCTGTTTGCCTTTTGAGGATCTATATGTATGGGAAATTTGTTTCCTTTCCTCTATGGAATCTGAATTAGCTTCTGGTATGAAATCCTTTAGGAAAGAACCATAAACATTCATAAAGTTTTGAGGTTCACTCAAGAGATTAACCTAAAGCTTTCCTGTTGGCACTGGTCAGGCAGTTTGCAATTAGTTGCTATCATTATATCCATGTAGAATTGTTGGTTGCTTTCATTTAGAATTATGCTCAAAAGGTTATAAGACTATGTATACCATTTGACCCTACAATACCATTACTTGTTCTGTATCTCCAAAGATATCAAAGAAAAGATAAAAGAATGCATATGGATAAAACTATTTTTAGCAGTTCCATTTGTCAAAGTAGCAAAGAACTGGAAATTGAGGAACTGCCCAGTAATTGGAGATTAGCTGAACAAGTGGTGGTATATGATTTTGATGAAATACTATTGAGCTATAAGAAATTATAAAGGGGATAGTTTTTAAAAAAAAAAAAACAAACCCTGGGAAGACTTATATGACCCGATGCAAAGTGAAATGAGAAGAACTAGAACAACTGTCAAAGATTTAACTTTCTGATGGGTATAATTACAACAATTTGAAAGGACTCATGTTGCTAAATGCTATTGTTTCCAGACAAAGAATGGATAGATTCTGCAGGCAGATTCAAGCATACTTTTTTTTGTTCTTTAGCTTTCTTTTTTTTTCACAATGTAGCAAATGTGGCATGTTTTGCAGGGGGTTTTCTATGAGAGAGAATTTGAAACTGAAGATAAAAATAACACATTTAAATTTTAAAAATTATTTATTACTTTTTTTTTGTTTTCACCATGAAATCAGCCAAAAGTCTCCACATTTATAACTTCAAAATTAAGAGTTTATCTGCATCCAAACAGCCTAGACTTACCTGGGGACAAAAAGATCCTCTACATCACCCTTGTTTGTCAACCTTGAATCAATTGGAAAACATTTCTATACTGTAGTTTCATTCCCTTCAATCAATTATTATGCTCAAAGATACCAAAGATATATTTGGAAGTGGAAGGATAAGTTACCATTTTGCTATCTATTCATCACCACTCCAGAACCCCTGAAAAGAAAGGAAGATATCTAATAAATGACAGAGAATGAGTTTTTTTATATACCAAAGGGAAAGTTCCAGAAGCTTATCTTTTGGGGTAGCTAAGTAGAGCAATGGATAAAGCACTGGTCCTGGAATCAGGAGGATATGACTTCAAATTTGGCCTCATATATTTGATACATACTAGCTTTGTGACCTTGGACAAGGCACTTAACTCCAATGCCTAACCGAAAGAAAGAAAGAAAGAAAGAAAAGAAAGAAAGAAAGGAAGAAAGAAAGGAAGGAAGGAAGGAAGGAAGGAAGGAAGGAAGAAAGAAAAAGAAAGAAAGAAAGAAAGAAAGAAAGAAAGAAAGAAAGAAAGAAAGAAAGAAAGAAAGAAAGAAAGAAAGAAAAAAAGAAAGAAAGAAAGAAAGAAAGAAAGAAAGAAAGAAAGAAAGAAAGAAAGAAAGAAAATTATCTTTCCAGATGTCACAGAGGGAGCTATGACTTTAACAACATTTCAGGAAGGATTTGGAACAAGGCAGCAGTACCTCACTCATCTACAGGCATTTTAAGACCTTGGTTTGCTATACAGAACATCCTTAATAAATCCCTTTTAGAAATCAAATTTTAGGCACCTGCTTCTTTCTATCCTCTTATATATGAATACTAGTTTATATACTAGGTGGTGCAGCGGATAGAGCACCAGCCCTGGAGTCAGTAGTACCTGAGTTCAAATCCGGCCTCAGACACTTAATAATTGCCTAGCTGTGTGACCCTGGGCAAGTCACTTAACCCCATTGCCTTATATAAATAAAATAAACAAATCTCCTCTCACTGTAGTTCCAGAGATGATTAGCATTAGATACAAATATATGTGTGTGTGTATGTAAAATCATTATAGACATATTTTCATTTATCAGTTCTTTCTCTGGATGCCAATAGCATCTTCCTTCATAGATCCTATAATAGTTCAATTAAGTATTTCTAATAGTCAAAATGATTTAGTTATTCAAAGTTGTTCTTAGAACAATATTGCTGTTACTGTATACAATGTTCTCTTGGTTCTACTCATTTCACTCTTCATTATTTCATGCAAGTCTATTCATGTTTCCTAAGATCATTGAGCTCATAATTTCTTATAGCACAGTGGTATTCTATCACAATCATGTAAAACAATTTGTTTGACAATTCCCCAATTGATGGATGTCCCTGAAATTTCCATCTCTTTGACACCACAAAGAGCTACTGTAAATATTTTAGAACATATAGGTTATTTTTTTTTCTGAATATCTTTGAAAATAGACCTGGTAGTGGTATCCCTTTTCTTCCTAATCTTGTTTCACCAGCTTATTTACTTAAAATTCTCAACTTCTGTTCCTTGAGTCTGCCCTCCTCCTCCTCCTTCTTCAGTTTCTCCTGCTTGAATCTTTCTATTCCTTTCATTTTTCTTTTTTAGAACATTGAATGTCAAAGCTGGGAAGGCCCTTAGAACAGAATGTGTCAGAGTGAAGGGAGTCTCAGTTCAGAGAATATTAGAACCCAGAAGAGCCAGTTCTAAAGAAAGGAAGGAAAAATGGAAAAAAAGGAAGGAAGCCCTTATTAAGTTCATAGTGTCATTTGTGTCAGGAATACAAATATAAAAAATTCCAAGGTGCTTCCTTCCACTGGAAGATAAAATTTAAAGAGGAACTAGAAAGGATGGAGGAGGGGAAGGCAGATGGTGGGGAAGTGTCAAAATCTTAAGGTGACCTACAAGGGTAACCTCCTCAAGAAATGTTGATTCAGCCTAAGGACTCCCCAACCCAGAGATCAGACTTTAGTTCAGTCTTAAAAAAAAAAATCATTACTTGTTTTGTTACAGTGCAATGCTTTTTTAAACATTTTATTTATTTAAGGCAATGGGGTTAAATAATTTACCCAAGATCACACAGCTAGACCAAATTTGTTTGAGGTCAAATTTGAAGTCAGGTCCTCTTGACTACAGGGCTAGTGCTCTATCCACTGTACCAACTAGCTGCCCCCTCAGTTCAATCTTGAGAAGCAAAGTAGTTGGTATGGAGGTGGGTGATCTGGAAAGTGAGATGATTTTGGGGTGAAATGGGTAACACAGTCATAAAATTTAGTGTTGAAAGAAGCTTGCAGGGTGGGGGGGGAGGCTGTAAACACAACCCATAAATAAAAGAACATTTCATTATAATACCTGATAAGTAAATATCTAGTCTCTTCTTTCCTCCAAGGCGAGGGAAATCTACTACTCCCAAGGCAGCCCTAGGTCTGAAGTAGATACATCCTATTTTGACACTCTGTGTTCCAAGGGTCCTCCCCCTCTAACATTATTTCTAAGGGCTCTCCCAGTGCTGACATTCTCTGTTCTAAGGGCTTTCCAAATCTCTGACATCCTGTGTTCAAAGGGTCCTCCCACCTCTAACATTCTCTGTTCTAAGGACCTGTCTAATTTGATACTTTAAATATTTCTGATCTATATTTTTGATCAAAAGTTGTTCTACCAGTCTCTGAGTTTTGCAAGTCTGGAATGTTCACCTCTACCCTCCACAAGGTCTGTGTTTCTAGTCATAAATTGGAAGACAGGCTCTGTCTGTGTAAAACACTTAGTCCTCCTATAATTTCATCTACAAAAGCTGTGTAAACAATCAATTAGACATCAGTCTGAGAAGGCAAGAAACTGCTCTAGTAATCTCAATGAGAACCTGAATAAATTCTAGTACTTATGGCATATCTGAAAGGGAGAAATTGCAATTTTATATGTCTATATCATATCTAATAACAACATAAAATATCATGTCAGAAGAGGAGACAGTAGTCCTGGGGTTAATTGGATGTACATATGTACATATGTGTAACCTGATTAGTAGGCCACCAATTGTTTTGATCCTTTGTTAAAATTCTATAAATATTGATTATTCATGTAGTTCTGTTGTTGGTATTCACTAAGATGCCATCCACCTTATAAAATTATCTTTGTTATTTCATTTTTAGCCTAAGGAAATTATGATTAACAGACACTCCCACCTCTGACATTCTCTGTTCTAAGGATCCTCCCAACTCTGACATCCTGTGTTCTAAGGACCCTCCCAGCTCTGATATTCCCTGTTCTAAAGATCCTCCCAGCTCTGACATCCTGTGTTCTAAGGGCTCTCAAATCCCTGACAGCCCGAATTCCTAGTAACTCTCAATGTTCCAAAGCCAAGAGCTCTCACTCCCAGGGCCAGTACAAACTGTGCCTTCTCTCCCTCATCCCCCCCCCCCACCAACTGGGTGATAGGAAGATTACTGATTTCCTCCCAACCCATTTCATAGGAGAAGAACCACAGTTTCAAGCAGATTGATGAGTCATACTTACCTTCCCCTCGGCCCAGAAAAGGCTGTGCCGAGGGGAATTCCCCAGTCATTTCTCTGAAAACAGGGTCTATTCAAGCCATCAGTTGGGCCCCACAGCATCATTCTTAAGAATTTTTTGCTGAACATGTGGAAAATCTGCATTGGTTTGGTATAGTCTTCACCTAGAGGGTTGTTCTTTTGAGAGGGAGCAGATGTTGGGATTTTATATGATAAAATTTCCCCCCAGGATCCCTGGTGAATATGGCTTCAAAGAGACTTGACCAGAGTCAGACAACTAGTAAGTGTCTGAGTTTAGATTTTGAATTCAGGAAGATGAGTGCTCCTAACATAAGGCCCCAAACTCTATCCATTGCTCCCCCTCACTGCTCTTAAGAGGGCAATCATCTTATTTCTAGAAGTTAAACAAATCAGTCCAAAGTAACATTAACTCTTCTGGCCTGTCACATTACAAAGCAGATTCATTGAACTTGCTGTCCATTAAAACCCCCAGATTTTTTCCAGAAAAACCCAATCATACCTCCACTATTTTTATTTTTGAAGTGTATGTTTTTACCCAAAAATAAGACTTTACATTGATTCCTCTTTGGTTTAATTAGCTAGAGTCATCATTCCTATGTTCTAGCCTTTGAATCCTAACTCTCATCCAGTGTGGCCCTTATTAGTGGACTCAAGCACTCCTGTTCTGATACAAGACCATTTGAAGTAACACAAATCAGGGTAAGGTAAAAATCAGCATTTTGCTCATCAGTCCAAAACAGTGAACACTTAATCTTAGAAACTTATTTTCCTAAAATTATTCAATTGCTTTATGATCTTTCCCTCTCCCTCACCAGGATCCTTTCTCTCCCCTGCCCCCCATACTTTCTCTCCCTCAAGATGCTTTCTCCCTCCCTCTCCCCCCATCTCCTCTCATTGATCAGTGTCCTAACCCCTTCAGGGACTTGGGGGGGTGAGGGAAGGAATGACTTACTACTCTTAGGTGGATTACTTATCCTTGTCTAGTCACTGTTTTAATTACTCCAAGGACATGGGGAGGATTTCCTGGGCTGATCAGAAAGAAGTTGATAGGATAAGTTTTAGTACTGAAGGAATAAAACTTTTCTTCTAAGAGTTTCTCTTTCTGATTGATCCAACAGCTACTGAATACTCTTAAAAAGAGAAACTCTTCTTTTTTTTTTAGGTTGTTTTTTGTTTTGCAAGGCAAATGGAGTTAAGTGGCTTGCCCAAGGCCACACAGCTAGGTAATTATTAAGTGTCTGAAGTGGATTTGAACTCAGGTACTCCTGACTCCAGGGCCAGTGCTCTATCCACTGCGCCACCTAGCCGCCCCAGAAACAAACTCTTAGAAACAAATGTCTGAGGTTAGATTTAAACTCAGGTCTCCCTAATTCCAGGCCCAGCCCTTTAACTAACGAACTATGGGCCCTGAAAAACCCTTACATAGAAAATGAAATGTTAAAGATAGAAAAGGTCTTGGAACATGGAACTGAGAATATTTGAGCAATCTCAGGCCAGGGTTCTTTCCAGATATTTGTACCCGGAACTCACTTCCAAGTCATATGAAGGAAACATTTCCTGTTTAATTAGCCAAACTGTGCTCTCTGCCCTTGGCTCCCAAGAGGAGTCCTTTGAAAGATGCAAAGGCAATAATTCAAGTCTCTTTCCAAGTGTGAGTCAGTCCTGGGAGTGTAAAAAAGGAACCTAAGGAAGAACCAGAGCCAAGAATGTCCTTGTGGTCTCCTTTCATTTCTCCTCTGTTTACAAATGACCATTAGAGGGGAAGCTTTTTGGCATAAGTGCCTCAGGACTGTCCTCCTGAATACATACCTGGTTTGCCGTGTCAGCATCAAACTGTGGGTCAAACCCAAAGTGCCCAATAATTCAACACTTGTGTGGGACCAGTAGAGCAAAAAGAGATGTAAAACAAGAGCAACAGAGGTCTGGAGGGACTTGGCCATTCTCCTGAGTGCTTATCTGAATTGGCCTTCCCAAAGAGCAAGTCTAAGAAAAAGCAGTTCTTGTTGGTTACACTTCAAATTATAGGCACACACAGGATTTGGGTTGGCTAGGTAGTGTGATTCACAGAATACCTGACTTAGAGTCAGGAAGACTCACCTTCCTGAATTCAAATCTGGCCTCAGACATTAGCTATGTGACCCTGGGTAAGTCACTTCACTCCATGTGCCTCAATTTCCTCATTTATAAAACGAGCTGGAGAAGGCAATGGCAAACCCTTCCAGTGTCTTTGCCAAGAAAACCCCAAATAAGGTCACCAAGAGTTGGACATGACTGAAATGATTGAATGACAACAATCCCATTAGTCCTTTCCTTTTTTTGCCTTCCAGATGGCAATTAAAGCTAAAATGCTAGTTGCTGAGTAGAGAAGTGGCAAGCTATATTCTTCCCATGGAGTCTCCATGTGAACATGAGCACATCCCACTGGTTTTTCTGTTTACTCTTTTCTGATCCTAGGTAATGATAATAGTAGTAGTAGTAATAATAATAATAATAATAATAATAACAATAACTAATATTTATATAGAACTTACCAAATGCTTTATAATTATTATCTCTTTTGATCCTGGGGAATGAGTATTTTAGAATTCAACTGTTCCAGTCACCTGGGAGAACTATTAGAAGTCCCACCAGCAATCAGAGGTGGCAGCAGGGTCTACCAGAGCAATCGGGGCCAACAATATAGGGAGGTGGAAATATGATTTCTTGAGAATGGCAGCAGCTCCAGGCATCATGTTGTTTCTTGTGTGATGGGGCAAAATGTGAACTCTAGAAAGGCACTAGAGCAACCAAAAGTTACTCTTTGGGGAAACTCCTTGAGGACTCCATAAAGGGAAAGAAGGACTTCCAATGCAAGGAACCATGAGATAGCCGGAGGCCTCTGATGTTCTCCATATATGTGCCAGACTAACTTAGACTTTTAAGTTTGAACCCATTCTCCCCAGTTATGTGTCCCTAGTTTGAAGATTGTAGTTTTTTGTAACTATTGCTCTTGTTACACCTTCTCAGTAAACCCCTTTTCTAAAAGTTAATAATAGCATTCTGTTGGTTTGTTGATATCTGTGTTTAGATTGGATTGGAGTTTACCACTGACAGTACTAACCTATACCCCAGCTCTGATGATAGAACAATTAAAAGTTAATGAAAAGAACAAATGAAAAAGTCAACCACTTTCTGAGGACCCAAATCACCAATGTAAATGGAAGTTAGGCTATAATTCCAGAGAGGGTACTTTATTACTGTAATTCAATAACTTTTGAGATTGGTTCAATTTAGTTCTTTAAAGCAGCTTCACCATTCTATATTCCTCATCCCCTACTTCCATCCCTATAAATTTTAAATTCCAATGATGTACAATAAAAGTATTCTAATCTAAAATGCTGATATATTCTCCTCTGGCATCATGAAAGTCAGGAAATAAGGGCAAACAGAAGTCAATTTTTGAAAAATTTATAAAATATTAATAAGATGTGACTTTACAGTTTAAATCTTCAGTTGACTGAATTAAAATAGAAACTTGGGCCAAAGCATGAAAAAACAGGGATCCAGATGAAATACCTGGGTACAGGTGTTTATCCATTTGACTTTTCTTTTTTAAATCTCCTCAGAGGGAGGAGGTGCATCAATATAGAGGAAAAACTTTTTACCTAGCTCCAGCATTAACCCTCCCCACCCCTCACCCCCACCACACCTTACACACTAAATTACCTAATTATCTCCATCTAGTTTGCCTCTGAGTCTATTGATAATTAACCATGTTCTTGGGCAGCTAGGTAGCACAGTGTCTCTGACACTTACTAGCTGTGTGACCTTGGGCAAGTCACTTAACCCTATTTGCCTCAGTTCACTCATCTATAAAATGAGCTAGAAAAGGAACTGGCAAACCATTCCAGTATCTCTTCCAAGAAAATATCAAATGGGGTCACAGAGAGATAGACATGGACCTGAATGAAAAGCAACAACAGCCATATTCTTATTGGCAAAATAAATAACATGGAAGTTTCTTTTGTTAAACCATCTCTCATCTTTTATTTTGATTTATACCATCATAATTCATTTCCATATTTTACCCCAAGGAAGAATAATTTGAACAATAGTAGCATTTCAGAGCCATTACAGATTTATATATAATGGAACATTGCTCATTATGGAAAAAACTTGGAATTTCAGTTACATTAACTGATTCCACAAAGATTCTATTTTCTCTTCTAAGGACCCTTCTAACTCAAATATTCTGTGTTCTAAGGGCCCTCCCAGCCTTGATATCTGGGTTCCAAAGACTCTCCTAGTTTTGACACTATCATCTAAGATCCCTCCAGATCTGACATTCTCTTTCTAGGCTCCCTCTCAGCCCTGACATTCTATATTCTAAGATCCTTTCTAGGGCTGACAATCCTGAAAAGATATTGTCATTTTCTCTGGTTCATCACCTCTATGCAAGGTTATTCCTCATGTAGCTTAAGATTCAAGTTTCCTGATGCCTCATTTGGTCTTATAACTGAAAGAAGAGTAAGTGTCCTTACAGGGACCTCTGCCTCTGGAGAGTTGAAAAGTGATGTCATTTTGTCTTTATCAAAGCCATCTAGACCACACAAGTGCCTCGCATCTTGTGGGCCATCCTCCCCAACTACTTCTACATGGTTCTGCCTTTTGTAGCCAGAAGGAAGCTCCAAGTCCAAGGGTGAGTCATTTTCTCCACTCATTTGTCTCTCTTTGATGTTTTGGATCCCTTTGGGATCCTCAAGGTGTAATAGTTTGACTTCAGAACCCATTTCAGGCACCACTTTGGGAGAGCAGACTTCAATAATCAGTAACTCCCTTACCCCAACATCTTCCATTGTATCTGAGGATCCTAGCCATGGTCTGACCTATGGGGGGAAAAAACAGGGAAAAGAACAGGGAAAGTCATAAACCCAAGAGGCAAGTAAGCAGGTGAGAACCAGTCATGAAAGGCCAGCTCCAATCTCTCCTCTTTTCTCCATCTGTCTCCAGAGACATTCTCTTTAGAGAACTTCTTTGGATGGGGGATGGCAGTTGGTATTGGGCTTGGTAACTCTAGAGTTCTCAAAATAACCTGGAAATCTCATTGTTTGCCATGCTCTGGAATCAACCAAAAATAAGGAATTCAGAGAATTGTCTTTTGGATGAGGAGGGATAGAAGAACTAGCCATTGTGTGACCTCAGACAACCAACTTTCCATCTCTCAGTCTCATTTTCCCAATTGCAAAATGGGCTGATAATTCTCACACTCTCACAGAACTGGTATTGAAATCTCTCTCTCTCTCTCTCTCTCTCTCTCTCTCTCTCTCTCTCTCTAATAGTTTCATATTACTTCTAGGATAAAATATCAGATTACAATCTCCTTTTATTTCTTTGCAAGGCAATAGGGTTAAATGACTTGCCCACGGTCACACAGATAATTATTACGTGTCTGAGGCTGGATTTGAACTTAGGTCCTCTTGACTCCAGGCTTGGTGCTCTATCTACTTCACCACCTAGCTGCCTCGCAATCTCCTTTTAAAGTCCTTAGAACATAATTTGTGTGTACATGTCTCTGCACTTTTTAGCATATACAAACTTTCCCAAAATTCTTAGTGCATGTAAAAGCTTTAATAGCGTAAAACTATAAACCTTTATTTCTCAATGCATGTGAGCCTAGATACAGGTTGTAAGGGCAGAATTGGGACTTGTGATTTTATTGGCATGGGAAACTCCCTTTCCTAATGTAAGTGGACCATTTCTCCACCTCATGATCTTAGATGACCTAGAAAGCTGAGATATTGGTTAACTATCACACAGCCAATATGTAACTGAGACAGGACTTGCAATTTTCTCAATCTTCTGGGCTCAAAGGCTGGGTCTCTAGCCCCAACATGGTGCTGCCTCTCAGGCAAGGAAGATGATGAGAAATAAGTTGAGAAAGTTAAATAGGAGTCATAGTGTATTTTTTTTCTAAATTTTTTTTGTGGGGGAGGCAATTGGGTTTATATGACTTGTCCAGGGTCATACAGCTAGTAATGTCTGAGGTTGAATTTGAATTCAGTTCCATTGGGAGTCAAATGGTTAAGGACTTTCAATACCAGCCTAAGGAGTTTGAATCTGACCTTAGAGGATTTCAGAGTCCTGATTTTTATTTTTTATCAGAAGAATGACAGGGGCAGCTAGGTGGCACTCTGGAGTGAGGAAGCCTCAAGCTGTAACTAGTGTGTGATCCAGGGAAAGTCACTTCATCTCTGATTGCCTCAGTTTTGTCATCTGTAAAATGAGCTAGAGTAGGAAATAGCAAACCACTTGGTATCTCTGCCAAGAAAACTCCAAATAAGGTCATGAAAAGTCAAACACAGCTGAAAAATGACTGCAAAAGGAACTTACCAGCTTCATATCTTCTTCAAGAAACTTCATTGCACTGCTGGTAGAAGGGTTGGGTAGAGGTGGACACAGGAAGCTTTTGACCCTGTGAGATCAGAATAGGATTGTGTTAATCCTCACATTCTCAAGGAATTGCAATAAACAATGAAGCAAAGGAACTTCAAGTTACCTCTTTAGGACAAAATAAACAGGGACGGCCATGAGGATTATAGCTGCAAAAATCACCAGGCACAGCAGGAGAAAGGGAAATGGGTGTGCCACCTTATCATCTAGGGAGAAACACATTTCTGGTGTGGAAAATGATTTCAAAGGAACCCAAATGAAATGAGAAACTAGGGTAAATGAGACCCTTCTGATTTGAACTCTAGACAGAGTCGGGTCTATGGAATGGAGTTCTATTCCTGATTTTGACACTATCTCAGAGTTTGGTTTGGGGGGGGGTACATTTCTTCATCTCTAAACTGAGGCACGTGGATTACATAAACTGAGGTCCTTTCCTCTGCCAATATTCTACGTTCAAAAGTCTCTCCCAGATCTGATATTCTACATTCTAAAATCCCCCTAAATCTCCAACATTTTGTGTTCTAAGATTCCTCCCAACTCTGATGACCTGTTTACACAGAGAGCTCTGGATATGGAGTAAGGAAAAACTAGAGTTCAAATCCTTCCTCAGACATTTCTTATGACCTCACAACTCCCTTACCATTTCTCATCCTCCATTTCCTCCTCTGTAAAATGGAGTTAATACTTGCATCTATCTCCAAGGTTATTATAAGGATCAAATGAAATAATGCTGCAAATCTTAAAGTATTACATAGATACTAGCTAGTATTATTATTTTCTAAGATTCTGCTTAGCTCTGGTGTGGTATATTGATTGACTAGAGCACCCTCCGTACCTGAAATGCCCGTATCTCTTAGTGCCCAGCCTGTTGAAAATCTTTATATTCTTCTAAAAGCCTTCAGGGGGATCCTCCAATTTAATTCTGTTCAATTTTTTTTTTCCTCTAAAACTCTACTTTGGGAATAGGTGAAAGAAGGGTAGCCTGTCATTCTGGAAAGCCTCCGAAATTTGAAGGCAGATAGCCTAGGTTCTAGTTCTAGCTCTGGCACTTTGGAACTATGTGAATAAGGTCTTTCCCTAAGCCTCAGTTTCCCCTGCTAGAAAATGAGGATACCCCGCCCCCAACCTTAAAAGGCCACTAAGAGGAAAGGCACCTTAAAACTCTCTGTAAACAGAAGGCAGTTGTGTTAGGGAAATGGTAAGTGGGTCAGCCGGAGTATGTGCGTGTATATTGGTATATGTGTGTGATCTAGATAGAAAACTCAGAAATGGGAGTTGTAAAGATGCTGAGAAGACTTCCTAGGGTTTTTCTATTTTCTAACAGAGGGTTGCCTAGAATGTAGAATTGTGGGAAGAATAGACTAACCTAGTTTAAATCTCCAGGGCTTGCTCCATGCTCCAGGAGTTGTTGCTGTTTCTCCTCGGAGCTGAATGGTATAGAATGTGTTCTTGCTCAGGTTGCCTATTGTGTACTCCAAGGCAGAAGCATTCACGTAATGAACTATTCAAACATATAAGGCAAAAATAAGCCCCTGAGAGGGGATTTCAAGTCCCTTCTCCTCAATCTTCCAACAATGTGTCACAGTACCCTTGGGTTAGTCTTCTGCTGGAAGGTCCAACAGAAAAGCAGGAGAGATTGGAGAAATCTTGACAATCAGGCTCAATTCCAAGACCAGGACTAGAACCAAGGTCAGTTTAGTATAGAAAGGCAGGGACCAGATATAAGGGGTGGTTCACCCCTGGATGGTACAGCAAACCAAACAGGAGAGGGTCAGCTATCCAGGATTCAAGGGATATGGAAGCAGCCAAAGTTGAGGTGAAGGAACAGGTTAAGAAATCAGGTAAGAGGACAGATTATAACAGATGCCAAGACAGCAAGAGACAACAGAAGGAGAGGTGTTTTGTAAACTGTTAAGTATTACATCTGTGTAAAGTTTTATCTACAGGATCAGAGAATGTCAGAGCTGGGAGAGCCCTTAGGACATAGAATATTAGTGCTGGGAGTGGGGAGCTCTTAGGACACAGGATGACAGAACTGGGAGGGTCCTTAGAATAGCAGATGTAGCAAATAGAACTTGGCAGGACAGATCTTTGAGACACAGATCATAGAATAGGTGCTAAATGTCATTTCCAACCTACAGATGGTTTTGTTGTTCATTTCATTCCAGCAATAGATGGCATATTTTTTCAATACTCCTGGGCACTGGCTGAGAGGGGAAGGATTCCATTCCAGGGTTACTTCATGAGCTGTTGTTCTTTTCACTGTGAAGAAACTGGGCCCAGCTTTCAAAACTGAGAATATTAGCAAAGAGAAAGGGGCAGCTTCTGAAATTCAGTTTTCAGGAGGAGAAAACTATTCATCTTATAAATGAAATAAGAAAAGACCCCAAGGGAGGTCCTGGGATAGGAGAATGGGAATAACCATGGGAGAGCCAATTAAATGGAAGTGTCATAGAGTAAGAGCTGGGAAGAACCTTAGAGGATCTCTAATTCATCCCAGCCCCTCTCATTTTATAGCTGAGAAACTAAGGTTAGGATCATCCAGAGATAAAAATCTGAGAGAGGGCAGTTTTGCATTCATTCATGCATTTCATTCATTCATTCACCCAGTCAGCACACATTCAAGAAGTAGCCACTGGGTTCAGGCTGCTCTGAGGGTGACAGGGATGGATAAGGGTCTGTCCTAGCCCTCAGCAGGCTTGCAATCTGATAGAAATCATACAAGGAAATGTTGAACTATAACAAGGGCTAAGTTGGGATGAAGGACACAGGAGAGGGACAGATTTGGGATTGTAGGGGTGTAGAGTAGGAAATAAACCTAGGGAAGGCTTCCTGGAGAGGGTTGCCTTCAGACTGGGCTAAAAAGGATGAGGTAGGAGAAAGCACAGACTTAATCGGCAAATCTATCGATACATAGGCAAGTCCCTTTTTTAGCCTCAGCTTCCTCTAAAATTAGAAGGGGGAACTAGGTCTGGGCTTCTAAATCTAGAGATCACAGATTCTGCAGAAAGATTATGCTCAGTTTTGCTGGGTAGTGATGTTTTGGTTATTACAACCCTTGCATTTCTGGAATATCATAATATAAGCTCTCTGGTTCTTTTTTTTTTTTTTTTTCCCTCTGGTTCTTTAGTGTAGAAACCGCTAAATCCTGAGTAATTATGACTATGGACTCATTGCTATTTGAATTTTTTCTTTCTGAGTGCATAGACTCTTAAAGGATCCATGGAGAGATTTCAAGGATTCCATGAAATTGGATGAGAAAAAAAATGCATTATTTTCACTAACCTCTAACTAAAAAATCAGCATTTCCTTCAATTATTTTTTTAAATGATTATGAGATGGTATCTATAGCTTTTTCCAGACTGCCAGAGGGACTGATGGTACAAAATTAAGTGTATATTGGCTAGTGGATCTCTAAGGACCATTCTGGGTTTGACTCAATGAACTGAAATTCTGCTGGTACCAGCTATCCCCAAATCTTCCGCGCCACCTGGGTTTAGACTTACCATCCCCACTGAAGTGGTGTCCAGAAAAGACAGTGACCCAGGAATGAGGGTTTTGAGGTTTATCTGAAGCATAAATATTGATCTGGTAACACTTTCCAGGGTCCATGACTCCTACAGTTTTATCCCAGTTATATGTCACTGTTGGGTAAAAGCACAACATCAGAGCCAGGGGAGTTTGTGGACTGCCTTGGACTGACAAAGAAAAATAAGGTATGGTCCCTGCTCACAAGGAGCCTCTCAGGGCAAATGAAACATGGACGCAGCCAACTAAAAATGGCATGAGATAAAATACTAGCTGTCGAAGAGGGGCAGGCACAAGTGTTAAAGGGATTCAGAGGAGAGAGATATCAATCAGCTCAGCTCAGCTGCCACCTCCTATCTGAATCCTTTTTGTATCTTCTCATCTGCTAGACCTGCCTCCCCTACACTAAAATTACTTTGTGCATTTTGTGTATTGTGTGAATGCAGACAGAATGTAAGCTCCATAAGGGAAAGGACTGTGTTAGGTTTCCCCCACTAAGTTCCAATACCTAATGCTCAATCTAATTCATAGTATTTAATTAATGTTACTTAATTGATTAATTGATGCTGTTGAAATTGGGCCTGAGTAGGAAGACATTAAAAGGCAGGCAGGATTCAGAAATCAATTAATTAATTAATCAATTGATTCAGAAATCAGTTATCAATTAACAAGCATTTCTTGAGCTGCTATCCTAGGTGCTGGAGAATTCAAAGTAGGGGGCAGTTTAGCCAGTATAAACTTTTGCTGACCAATCTCCTACTGAATTTAGAGTGATTAGAAAGTCAAATAAGACTAATTTTGTGACAATCTGGTAAATTTCTTTTAGAAACAGAAACAAATTTGTCATTATTCTGGACTATGGTCCAGCCCTGGTCATCATCATTGGTGCACAAATTTGGTGCATCCTTCATTTTAAGACAGGCAGCTTCATCCTAATCCATATATGTCCACTGAAAGTGAGGCTGCTGACTTTGTACAGCTTTCACTCACTTAAATCCAATTCACTTGCAAGTCATGGCATCACCTCCCTGATGTCTCTTAGACAATGAGGGGATAGTTTGGTCTCAGTGGGGGGAGATGGACTATGGGCAATGGACTCTAGCTCTGGCACTGATTTACTGTGAGACCTCAGTAATTCTAGCTGTGAAATGAGACCAATAACCCTTCACCTGCCCTTTCCCCAGGCTCTAGTGTTCAGAGGAGACAGAAAATGCTTGGTAAAACTGCCTGGGGCTATCCATGGACAGGAAAAAGAATTATTGTTCTCAGTGCCAATTAGAGTCTCACACCCACTCTTTAAGGTCTCAAGTAGCATCTTCAGGTGTAGAATGGGCCTCTCCCTAGGGTGAGAATCAATGTTTACAGAACACCTTGGAGAGCTGGAGAAGCTAAGTGCAGAGTGATTACCTAGGTGTTATAAATGGTGTGATCACAGGTGATTGGCCCTGACGCCCTCAGGAGCTTCATTTATCATGGCTTAAGAAGAGAAATTGAGCAGGTTTGCATCTTGCATGAGATTTTTTTCAATAATGCTTCCTCTGGGTCTGAGTATTCCCATCTATAAAGGGAAGGGGGGGGGGGGACTTGAGTATTTAAAGCCCTTTCTTCCCAGCTTTCTGAGTGTGATTGCCAGATTGAACTCTCCTAGTTCTGTGCTCTAAGGGTCCTAAATTTCTTCTTTCATAATATCTCTCTTAGGTATTCCCCTTCTCCCTTACAACGCTGCAATCACCCTAAAAAAATGCATCCTAAATAAATGCAATTGCCTTGCATCAAGATGTAGGCTGCTGGTTGGTCTCTCTGCTTCAAAACCTTCCCTACTCCAATCCATCCTCAATTCAGCTATAAAATTATGTTTTTCTAGAGTGAAGACCTGACCATAGCATCCCACCACTCAGTAGAGGAAGGGAATAAATATTTATTAAGCATTTTCATTTATTTATTTATTTATTAATGGAATATGATAGGGATTGTGCTTTTTTATAAATAATATCTCATTTAATCCACACAACCTCACCCTAGGAGTATAAAATTAGCATCTGATAGGTTAAGGAAACTGAGGCAGAAAGAACTTAAGTAACCTGTCCAGGATCACAGAACTAGTAAGTGTCTTAGGCTGGATTTGAGCATGGGTCAAGAAGACCAGATCCAGAGCTCTACCCACTAAACCACAATAAATAAAGCTCTTCTATTTTCTTTCTTCCTTTCCAGTTTTCCTTCTACCTTACTCTCCCCCTCAGCTATCTAGTGTCACTATCTTCCTTGCTATTCCTTGAACACTTGTCATCTCCTAATTGCAGCCATTTGTACTGACTGTCCCTCATGCCTGGGACAATTTCTCTTCTCATCTCCGATTTCTAGCTTCCCCGTCTTCTTTCAGTTCTCAGCTAAAGGCTTCTGTAAGACATCTTTCCCAGTTCTCCTGAATCTTAGTACTTTCCCTCTGAGACTACTCCCCTGTCTTTTTTGATGTCTGTTCATAGTTTGTTTCATTTTATCTCTCCGGCTAGATTGGGAACTCTGAGATCAGGGCCTGATTTTTGCCTTTCTTTGTAGGCTTAGTTAGCACAGTGCCAGAACACTGACTTGGGGTCAGGAGGACAGGAGTTTGAATCTAGCCTCAGACACTTGCTATTTACTAGCTGTGTGACCTTGGGCACATCACTTAATCGTGCTTGTCTCACACCCAGGGCCATCTCCAGTTGTCCAGAATCCTGTCTGGCCACGGGACCCAGATGGCTCTGGAGGAGAAAGTGAGGCTGGTGCCTTAGCCCAGTACCCCCCTCGCTCAAACTCAACCTAAGTGCTTGTCATGGCATCACCTCCCTGATGCCATGTTCTTCTTCCAAAATGAAGGACAAAGATTGGTGTTGTTGTTATTATTATTATTACAGGAGAAAGTTAATCAATGCTAGTGATCCACTGACTGAATCTGCCATTCTCTTTTCTAAGGCCCCTCCCAGTGCTAACATTCTTTGAGTATCTATAAAGAGGGGCAGCTAGGTGGTGTAATGGATGGAGCACAAGCCCTGGAGTCAAGAGGACCTGAGTTCAAATCTGACCTCAGACATTTAATAATTACACAGCTGTGTGGCCTTGGGTAAGTCACTTAGCCCCATTGCCTTAAAATTTTTTTCTTGAAAAGAATGCAAGAATATCTATAGAGACAAGACACAGCTCTATCCTTTTGGCTATACCTTTTCTATTATTTTTTTCTTTCTGGAAGCTCTTCAGAATACATGTGGCATCTGTCCAGTTGGCAAGATGGGGGTACCATTCAATGCAATAGCTTCTGACCTTTCTTTGCAAGGAAAGCCACTGCATTGTCATGTTATCTTCTGTGGTGCTGATGTTCAGAAACGCTGCATCCTGGATCACACCTGAGGAAATATCAATAGATAATCATATTCCTTCAACCACTACAGCACTCATTATCATTTACAAGGTGTTTTATTTAAGACTGCAAGGTGCTTTACAGTTTCTACGTCACTTGCCCATTCATTATCTTTATTTCCTTGGGATATACGTAGGACAGTCAATGACTATTGGATATAATCCTCATTTGTTAGATAGGACAACTGAGTCTCAGAGAAAAGAAGTGATTTAACTGAGATCACCTAATTTTGAAGCAGCAGTAATGGGATTTACACTCGAGATTCCTTCCATTAAACTACAGCTGCAGCTCAGATGCCAGCTGACCACCAAGAGAGACATGGAAGAGAAGATGAAGGGAAACAATGACCATCTTCACATGACCTCATATGATCAAATGATCTTGTCAGAAGATTAGCACCCAAAGGCAGACCTCAACTACCACAAACATTGTAGGATTGAACTAGGCATTCTAAACACATGCCCTCATCTCCCACCTCGATGTCTTTGCACTGGCTGTGTCCCTTGCCTAAAGGAATTTTCTACCTCACCTGCAACTCTTTTTTTTTAAGTTTTTTTTTAGGTTTTGCAAGGCAAATGGATTTAAATGGCTTGCCCAAGGCCACACAGCTGCTCACCTGCAACACTTGAGATCTTTGATTCAACTCAAGGCTACCTTTTTCAGGAGATATTCTCAGTACTCCTATACTTGAGTCTTCCCCTCTAAAGGCATCTTCTTTCAACTCTTGATATAAATTGAATGTACCTATTTTATTTACATGTTGTCTCTCTCATAGTATATGAGTTATTTTTGTGTTTTTGCCTTGTTTTTTGCATTCCCAGAATTTGATATAGTACTTAGCATGTAGTAAGCCCTTAATTAATATTTGCTGATAGATCATCATTCTAAGGTTCCTTCTACATTTGATGTTCTATGTTCTAGGATTTTATTCTTCCCCATGTTCTGTGTTTGAAACTTCCTTCTAAGTCTAACATACAATGTTCTATATCTTACATTCATATCTTTCTATTCTGTGTTCTAAGGGCCCTCCAAGCTCTGATATCCTCTGTTCTGAGAGACTTCCCAATTCTGACCTTCTATGTTCTAAAAGTCTGACATCCTGTGTTCTAAGATTTCTCCCAACGTTGACATACTATATTCCACGGGCCTTCCTAACTCTGACATACTATGTTCTAAGGGCCCTACCAGCTCTGACAACCTGTGCTCTACAGACCCTTTCAACTGACATCTTATGTTTAAAAATTGCTTTCAATATTGACATCCCAAGTAAAATCGACATTTTTACCAGTTTTCAACTCCTCCTTCAGTTACCTTTCCCCCATATACCTGAGGTAAGATCAGCAGGGATTCGGAATGTCCTTTTTAGCTGGGGCCCGATGGTTCCCTGGGTTTTGATAATGACATCATACTCTGCCCCAGAAACTTGGTTCACTTTTTCCCCCTTCAATTTCTTCTCAGACTTTGGTTTGCAGGGACAGGAAAGCGCCCGAAGAACAAGGCTGAAATTCACTTTTTCAGTACAGTTGGGAGGAAGCTTCTCTTGCCTAGGCTGCCCAGGAATGAAAGGGACAGGTTTATAAGTAGGAACACCAAGCCATCTCCCACATAGTCTATCTTCAAAGTCAGTTCATTTAGAAACTTTATGTAAACCATTGGAAAAGGGAAAGGGATATTTTAAGAAGCCCAGGAGAAACTCATCCCCTCCCTTACTTTCACGGTATTCCAAACACAGTCTGGGATTTTGCTATTACTGTTAAATATAGTTAAATAAATACAATTAAATCCTGCTTTGTAGGATTTATGATGATGATCCCCTACATTCTTACAGGGCAAGAGGAAGATATCAAAGAGCTTTTCTGTCTATATTCTATTTATTCTCACAGTGTCCCTGGAAGGGGACCAAACTGAGTGCATTGTCTCCTTTTAATTTGTAGCTAAGCTGCATCCAAAGAGGAGAAGCGGCTTGTTCAAGTTTATAAGTGAGCAACAAACTCAAAGGAAGGCCTGTTGTCTCCCAGACCAGTGTTTTTCCCATCGAATGTCAATGTGACTTGTATCCACATTTACAAAAGTACCTCCCAGTCAAGGATGAGGTCCCTCTTTCCATTATCATTGAGTTTTCCTACAGTGTAATTCACCTCTGGAATGCTGAGTATTTCTGTGAGGAGAGAAACACATTTTGTACATCAGATCTTTTATCAATGTTAAGTCATAGACTCTTGGAAATAGAGGATCTCCTGGAGAATGTTCACAATGGAAGGGGGCTTAGAACAAAGGATCAAGGTCTGGAAGAACCTTTATAACATGGAACATTGGAACTGGAATAAAGGTTAGGACATAGATTGCCAGTTGGGAGGGACTCTAGAACTGTGAAAATTCAGGAGAGAATGGGTACCAACTTCTTACCAGCAGGAATACAAATAGACTTGCTCCAGTCACTCCATTGACCAGTGGGGGAGGCTCTTTTGTGGCGGCGGAGTTGAATTTCATAAGCAACAGGTGCTTCTAGCTGGAGACTGCAGGTTTCTAAAGGATGTCCAGGTGCCACAGGGATCAACTGACTGGCTAGTGAGAAGATTCCATAGGTACCTCTTCAGTCACCTCCCCTGCTCCAAGCCAAGCCCATCTTCTCAAAGTCCCAACTCTACATTTCTCCCTCAGTTCAATCTCCTACTAAATTAAACTGGAGTAATGAATATAACATTGAACTTGGAGTCAGGAGACTTAGGTTAAACAGTGGCTTAGCTGGTAGCTACCTGTGTGATCTGGAAAGTCATTTTATCTCTCTGGGCCTCACAATTCTCATCTGTACAATAAATGGGATAAATGAGCTGGCATCTAAGGTCCCTTACTGTTCTAAATTTATGATCTTAAAAAATAAGATTTCAGGCTATAGTAATCTGTTGTTAACCCAAAGATTCTAGCTTCTGGGTTAAGAACTCACTCTTGAGGGGGCATCTAGGTGATGCAGTGGATACAGCACCAGCCCTGGAGTCAGGAAGACCTAAGTTCAAATCCGGCCTCAGACACTTAATAATTACCTAGCTGTGTGACCTTGGGTGAGTCACTTAGTCCCATTGCCTTGCAAAAAAAAAAAAAAAGAAATTATTCTAAATCATTATTGATTAGGGAAATGCAAATTAAAACACCTCTGAGGTACCACTTCAACCTATCAGATTGGCCAATGACTAAAAAAAAAGATAATCAATACTGGAGGGGATGTGGGAAAATGAGAGTATTAATGCATTGTTGGTGAAATGATCCAACCTTTCTGGAGAGCAATTTGGAGTTATGCCCAAAGGGCAATTAAACTGTGCATGCCCTTTGATCCTATTACTAGATTAGGATCCCAAAAAGATCATGAAAAAAGGGTAAAAAACACATATGTACAAAAATATTCATAGCAGCCCTGGCAAAGGATTGGAGATTAAGTGAATGTCCTTCAATTGGGGAATGGCTTAACAAACTGTGGTATATGTATGCCATGGAACACTACTGTTCTCTTAGAAACCAGGAGGGATGGGAATTCAGGGAAGCTTAGAGGGATTTGCATGAACTGATGCTGAATGAGATGAGCAGAACCAGAAAAACACTGTACACCCTAACAGCAACATGGGGGTGATGATCAACCTTGATGGACTTGCTCCTTCCATCAGTGCAACAATCAGGGACAATTTGGGGCTGTCTGCAATGGAGAATACCATCTATATCCAGAGAAAGAATTGTGGACTTTGAACAAAGACCAAAGACTATTACCTTCAAATTAGGAAAAAAATCATTATCTTATTATGTAATTTTACTATCTCACACTTTATTTTTCTTCCTTAAGGGTATGATTTCTGTCTCATCACATTCAACTGAGATCAGTGTATACCATGGAAACAATGTAAAGACTAACAGAATCTTTCTGTGGGGGTGGGGGAAGGGAAGCAAGAATGTGGGGAAAATTGTAAAACTCAAAATAAATAAAATCTTTCTAAGAAAATATTCATAGTAGTTCTTTTCAAGGTGGCAAAGAACTGGAAATTTAGGGGATGTCCATCAATTGGGGAATAACTGAATAAATTGTGGTATAGGAATTGTGGCATATGAATGTGCTGGATTATTGTTTTTTCTATTAGAAATCATGAGAAAGGGGACTTTAGAAAAGCCTAGAAAGACACGAACTGTTGCTGAGTAAAAATGAGCAGAACCAGAAGAACATTGTACATACTAACAGCAACAATGGGTGATGATCAACTATGATGGACTTTTTCACTTCCAGTAGTACAATAATCAAAGACAATTCTAAAAGACTTGTAATGGAAAATACCATCCTTATCCAGAGAAGGAACTATGGAGTTTAAAGGCAGACCAAAACTCACTATCTTCAATTTTTCAAAGTTGTCTTATGTACTATGCCTTTTTTCTCTCTATTTTTTTCTTTCTTTTTTTTTTTGCAAGGCAAATGGGGTTAAGTGGCTTGCCCAAGGCCACACAGCTAGGTAATTATTAAGTGTCTGAGACCAGATTTGAACCCAGGTACCCCTGATTCCAGGGCCGGTGCTTTATCCACTGCACCACCTAGCTGCCCTATTTTTTTCTTCCATTTTAATTTGATTCTTCTTTCACAACATGATTACTATGGATCCATGTTTAGCATAGTTACACATGTGGAGCCTATATTAGATTGCTTTCTGTTGGGGGAGGGGGAGGGAAGAGAGGGAGGGAGAAAAATGTAAAACTCAAAACCTTGCAAAAAAAAAGATTGCTGAAAACTACTGTTGCATGTAGTTGGAAAAACAAATAAATAAAAATATTTAAATTGAAAAAAATTAGGATGTCAGAGCCAGGGCGCCCTTAGAACACAGGATGTCAGAGTTGAGAGGGTACTTAGAACATAGGACCTTAAAATAGAGAATATTGAAGATGGCATAGATTTAATCCAGCTTCCCATCTCTACAGATAGTAAAACTGAGACCCTGAGAGATTAAGAAACTTGCCCTAAGTGACATAGTAAATTAGTGGGGGAATTGGAACTAGAATTCAGCATTCCTACCTCCCAGTAAAGAGCTATTTCCAGTATGTTATCTTGCATTGCCTCCTTTTGAACATATGTGTACTGATTGAGCAATTGCTAAGGAAGAGGGTTATATTTCCCCACCAGGGCCATAGAAGCTGCAGCTCCCATATTCTCACCAAAGTCAGAGTTTACTGGGACTCCACAAGCTCCCTGGAATGAGATAATGTTTATCATTAGCTTTTTGGAACTAGAAAAGTCACATAAACACAAAGAGAGCAGGGAAAGAGGAGTTCAAAGTTACTGAAGAAATTGATCTGGCAAGTGACATTCCCTTAGAACTGACCCATCAAGAGGTGATTTTTTTTGTCATCATGAGCAACTTCCAGTGTGGGAGTCCCCTTCACACAGCACATAACCCAACCATGGCTAACAAAAAAATGCCTAGAGCCATCTGAGATAAATTAAATTTAAATAACATATTCAGGGCAGTTAGGTGCTATATTGGGTAGAGTTCTGGGACTAGAGTTAGGAAGTCTCATCTCTCTGAGTTTAAATCTGGCCTCAAACACTTAACTGTATGACCTTGAGCATGTCCCTTTACCCTGTTTGCTGAGTTTCCTCACCTGTAAAATGAACTGAAGAAGGAAATGGCAAATTACTCCATTATTTTTGCCAAGAAAATCCCCAATGGGAGTCACAAAGAGTTGGATTTCACTGAAATGACTGAAAAACATACTCCTACAAAGCCAACAAATGTCAAAGACTGAATTTTAACCCAGATTTTCTGGTCTAAACCCAAGAATGTATCTATTACCACATGTTGCCTTAATATGATATATGGATTATGAAGCTATAACCAATGGGGACTGGCATCCTGAATTTGAGAGAGAAGACCTGAGTTCATATCTTTGTTCTACTATGAACCACCTCTGTTGACTTAGGCAAATAATGGTGTTGTCCTTCTGCCTCAGTTCTTCCTATGTAAAACTGAGGTGAGAAAGTTGAAATAAATCAATAAATCCCAACCTGTGGTCTGGAGCCCTCTAGGGGATTTAGACAGTTATTGCAAGAGTTCTCTACATGGGCACTTTTTCAAGGAGCTCCTGTTGAATTGGGTGCCCACAAATTTATTATTTTATATAGCATAATAAACAAGCAAATGCAGCTCCTGAAGACTGAATGACAAATGCCTCCTACGTGTGTGTAGACATGCTTTTCAAATACACAAAGATTCTGTTGTGATTAATGAAATAGAAATTGAGCAAGTTTTTATTACTGAACAAAAATTAAAGGTTTTTCTATGTTTGTTTTTTAACAAGAACAGCTCGGGTGTGATCTTCTCCAGGAAGCCTTGCCTAATTCCTCCAGTTGTTGGAACTGACCCTAACCCAGCCCCAGCAAAGTTACTTTTTAATTCTCTCTATAAATATTGTGTATTTCTCTGTGGACGGTTTCCCCCTCCACTACTGAGGGCAAGGACTATTTCATTTTTGCTCTGTAATGTCAGAGCTGGGAGGGTTCTTAGAACATGGAAAGTAAGAGTTGGAAGGACCCTTAGGACATAGAATATAAGAGTTGAAGGGTCCTTAGAAAATAGGATGTCAGAGCTGGGAGAGCCCCCTAGAACACAGAATGTTCAAACTGGGAGGACTCTTAGAACAGAGACATCAGATCTGGGATAGGCCCTAGAACACAGAATGTCAGAACTGACAGAGCCTTTAGAACTTGCAATGTCAGAGCTGGGAGAGAACTCAGACGCCTTTATTTTGTCAATAGGGAAACTGAGGCCTAAAGCAGGGCAGGTATTTGCCTAAGATCCCCCAGTTAGGCTGTGGTTTAGTAGTCTTCTGCTTCCCATGCCAGATCCCTTTCTTCTCCACTCCACCAGGAGTACAAAGGAGCTCCCCTGGGACCTGCTTATTATCTTTGGGGATTCACAGTAACTGCCACTATAGATTTTGGTTCTGAGACAGGCCTGGCTCACCTGTTCCCATGTTCCATTCCATGTTCTGAAACGATATTCAGCTACTGCATCCTCTTGTTTTTCAGGGGTCTTCCATTTTATCATAAGTTGGCCTTGGAGCTTGGAGATAGTCATGTCTCCACTGGGAGGATCAAATTTGACTGAAATCACAAATTATATGAAGTAACCTGACTTAATGGACTTAAATACATGATGCTCATGCACATGAATGAAGAAAAGGGCCCCAGGGAATGGCACATTTCCCCAAAACACAATGGCACACTCTGCCCTTATCTCTGCCCCTCATCTCCTGCTCCAGCCACGTAGCATCTACCTGGGTTAGTCCAGTTGTTACTATTCCCTTCCCACTCCATCCCCCAAGCTCTTAGGTGACCAGAAGCTGGAAACCAGATCATTGACAGACATTACATGAGACATTTCACAAGATGTTTCCTGTGGGAGACAGCTGTGTGCTCCCTTCAAGATCCCCTTGTCTCTGGAATCTGTCTTCCATGTTTCCTTGGTTTCTGCCTCCCGACAGTACCCTCAACTGGAACTACATCTCTATCTTGACCTCAGATCCTTCTTTCCTTGGCCTCACTCTTTTCCTCAGGGAAGGGGCACTGTTGTAGGATACAAGGAGGACCAGATGAAGACATGGTAGAATCATCGACTCTATGTAATGTGACAGATAGGGGGTTGGATTTAGTCAGAGAGCCAAGCTCTGCTATCTATTAGCCATGAGACCTTGGATAAATGCTTGCTTCTGATTTCTCTTTTCATAAGAGGAGGAGGTTAGTCTCTCCATGAGCTCTAACATTCCCTTCCCTTCTAAATGCTACTTAAAATCCTATGATTCTTACACTCAAAGGGACTGCAGATGTGAGCTCCAGGGTGGGGAATCAATCAAGGCTGACATGAATTTACAACTTGCAAAGGAAATGGAAAACCCACAGATACTTACAGGCCCAGTAAAGTGCCAGGGTGATTTCCGGGGACATTGCTGACCTATTTCCAACTCGGGACTCCACCAAGAAGGTGACATTCTGTAGGATGGGCACCTTAGCTTGATCAGTAAACCTGACTCTGTTGGCAGTCCCTGCTTCGAAATAGCAACACTTCCCATTTCTAAGGCTCAAAAGGAGAGAAAAGGTTTTGGTCACAAAGTTGCAATTCCAATTTGGTACCTGGAAGGCTCTGGAAGTCGCAAAGGGTAACCCATGCTCAGTTGCTCCAGGGAGAGGGAAGAGACTGCTTGGGAAGACCATTTAAGACCACCTGAGTATACAATCCATATGATGGATTAATATAGAGGTTAGCCTGTGAAGACAATCATTCCACCAACAACATAGAGCTTACTTTAAGCACTCTTTGAGAGGAGCTGGAGCCAGCTCAGAGTTCCCAGAACCTAAAGCTGATTGTTAAATTTTCAGGGCAAGTGTTCAGACTTCTGAAATTATCAAACTCTACAAATTATGGCTTGATGTATTTTTTGTCTATTATTTAGATTTAAAAAATGGAGGAAATGTTAATAAAGGAGATTAAAATTAAAAGTGTCCCAGTTCCTTCCTTCCCTCCCTCCCTCCCTCCCTCCCTCCCTCCCTCCTTCCTTCCTTCCTTCCTTCCTTCCTTCCTTCCTTCCTTCCTTCCTTCCCTCCCTCCCTCCCTCCCTCCCTCCTTTCTCTCTCTCTCTCTCTCTCTCTCTCTCTCTCTCTCTCTCTCTCTCTTTCTTCCTTTCTTTCTCTTTCTTTCTAGGGTAGGTTGTTAAACATTCATTAAATATTGTAGCACCCCTACTGCAAATCCCTTATTTATAAATACTGTGGCAACCAATATTCCTGAGGGAGAATCTCCCTGCCTGTTGGAATGTAGGGCGTACTGAATGTGAGTTATAAGGTCTAAGTTGGAATCATAACTGTCACTTTGTAACTCAGTTTCCTCACAGTTATGTGAGGACTAGATGACCTTTTACATCCTTTCAAGATTTAGATCATAGGTTCTCAATCTTTTACCCTTCAGTATGAAAGGAAATAAATTCTACAGATGACCATGATGAGGTACATACAAGTAAAATAAGAAGATAGCTTTTCCATAAAGAAAAAAAAGAATGGGATAAAAGTCTCCAAGAGCAAACAAAAAATTTTGTAACTTCATAATTGAATATTAATTCCAAAAAAATCAAATAAAAATCATTGCTATTACTATTTGGGAAAAAAAAAAGCTTTTCTCACTTCTAGAAGGTCTGTGTGTGCCTAGAAAGGAATCCCCTAACTAGATTTATGATACTATGGACTATTATAATCTACATTTTAAGGGCCTTCCCAGCTCGGATAATGTTCCTGTTCAGCTCTTCCATCCTATGTTCTGGGTTCTGAGCTTCTTTCTAGTTCCAGTGTTCTTTATTGTATGTCCTAAGGATGTTTTCATCTTTGAAATTTTATATTCTTGTTCTTGGTCCCTTCTAACTTTGAAATTTTAGGTTCTGTGGTATAAGATCTCATGTCTATGTTCTAAGATAGGTCTTTAGTGGTAGAAATTGTTATTGTTCAGTCATTTCCATTTGTGATCCCCTTCTGGTGATCCCTATCTAGGATTTTCTTAGCAAAAATATTATAGGGGTTTGCCATTTCCTTCTCTAGCTCATTTTACAAATGAAAAAACTGTAGCAAACAGGGTAAAGTGACTTTCTCAGGGTCACTTAATAGGTTAATAGGTGTCTTAGACTATAAAAAAGCAATATTTGTCAATATATGTTTTTTTCAGTTTTGGCAAGGTGGGTTAAGTGACTTGGTCACAAAGGTCACAAAGCTAGGTTAATTATTAAGTGTCTGAGGTCACATTTGAACTCAGGTCCTCCTGACTCCAGGGTCAGTGATCTATCTACTGTGCCACCTAGCTGCCCCCCATATATGTTTTCCGCAACTCAGAAAATGATAGAACATAAATGTAAGAAATGAGTGAACCTTAGAACAACAGAATGTCAGAGTCAGAAGGCCCTTAGGACATAGGATTGCAGAGCTCAAGGACCCTTAGGAAACTGAATGTCAGAACCAGAAGGGACCTTATGAAACAGGATGTCAGAGCTGGGAAGGCCCTTAGGATACTGAATATGAAAGCCAAGAGGGACCTTAATAATTCAGTTGTCCTCAGCCTGGGATCTATGATCTCACAATGGATCTAGAGAGATTTCAGGGATTTAACTTGTATAGGGAAAAAAATCACATCTTTATTTTTACTGATCTCTAATAAAATTTAGTATATCCTTTAATTATAAGTAAATCCTGTAACAAAGCAGTTCATAAGTTTTACCAGACACCAAAAACTTAAAGTACCCTGATTTAATCCAACCTTAAGATTTTAGTGATAGGGAAACTGAGGTCTAGGGAGAAGAAGGGATTCAACTACAGGGCTCTTTTCTATAATGTACACTACTTTACTTAAATTCAACTTGAAAATTTTTTTGCAATAGGTTGTGATAAAGGAGCTAAGTGGATGCTGACTAGAGGACTAGAACAGTTACAATCAATCTCTCATGGCTTCCTTTATGAAATCTTAATCTGAATTCCAGCAAAGTTTATAAAATAAACCTCTTGATAACTGTATTTCAATAAAATTGTTTTCCTTTGTCATTCTATGTACTTGAGAACATCATTCTGAGTAGGCATGATTGGTGCACACCTATTATGCCAAATATGGAGGACTGACTTGAACTTCGGAGTTCTGAGTTTCAGTAAGGTTAAGCCGATTGCCTGCCCATACTAAATCTTGAAACAATATGGCAAACCTTCAGGAACGAAGGGGTGGGAAAAAGAACAATAGTCTAACTAAAGAGAAACTGATTAACCCACATCAAAAATGAAGTAATCCAAAAACCATGCCTATCCATGGGAAAGTCCAGGTGATTATCCTGCACTTTCAGAATGGAAGAAACAGGGAGATACTGTATTAAAAAAAATAATAAAAAAACAATGTTCTGAGAAGGCCTCCTTTGACCTAAGAAAAGTTTTAGAACCCTATTTTCAGAGGTGACTGTAGAGTCAGGATCACTATAATATGTGAGGGTTGCTTCCTTTTAATGGTTCTCCCATTCTCTTTGCCATTGGGAAGTACCTCCTGAGCATTCTACTTACCAGCATCGAAGGAAGTGAGTGACATGGGTAGAGTCACCATCATATTGCCAAGAGCATTCAAAGTCCTTTGGGAAGATCCTGTAACAAAGCAGTTTCCTTGCACCTTCCATAGAGCCTGTGAAAGACCATAAAAAAAGTCTATGTTCAGAGAATATTTACTAGATAAGATCTTAAAACAAAGAATCTATTGTCTATATATATATATATATATATATATATATATATATATATATATGTATATATATATATATATCAGCTCAGTCAACTGTACAGTTTTGCCATTTCCCCAACCTAGTTCTTTCCAACCACCCTAGAATGTACTTTTCCTCCTCCTTGGAAGAAAAGAATTTCTACTATTTGCTAAGTGAACTATGCTGAGCAGTTTATAAATACCAATTTATGATTATTTACTAATAATAGTTGGTGATACCATTATTTCCATTTTTACAATTGAAGAAATCAAGGCAAACTAAGATTACATGATTTACCCAAGGCCACACAACCAATAAGGGTCTTAGGTTAGGTTTGAACTCAGATCTTCCTGACCCAGCACTTTTTTCCACTGCCCCTCAGATTCCTTCCTTCAAGGCTAGTTCACTGGTGCCTCCTTCTCAAAGCCTTTCATAACTCCCCTGGTTATCTCTTTTCTCTCCAGGCAGCAGGGGTTTAAATTGCTGAGGGCAAGCTTCTTGATTCTCCTTTGTTGTATTCTTGTTGTCATTTGTCCTTAGTTCTCAAAGAGTTATCAGGGAGGTGATATCATGCCATGTAAGTGAATTTGGATTTAAATTTGATCGCTAAAACCTCTCAAGATATCTTGGTGTTTATGGGAGCTAGATGATGCCAAACTTAGAAGCTGGGAATAGCCTAAGAATGTGCAAACTGAGTATTTGTTTAACCAGAAAGTATACACCAGTCTTTGGGGAGGCTACAGAGAGATGAGGTGACTTGGTGTCACCTGAAGTTCAAGGAGTGTGTCACCTGATGAGTAACTTAGGTATTAGGGCAGCTAGATGGCACAGTGGGCAGAGTGTTGGCCCTAAAGCCAGGAGTACCAGAATTCAAATCTGCCCTCAGACACTTGACACTTACTAGCTATGTGATCTTGGGCAAGTCACTTAACCCTGATTGCCTCACATCCAGGGCCATCTCCAGTTGTCCTGATTCCTATCTGGACATTGGACCTAGATGGCTCTGGAGAAGAAAGTGAGGTTGGGGACTTAGCAAAGCCCTCTTCCCTCAAGGCCAATTCATGTACTTGTTATGGCATCACTTCCCTGATGTCATGTTCTCCTTCAAGAACAAAGGACAAACATCAGCTCAGGTATTATATTTCATCTATGGATAATTAATACAGTGTCCAACTGTCATCCAGCATGTGCTTAGAAAATGGAATATGACTGCTGCCTCACCTGTGGAGTGGCCCAAGCACAGGGTTGTGTTGGAGCTAGCTCTAATTGGTTCTCAAGTCTATTGTTCCATTTTTAGGGTGAGCATTTACCCCTTGGAAATCAACAGATGTTACAAATCAGGGTTTGATTTATTATTTTGATGATTGGCTAAACTTAAAACAATGGAGAAACATTAATAATGCAGATTGGCACCCTCCACCCCAGGGAACTGATTGTTAAATCTTTTCCAGTATCGAACTCCTACCCAAGCATCAGATGCAGGACTATTACTATGAGGAGCATGAGAGGTGTAAAGTTCTTTGTAAACATGAAAGTACAGTAGAAATGTGAGGTTTTCTTATAAGACTGTGGACTCAGTTCCATTCCTTCCCATACCTGAGCTTCTTTCCCAGACAGGCAGGTCCTGGAAACAGCACTCCCCAGTATTGCATGCCCCACCTGTGTTAGAAGAGATAAGAGTTATTTAGTGGTAAGGGAGGGATCCAGGGCCACTAGATGGGAGGTTTGGAGTTTCCTGCTTGGGGGAGAGAGGTCAGGATCATGATAAAAAAAATTGCACCTCCTACCTCTACAAAGGCACTCTCTGTCATACATGATTCCTTGTTTCTGATGCCCAAATCCCACTCTCTCTAGGGGTTGGGATCTCCCATGTTGCTGCCACAAATACTAGAGGACTCAAAATCCAACCTCTTTTCCTTAATTAATAACCAATGTATGGGCTCTTTAAAGTTTCCTAATATATATATATATATATTACCTCATTTGAATATCCCCACAATACTGGGAGATAGCTACTTTGTATTAGTCTTCCTATTTTTTTAGATGAGGATACTGAGGCTAGAAGTGTTGATGTGGACAAAAGTAGCATAGAGAATAGGGCATTGGGATTGATGTTATGAAGACATGGATTTCAAATAAATTGGAATTCAAATGCTGGCTATTCTAATCTTGCCTCAGACATTTACTAGCTGTGTGACCCTGGACAAGTCACTAATTCTCTGTGCTTCACTTTCCTTATCTGAAAAAAAGGGGATTGAACTAAATGGTGTCTAAGGTGCCCTCCAGCTCTAAATCCATATATCTATAACCTGATAATGGTCCTACGATTAGTAAATGTGTACAATTCTGGTCCTCTTGGTTCTATGTACAATACTTTTCAAAATAGTTTTAGAGAGAGATAACCTGAGTGCAAGGCAATAGGGAGAAGATTCTTGAACAACAAACTTACATAGAACCATTGATCCATTCCCGGAAGGGATCTCACAGAATGTCTAGTCCAACATTTTCATTTTCCAGAAAAGGAAACTGAGACTCAGGGAACTTAAAGATTTTACTCCAAGGTCATAATCAGTCCTATACTGCAAAAGATTATTTTTAAAACAATGGATTGGGAAAGAGAGACTGGACACAAGTAAAACCAATTAGGACAGAAGCTTGAAGTAGGAGTCAGGAGAACTGGCTTTTCCAATATTATCTATGTAATTGGATATAAAGTTACTTCTCCTCTCTAGACCTTGGTTTTCTCATCTGTAAAATGGGCTATGATATCTTACAGGACCATTACAAGAAGACCTGCCATGAGGTCCTATTTATGTAAAGTAGTAGAAATGCCAGATATGATTATCATTAGCCCTGTGGGCATGTTTTGAGATCTAGTTAGACATCAAATCATTCCAGAGACGCTCCTTCCCCTTCATACATTAAAGTTAGGAGAAAGGATACACTCTGCGCCAGTTCTATCAGTCTCTTCTCCACCTTTGTGTTTCTTTGTTTTCTTTCCCTATTTCCTTTTTGTACAATCCAGAATCACTAGCTGCCTGCCTGTCACAGTCTTTAAAGGAGTAGTCATTCTATCCTCTTTTTTTTTTTAAGTTTTTTGCAAGGCAATGGGGTTAAGTGGCTTGCCCAAGGCCATGCAGCTAGGTAATTATTAAGTGTCTGAATCTGGATTTGAACTCAGGTACTCCTGACTCCAGGACCGGTGCTCTATCCACTGCACCACCTAGCCACCCCTCTCTTCTTTCTTTGCCAAACCCAACACACACATGCACATACATATCTCTTCTCCATATTTCTCTGTTTTTATTGAGGTTCCATCATTCCTTCCATCACTCAGTCAAAATCATCCTCTTCCTCATCCCAACCTTCCAACCTACTGCCCAGTCTCCCATTCATACTTTTTCTTTCTGCTCATCTTCCTACCCACCTAGTTTAGAGGCCCTTATCACTTTTCATGTTAAATATTCCTCGTAGCTTCCTAATTCATCTTTCTCTAACTAGACTCTTCCTCTTCCCACCCATCACCCACTGTACTGTCAGAATTATGTTCCTAATACACAGGTCTGACTGGAATCACACTTACTCCCTGTATGATATTACCTATGTTATTTAACCTACTCAGATCTCACTTTCTTCATCTGTAAAAGAAGAACATTGTACCAAATGGCTTCTGAAGTTCCTTTCAATAATAGATCTTTGATCACTGGGCTACTTAAGAATTGTCTGTGACTCCCCATTTCCTCTCTAACAAATCCAATGCCTTAGTCTGGTTTTAAAAACCATCCATAGACCAGCATCAGCTTTCACTCTCATAATCTTCCCTGTCATGCAGTCTAGATACCAGTCAAAGACTGGTAGATCCTTTGTAGGAGCTGGCTATAATATCTGCATTGCACTTCCTGCTCACCTCTAGCTTTCTTTGAGGAACAGATTAGATATGACCTACCTAAATCTTTTCCTATTTCCTGTGGCTTTTGATGGTCTCTCTCTTCTCAAATTACATAGCTATTACTTCTTTTCTTCCTCACTGCACACCCCAAGAATAATGCAAGCTCTCAAAACAAAGAGTTATTTCAGTCTTGTCTTTGCATCCCCAGTACTTGGAAGAGTATGCATCAGATAGATGCTTAGAAAAGATTGGGTCAATTATTATTGTCACCATGGGTTCAAGCAAGGATTATTATTTCCAAGGGAAACAATTTCATTTCAGAAATAATCAAGGATAAAAATGTGCATACCCTTTGATCCAGCAATACCACTACTGGGTCTATGCCCTGAAGAGATCATGAAAAAGTAAAACCATCATTTGGACAAGAATATTCATAGTAGCCCTGTTTGTGGTGGCAAAGAATTGGAAATTAAGGGGATGTCCATCAATTGGGGAATGGTTGAACAAATTGTGGTATATGTATGTGATGGAACACTATTGTTCTATTAGAAATCAAGAGGAATGAGATTTCAGAGAAGCTTGGAAAACTTGCATGAATTGATGCTGAGTGAGATGAGCAGAACCAGAAGAACAATCTACACTCTAATGACATGGGGTAATGATCAACCTTGCTGGACCTGCTCACTCCATCAGTGCAATAATCAGTGACAATTGTAGGATATCTGTGATGGAGAATACCATCTGTATCCAGAGAAGAAACTGTGGAGTTTAAACAAAGATCAAAGATTACTATCTTCAGTTTTTAAAAAAAAAAAAGTTGTCTTATGTACCACATAAGTTTGCTATCTCTAATATTTTATTTCTTCCTCCAAGATATATTTTTTTTCTCTCAACACATTCAATTTTGATCAATGCATATCATGGAAACAAGGTAAAAATTATCAGATTGCCTTCTGTTGGAGGGAGGGAGGAGGGAAGGGAGGAGGAAAAATTGTAAAATTCAAAACCCTACAAAAAAGATTGTTAGAAACTACTATTGTATATAACTGGAATGAAAAATTACTCTAAATCATTCTTGATTAGAGAAATGCAAATTAAAGTATCTCTGAGATACCACCTCACACCTCCCAGATTGAACAAAAAACCAGAAAGGATAATGGTCATTGTTGGAGGGGATGTAGGAAATCTGGGACACTAATGCATTTTTGGTGGAGTTGTGAACTGATCCAACCTTTCAGGAGAGCAATTTGGAATTATGCCCAAAGGGCAATAAAAATGTGCATACTCTTTGATCCAGCAATGCCACTACTGGGTCTGTATCCTGAAGAGATCATGAAAAAGGGTAAAAATCCCACATATACAAAAATATTCATAGCAGCTCTGTTTCTAGTGGCAAAGAATTGGAAATTAGGGAACTATCTATCAACTGGGGGATGACTGAACAAATTGCAATAGATGTATAGGATGGAACACCATTGCTCTATAAGAAGAAATCATGAGTGATGGATTTCAGAAAATCCTGGAATGACTTACATGAATTGATGCTGAGTAAGATGAACAGAACCAGAAGAACATTATACATACTAATAACAACATGGGGTGATGATCAATCATGATGGACTTACTCATTCCTTCAGTGCAATAATCAAGGACAATTTTAGGGAATTTGTAATGGAGAATAATCTGTATCCAGAAAAGTTTAAATGAAGACCAAAGCTTATTATCTTCAGTTTTTAAAAGTTCTTATGTAATATGTCATTTTGCTATCCCTAATGTTTTCTTTCTTCCTTTTGAATCTAATTCTTCTCTCACAAGTTCAATTTCGATCTATGCTTATCATGGCTGCAAATATAAAGCCTATATTAGATTGTCTTCTGTTGGGGAGAGGGGAAAGGAAAGAGAGGAAAGAAGAAAAATTTTAAAACTCAAAATCTTACAAAAAATGTTTGGTAGAAACTACCTTTGAATGTAATTGGAAAACAAAGTATTTATATAATAATTTAAAAAGAAATAATCAATGATATACTTTCAGGGGCTCCTCAAAGCCATGATAGGGTTAAAATCCTTAGCATGGCATTCTACCTCCAATCTACTTTGCCAGCTTTATGACCTGTTTGATTTAGTAGGGAAAAAAAAAAAAACCTCTGAACTTGAGGTCAGGATGATTTGAGATTGAATCCATCTCTGACACTTACTAGCCTTACAACTTTAGCCTCAATTTTCCTAATCTGTAAAATGTAAATAAAGGCACCTAGTTCACAGGGTTGTTAAGGTGTATTAAATGAGATGAAGCTGATATGGGAAATGCTTTGCAAGTCTTAAGATGCTATAAACATAATAGTTCTTGTTGCAATTATTATTTCCCTGTGACTTTATTTAGTGTAAATGAGAGAAGACTTTGGAGGGGAGAAGGTGACATGACTACTGTTTTTAAGGTGTGGAGGATTGTCATATGAAAGGAGAGTGGGATTTATTCTGCTTTGACTTCTCACCTAGAACTAGAAACAAGGAGTAGGAATTGTGTAGATTTTGGCTCATTACTAGCAGAAAAAAACAATGAGTTAATCAAGACTTGAATGTCACTGAGAACTCTGACTTCCAGTAGATGTTGGAAAGATTGTTTTTATTTTATTTCTTGGGGGCGGGACATTGTTGAGGAGATTTAGGGTGCAAATCAATTGGGATTAAGTGACTTGCCCAGGGGGATACTGCTAAATAATTATTGTGGCCTCTGAGGCCAGATTGAATTTAGGTTCTTCTGACTCCCTGGCCAGTACTCTATCCATTGTGCCACATAGCTGCTTCTGAATGGGATTCTTAGTCATCTAGGGAGTAGACTGGATGCTTTCCCAGTTCAACTCTCAACTTTGAGATTTAGGGACACTCGGTGGACTCTCAAGGGGCAGCGGAAACTTGGTAGTTTCCCGTAAATCCAAGGGTCAGAGCAGCTGCATGTGTGTGATCACGGGAAAATAGCTTAGCTTCTCTGAACTTCAGTTTGCTCAATCGTAAAATGAGGTTAATAACAGCAGCTCTACTACCTACTGGAATGGAATTAGAGGAAGTCACGAGACCAGGCCACTATAGTGAGTCCACTATAAATCTATGTTACACTTAACCTCAACTGGGCTCTCACTGCAACAAAGCAATCTTTTTACTGGAATCAATACACTATCCCACTAACACAGGAGCTCTTTAACCCTCCTCAAGCCTCCCAAGGCCCTTCCTCCTAGCTGAGGACCTTGGCATACTTTACCCCCAAATTGAGGCCATTTGCTGGGAACTTCCTCCTTTCTCCTCCTCATATCATCTTCCTCAGGTACCTTCTTGCTACTATTTCTTCCTTCATCCTTTTCTCATATGAATGGTAGTCTTCCTCCATCTCAAAGTCAAAGCCCTCTACAAACACAAGTGATCCATTCCATCCCCTCTTCACCAGGTTGCCTCCTCTTTCAGCCCCATTCTATCACTAGAGCAGCTAGGTGGCATAGTGGATAGAGCACTGGTCTTGGATTCAGGAGAAGGGGAGTTCAAATCCAGCCTCAGATACTTGACTCTTACTAGTCATGTGACCTTGGGTAAGTCACTTAACCCTGATTGCCTCACATCCAGGGCCATCTCCAGGCATCTTGATTCTTATCTGGCCACTAGACCCAGATGGCTTTGGAGGAGAAAGTGAAGCTGGTGACTCAACACATCACTCTCTCATTCAAATTCAATTCATTTGCTTGTCATGGCATTACCTCCCTGATGTCATGGTCTTCTTTGAAAATGAAGGACAAAAACCATAATTTTCAATCTTTTCTTATTCACTAACTCCTTCCCTACTTATGCCTACATGTCTCCTCCACTCAAAACCCCCTCATTTGATCTGTCCATCCCCATGAGTGATCAACCTATATCTCATCTCCCTTTTGTGGTCAAACAAAACAAAAAACCACAATGCACTTCCTCTTCTCTCATGCGCTTCTAAATTCTTGGCCATCTGACTTCTCACCTCGTGAATCATCTCAAACTGTTTTTTCCAAAGTTACCAATGATTTTTTTAATTGCCAAATCAAATGACCCTTTCTCAGCCCTTAGCCCTCTTGACTTCTCTGCAACCAGTCATGTTCTTCCCTTAGATACTCTTGCCTCTGAAGGTTTTTTTGGTTCTCTTCCTGCCTGACTAGTCCTAAGTCTCCTTTGCTGAATTTTCATCCAGCTGGTATACATTAACTATGAGTATATTCCATGTATGGAATATTTTTCCATCCATGAGAGGCATTATAGGATTCATCAGAGTAGGAGTTGAGAGGGTACAATAAATACCCAGGCTCCTCACACTTACTAGCAATGTGACCAGTTTCTTCAGGTTAAAATGAGAGAGTTAAACTAAGCTCTGTGTCCCAAAGTCCTTCCCATCTCAGTCTATGAACTTACTGTATGTTCAAGCCAAAATGAACAATCACCACTGCTTTGGAACATTTTGTTCCATTTCCCCCTCTGGTCCTTTGCCCATGCAGTTCTTGTCTTTGCCTGCTGACACCCTCCCCTTTCTGCTAAATCTCTATCATGGTTCCTCTTCTATTCTTCCTCCATCTGCTTCCTCTGGTGATCTCATCAGCTCCAAGACTTCAGTGATCATCCTTATGCTGATGATTCCCAGATCTACTTATCCAGCTCTAATGATCAGATTTGCATCTCTGATTACCTATTGGAAATTTAGAACTGGATGTCCCCTGGACATCTTAAACTTAACATGGTCAAACCTGAATTCACCATCTTTCCCATTCTACTCCTTCAATAAAGGGCACCACCATTTTTTCAGTCATCCAGACTTTCAGCCTTACTATTTGTTATCTTTGTCACTCTGTCTTACTGAACATATCAAATCAGTTACCAAATCTTATCATTTCTACCTGGACAACATCTTGGCTGATTGGTCTTCCTACCATGTCTCCCCTCCACACAGCTGCAATGCAAATCTTCCTAGAGTACACAGTTCATGTCTCCACCACACCTCCAGGATCAAATAAAGACTCTGTTTTTTTGTTTTTTTGCATGGTAATGGGGTTAAGGGACTTGCCTAAGGTCACACAGTCAAGTAAGTATTATGTGTCTGAGGTCATATTTGAACTCAGGTCCTCCTGACTCCAGGACCAGTGCTCTATCCACCTAGCTGCCCCTCTGTTTGGTTTTAAAAATCTTTGACAGCTTGGTCCATTTCCAGTCTTCACTTTGCTCTGGTGTTCCTCAGAGAGGACACTTCAGTTCCTGATTCTAGACTGTCCCTCCTCACCTCTGCTTCTACCTTCCTTCATTTCCTTCAAGACTCAGCTTAAATATAATTTTTTTTATTTTTTCCAATTACATGCAAAGATAGTTTTCAACATACATTCTTTTGCAAATTGTTGAGTTCCACTTTTTTTAACCACCCCTCTTTCCCTCCCCCTCCCTATGACAGCAAACAATCTGATATAAGTTGTACACGTATAATTGTGTCTAATATTTCAAAATATCACATTCTGCAAGAAGTTTTCCTGGTCCCTCTAGTTGCCAATGACTTCTCCAATATTTTTATTGTTGTTCAGTCTTTTTAATCCTGTCCAATCCTTTGTGAACCCATTTGGGATTTTCTTGACAAAAATACTGAAGGGTTTGCCATTTTCTTCTCCAGCTCATTTTACCAATGAGGAAACTGAGGCAGACAGAGTTAAGTGACTTTTCCAGGATCACACAGCTAGTATCAGGGTTGGATTTGAACTCAGACAGATGAGTCTTCATGACTCCAGGCCCAGCATTTTATCTAGTATGCCCTTTCTCTGAGATTATCTCCCATTTATATACTATCCTCTACCCTGTGACTTAAGATCATTTATATTGTGTACACTTATCTTTTTGTATGCCACCTCCTCCATGAGAATGTGAGCTTCCTTTTACTTTCCCTTGTAGCCCAGTGCTTAGTATAATGCCTAATCCATAGAAGGAGGTTAAAAAATACTTGCTGACCAACTGACTGACTGTCCTGACAAGGCAGTTATGAAAAAAAGTACGTTGTAACTTTCAAATCCAATGATTGTGCATTAAGCATCTACTGTGTGAAGAGCACTGTCCTAGGTCCTGATGGATTCCTGGTAGAAGTAACTGGAATCATACTTTGAAGGAAGCATCTTTTTCTATAAGGCAGAAGTGAGAAGAGAGTACATTCCAGATATGAGAGAATAACTATGCAAAGGTGTGGAGGTAAGGAAATAGAATTTGTACATAAGGAATAACACATGGACCAGTTTGACTGGAACCTCAAAATGGGGAAAAAAATAAGACTGGAAAGGGGGGGGGAACTGCAAAGGACTTAAATATTAGGTATAAGGGCAGCTAGGTGGCACAGTAAATAGAGCATGGGCCTTGAAGTCAGGAGGATCTGAGTTCAAATTTGACCCCAGACACAATACTCACTTAGTCGTATGACCTTGGACAAGTCATTTGACTCCATTGCCTTGCAAAAAAGCCCAAACAAACAAAAAACAAAAGCAAAATGTTAAGTTGTGATGTGTCTTCTCTAGACCAGGCTGATGGGTTTCCAAATTCATTATTATAGCTAATTGAACTCTAGAGTGTCCTGTGGCACCATGATCCCTGACCCCTCTTCCAAGGGGTCTCCTCAGTTCCTCCAGTTGTCCAGAAGGTCAAGCATCCTGAGCCCCTGTGTTTCTCTAACCACTTATAGAACACCCTGAGAGCCCACAGCTTCACATCCTGTTTCCTGTTTGCAACTGACTTTCCTTGACCTCCTATAAGAATCCCTTCCCCAGTGTTTCCACATTATCACTAAGTCACTAAGTCATAGGCAGAGGCTAAACAAAATGTGACCGGAAATCTTCCTGAGCCAGTCTCTTCCTGGTCTGTCCTCTCTTCTTCCTAAGAACTATGCATCACTGAGAAATCAATCTATGCCTCAGATGCCTCTGGTGCAGACCCCACCCCTGGGGAGAGCAACACCAAAGGATGCTTCAGAAAACAATTGTTCTATCTCCCTCTTATTTTTTGCAAGAGTATTAGACCCAATTGATACCTTCCCCTTCCCTAATTTACAGCTGAGGAAATTGAGGCCTAGAGAGGTTAAGTGATTTACCCAGAGTGACACAGTTAATATCTAAGAAATTGGATTTGAATCCAGGCTTTCTGGCTCTCTCTACCATACCATACCATACCATACCATACCATACCATACCATACCATACCATACCATACCATACATACCACACCATACATACCATACCATACCATACATACCACACCATACATACCATACCATACCATACATACCATACCATATTGCTTCTCATAAGGCAAATCTGATAGGAATGGGATATGCAATCTGAGACTTAGAAAAAGGAATGACTTGCCCAAAAGTTTCCTAGTTAGTAAGTAGAAGAATCTAGATTTGAACCTAAGGCTTATGACTCCAAATCAAATGCTACAGTCACTGGAGACTATCTTCTTCATTCTTGAATCCAGCAGGTTCAAAGCCTCAAATGTGCCCTTCAGAAGAATCTTTTTCCTGGATAGGGCAGGGCTGAAAAATCCTTAATCCCCTTTCCTTCTCATTTTTCTAGATTCCATAGAGACTCTGCCCTTAGAACTAGAATTGAGTAGGTCACAGCTTTCTTTATATTTGCTATATCTATGTGAAATCTCAGTCTCAGAAAGAGCCCACCCAGACAGCTGAGCTCTGCCACCAATTCACTATATAACCATGGGCATTCCCCTCTCCTGGTCTTATTTTCCTCAACTATAAAATGAAAAAATTAGACTCCCTGGTATCTAAGTCCCTCCCCACTCTCAAAATACCTCTCTAGATATAAACTAGCAAGGCCATTTCCCAAGCTAGAATGAAGTTCAGATTCTTGGTCCTGGCATCCAAGGCCCTCTATAGACTATTCCCATTCATATGTCTCCTTGTTCTTCTATATCAAGAGGCATCATTACAGAGTACAATGGAGTAGGAGTTGAGAAGGCACAGTAATACCCCTACTTTGGACCTAGCTTGTAACCAATTTCCCCCAATCGAGTTAGACTAAGTTCTATGCCCAAAGTCCTTCCCATCTCAATCTTTGAATTTATTGTTGCATGCCAGATTGAATAACTCACCCCATCACTCAAACATGCTGGCAATTTCCCCCTCTCTGACTCTTTGCCCGACACAGTTCACCTCTGCCTGGAATGTCTTCTCCCTAGTCTCATCTTTACCTGCTCCTTCCCCTTTCTTCCAAGCCCACCTTCTCCCTGATGTTTCCTGGGCTCTCCCCCGACCCCACCCCATGCTTTTGGGAGTGGAAGCATCCTGTCATTTGTCTTTTTGGATACAGGAAAAATTATACAATATAATAAGGACTTTCTCCCTTCAGCTGAACTCACCGCTTTGAGCCAAGACAGCAACAATCAGAAGGATCCAAGGCATCCTTTCCCTATGAGGCTTGAAAGCAGAGGCTGGAGTCTCCTTTTGCAGGTGGGGCCTCTGAGCTGGAAGAAGGATCTAATCCAGGGCCAACCAGGAGGGGCCCCCAGATCACTAGTAGCAAACCTGGTACTGCTGCTGAGTTGAACTGGGAGCTGGTGGGGCCCTACCCAAATGCATATTGCAACTGTGCATGGGAAAGAATAAGTGAGAAAAAGTGACATCAAACATCCCTCCCTCTTTTAGTCAAAGTAAAACTGAAAGAAAATGTGTCAAGGTTTGGAGGGCCCCTTATAACCCACCAGCTGGGCAGAACCACAGAGCCACCGCATGGTGACTCATTTAGAGCCTGGGGAGCCAGGGCATTGACTGTAGGCCTACTAGCTCCTGAGTCACTAAGTCACCAGCCTGGTGAACTCATTGAAGATGATGCCCATCAAGACAAAATAGGGATTTCCAAGGAAGAAAACAAGCATTGGTTAAGACTTACTATGTGAACATCTAGGTGGCCCAGTAGGTAAAGCACAAGCCCTGGAGTCTGAAGGACCTGAGTTCCAATGTGACCTGAGACACTTGACACTAGCAGTGTGACCTTAGGCAAGTCACTTCCTGATTGCTTCACATTCAGGGCCATCTCCAGTCATCTTGATTGGTATCTGGCCACTGTACGCAGATGGTTCTGGAGGAGAAAGCTTAACCCTGCTTCCTTCAGACCCAATTCACACGCATGTCATGGTATCATCTCGTTGATGTCATGGTCATCTTTGAGAATGAAGGACACCAACAATAACAATAACTACGTGCGAGGCATTAAGCTAAGGCACTTTGCATATATTATCTCATTTGATCTTTATCGCAACTCTGGGAGGTGCCCCTCTGCTGCTATAACCCTCAATTTAACAGTTGACAAAACTAAGGCAAACATAGAAGCAAATTGTCCAGTCATACATTTAGTAAGTATCTGAGCCCCAGTACGCAATCCACTGCACCACCTAGCTGTCAAGGAAGCTCTAAAAAGAAGATACCATAGTCCGACAGCTATCCTGGCTACAAAAGAACCCTGGAGCCTTTGATTACAGTCTTGGTTCTGCAACTTACCAGATGTGCTATGATACTTTCTGAGCCTCAGTGTCCCCTTATGCAAAATATACCTGAATTCTGTAGTGCCAAAGAACTAGAAACTAAGGGATGGCAAATTAATTGGTGAACGACTAAACAAAGTATGAGATATGAATTGTGCTAAATGCTATTGTGCTAAAAATGATGATTTCAAAGCAACCTGGTAAAAAACATATATGGACTGATGCAGAGAGAAGTGAGTAGAACCAGAAGATTAATCAATTTTGAAAGTCCTAAGAACTTGGATCAATGCAATGATCGGTCATGATTCCAGAGGACCCATGGGGAAGGATGCTCCTGTCAGAAAAAATGATAACTGAAATGTAGAATTAGACATGCTTTGGGGGTATGGTTGAGGCCAGAATGTGTTCTGCTTAACTCACTTATTTATCACAAGGATCTTGTTTTTCTTTCCTTCTATCCTTCTTCCCTTTCTTTCTCCCTCCCCTTTTTATATGCTATCTTTCCTGCTTGCCTTTTCTTTCTTTCTTCCATCCTTCCTTTCTCCCTCCCTTCCTCCTCTCCTCTCTCTCTCTCTCTCTCTCTCTCTCTCTCTCTCTCTCCCCCACTCTCACTCTCACTCTCCTTCTCTTGCTGTCATTTCTTCCTGTAGGAAATGGAGAAGGTGGGAGAGATTTTTAAAAAGTTTGATAGGGGTGGCTAGGTGGTGCAATGGATAGAGCACCGGCCCTGGAGTCAGGAGTACCTGAGTTCAAATCCGGTCTCAGACACTAAATAATTATCTAGCTGTGTGGCCTTGGGCAAGCCACTTAACTCCACTTGTCTTGCAAAAAAACCTAAAAAAAAAAAAGTTTGATAATTGAAAAGAATTCATTGAAAATAGACATAAAATAACTATTGAAGGTGAATGCTGTGAAAATATAATGCCTAGCATGACCCCAGAGGATGAGATGCCCTTTTTCTGCATTGGGATATAATGTTAGACTTTTTTGATGAGTTGGTCAGTTTTGCCAAGGTATTTGTTCTCTGCCAAGAGGCAATGAGATGACTCAGTGAATACAGCACAAAATCTGGAGTCAGAATAAAACTAAGTTCAAATCCTGCCTCAGATACTCCCTACTGTGTGACTCTAGGAAAGTCTCTTCCCCCTCTGTTTGCCTTAGTTTCCTCATCTGTAAAATGGGACTAAAATAGCACTTTTTTAGTTTTTTTTCCCAAGGCAAATTGGAGTTAAGTGGCTTGCCCAAGGCCACACAGCTAGGTAATTATTCAGTGTCTGAGGCTGGATTTGAACTCAGGTCCTCCTGACTCCAGGGCCAGTGCTCTATTCACTGCACCACCTAGCCACCCCTAGACACTTTCAATAAGTATTTATGTAATACTTAATAATTTATATAATAAGAGTATGACTTAAATAATTTTAACACTTTAAATAATTTAAATGAATTATCTCTGCCTTAGTTTTCTCAGTTGTAAAGTTGGGGATCATAATAGCTCATGCTTGCTATGAGGATTATATGAGATAATATTTGGAAAGTGTCTGATACATAGTTGTTGCCTTTTCCCCTCCATTCTCAAAGAAGATCATGACATCAGGGAGGTGATGCCATGATACATGTCTGAATTTTATTTGAGTGAGGGGGTGCTGTGTTGAGTCACCATCCTCACTTTCTCCTCCTGAGTCATCTGGATCCAATGGCCAGATATGAATCAGGATGTGACAGGGGATGGTCCTGGATGCAAGGCAATCAAGGTTAAGTGACTTTCCCAAGGTCACACAGTAAGTATCAGAGATCAGATTTGAGCTCAGTCCTCCTGACTCACTGTACCATCTATCTGTCCCAATAATAAAAATAATGATAGATATTAGCTAACATCTATATAATTCTATTTCCCAGGTACTTTATGATGATCTCCTTTGTTACTCATAATGACCCTGCAAGCCAGGTGCTATTTTGATCCTCTTTTACAGTTGAGGAAACTGAGGCAATCAGAAGTTAAGTGATTTGCCTAGGATCCCATAGCTAGAATCTGAGATTGGATTTGAATTCAGATCCTCATGACTCCAGATCCAATATTCCATCTACTCTGTCCACATAGTTGTCTAGATAAAAATAAAATGATAGAATTTTTTTTCTCTCTCAAAATTTCCAATTGATTTTTAAACTCCTTCCTGATTTCTTCAAGGAAGTCTTTCTGGGCTAGAGACCAATTCACATTCTCCTCAGAAGTGCAAGGTCTCTCTGGGTTAGAATCTATTTTTTTCTAAGTATTTCCCCATGGGGGCCCCCTCATTTCGCTGGCCTTTCTTCATATTTCTAGGATCTTGTGTTGGGGGGGCTGGCTCTCAGAGGTTTGCTTTTGAAGATCCTAGAGGCTTTATTCACTTGGCTTAGTGATTCCAAGGTCCAGCCAATAGGGGGCACTGGTTGCTTTCTCTGGAGTGTTTAGGGCCCTCAGTAGCAGGGTCTGAGTTAACCTTGAACAATGAATGTGTTAAGTCTTTGGGGGGGTTAATCTCTTTCCTTTGAGTGAACTCTGTTGCCCCACTTTAGCCTGAGGGGGTGGGGGTGTTGTTTATTGTGTGTTCTGGGCAAAGGGCTCAGCTAAAAGTATGGAGCTCAGGTCCCTGGTCCAGCTGGTTGTTCCCCAGGCCTGCTCTGAAACTCTGTGCTGGAACTCAGGCCAAAGACTCCATCTCACACCCACCACTCACCAAAATCTCTACAGCCGGGGTGGCTAGGTGGCACAGTGGATAGGGCATCAGCCCTGGAGTCAGGGTTCAAATCTAGCCTCAGACACCTAATAATTACCTAGTCTCCTTGGGCAAGCCATTTAACCCCATTGCCTTGTGAAAAAAAAAACAAAAACAAAAACAAAACTACAGCTGAGGCTGACCCTCTGGCTTCCCCTAGCTGCTGTCCTGCACTGTCTCCCAGTTCACCCAGGATCCCCTGAGACAGACATTCTTGGTAGGTGTTCTCCTAGCTTCTCTTTCTAGGTTTTGTAGATCGAATTTCTTTTTTTTAATTAATTTTTATTAAAGATATTATTTGACTTTTACAATTTTCCCCCCAATCTTACTTCCCTCCCCCCATCCCCCCACTGAAAGCACTCTGCCAGTCTTTACTTTGTTTCCATGTTGTACCTTGATACAAATTGGGTGTGATGAGAGAGAAACCATATCCTTAAAGAAGAGAAGTCTACTTAAAGAAGAGAAGTCTACGATCAGATTTCTGTTAAGAGGTTTCTTTCTTGTTTTTTTTGAGGGGAAAGAGGAGCACTTAACTCAGTGCCTGTCTTCTCTCTGCCATCTTGGCCAGAAGTCGAAAGAATTTTTCTAAATTAATTTAAAATCCTCCCAGCTCTCATCTTGTGTCCTACAGGTCCCTCCCTCCCAGCTCTGACCTGGGTTCTTAAGGGACTTAACTGACATTTCTGTGTTCTACCACTGGTCACCAGGAGAGGGCTGTCTATGCATCTCACTGATCCAGAAGGTGTTAATGTTTATCCTTTAGCATCAATAGATTGATGCAAACTAGGGTTTCCTAACCTTTTTCTAGAATAAGAACCATTTTTTTCCTCTCCTTTCCAATTAAACAAATTTTTTTTAGAGTACCTGTTATGTTCTGAGTCCTGAAAGAGATGCAAAGCTGAAGAAGAGGGTACTCTTTCCTTCAAGAACATGAGAAAAACCAGGACCCCTTTATCCTTCAAGAATCCCACCTTGCCCACCCAGACCCTACCTGGACCTTCCCTTCTCCATATTTGAATATTGAATAATGGTGGTGATAATATATCAGACAGCCTGCTGGACCTTGCCTTAAACCCTACAGCAACCCCCTAAGGACCTCCAGGCCTCTCCATCTTCCCCAAAACCCTGGTTGAAGCCTAGTCTTGGTGCTATAGTCTGATTGTGAACTTGTAGAGTCTTGTTTTTCTATTTATATTTCGGATACTTAGTACAAAATGACCTTAGTCCTGGACACATACTCTTTGATCTAGTGACATTAAGCTATTATTAAGCAGAGGAGCAGAAGTGGGAAAGTGGAAAACTTGTTTTTAACTTGTTCAATAGTATCAGTAGATCAAAGAGTATGTGTCCAGGACTAAGGTCATTTTGTACATAGCACCCAAAATATATGTTCCTTGAACAGTCAGCATAATTAATCATATCAATAACAAAACTAACAGAAACCATCTGATTATTTCAATAGATGTTAAAAAATAGTTTTTGACAAAATGCAATACCCATTCCTATTATAAGCACTAGGGAGCATAGGAATAAATGAGTTTTTCCTCAAAATGATAAGCAGTATGGGGCGGCTAGGTGGCGTAGTGGATAGAGCGCCAGCCCTAGAGTCAGAAGGACCTGAGCTCAAATCCATCCTCAGACACTTAATAATTACCTAGCTGTGTGGCCTTGGGCAAGTCACTTAACCCCATTGCCGTGCCCCCCCCCCCAAAATGATAAGCAGTATCTATCTAAAACTTTCAGCAAGCTTGATATGTAAGGTGGATGAAATAGAATCATTCCCAAAAAAATCGGGAGTGGAAGAAGAATGCCCTTATCATCACGATTATTCAATATTGAACTAGAAAGTTTTAGCAATGAGAAGAAAACGTAAATAAAGGAATTAGAATGGGCAATCAGGAAACAAAATTATCACTCTTTGCAGATAGGACACTTTTTTTTTTGCAAGGCAATGAGGTTAAGTGGCTTGTCCAAGGCCACATAGCTTGGTAATTATTAAGTGTCTGAGGCTGGATTTGAACTCAGGTCCTCCTGACTACAAGGCCGATGCTCTATCCACTGCGCCACCTAGCCACCCCTGCAAATCAGATACTTAAAGAACCCCAGAGAATAAACTAAAAACTATTTAAAACAAATAATAACTTTAGTAAAGTTGCAGGATATAAAATAAACTAAGATAAATCATTGGCATTTTTTCAACGAAGTCTAGTAGCAAGAAACAGAAAAAAATTCCGTTCAAAATAACTATAGACAATATAAAAAATATGAAAGTCTACTTTGTGAAGACAAACCTAAGAACTGTATGGATACAATTACAAAACACTTTTCACACAAATAAAGTAAGATCTAAACAACTGAGAAAATATCAATTGCTCATGGATTTAATAAAAATGACAATTCTATCTAAATTAATCTAATTATTCAGTTCCTTACCAAGCAAATTACCAAAAATTTATTTTATAGAGCTAGAAAAAATATCAGCAAAATTTATCTGAACAAAACAAAAGATCAAGAATATCAAGGGAATAAATGAAAAAATGCAAAGGAATGTGGTTTAACCATGCCAGATCCAAAATTAAATTATCTCTTTTGGTGCTTGAAAAAAATATCTTTCCTTTCATCCCAGTGCTGGATATTTTTTGCTAAATTGGGGCCAAAATGTGAATTTCACAAGTGATCAATTGTAGTTGCCATTTCTGTTAGTTTCTTTCTAACTATCCTATAAATAAACTTAAAAACAACTAAATAACAAATAAAATTTGCAGAAAACATGTATTTTTCAATATGACATGCTCCTGCACTGAAACAGTTATAAAATAGCAATTGTCTAAACTATTTGGTACTGACCAAGAAATAGAGTAGTAGATCAGCAGAATTGGTTAGGTTCACAAAACACAGTAGTAAATAATTATAATAATCTTCAATTTGATAAACAGAGATACTCCAGCTTCTGAGATAACTCACTATTTGACAAAAACTGCTGGGGAAACTGGAAAATAGTCTGGCAGAAACAAGGCACAAACCAACATCTCACACCCTATACCAACATAAGGTTAAAATGGATGTATGATTTAGACATAAAAGAGTGAAGCCAATTAGGAGAGCAAGGAGTCATTTATTTGTCAGATCTATGGAGAAAAGAAGAATTTATGACCAAATAAGAAATAGAGAACATTATGAAATACAAAATGTATAATTTTGATTATATTAAATGAAATTTGATTAAATAAATTGATTACATTAAATCAAAAATGGTTTGCACAAACAAAACCAATGGAACGAAATTAGAAGGAAAACAGAAAATTGGAAAACAATTTTTACAGTCAGTGTTTCTGACAAAGGCCTCATTTCTAAACTATAAAGAGAACTGAGTCAAATTTATAAGAATACAAGGCATTCCCCAGTTGACAAATATGAACAAGATATGAGCAGGCAGTTTCCAGATGAAAAAATTAAGGTTATCTATAGTCATATAAAAACACTCTAAATCACTCTTCATTAGAGAAAGGCAAACTGAAACAACTCTCAGATATCAATCTATCAGATTGGTTAATATGACAGAAAAGGAAATAATAAATGTTAGAAAGGATGTGGGAAAACAGGGACAGTAAAGTTCTGTTGGTAGAGTTATGAACTGATCTAATCTTCTGGAGAACTATTTGGAACTTGTGCTCAAAGGGCTTATAAAACTATATATACCCCTTGTTGTAGGAATACCATTATACTAGATCTGTATCTCAAAAAGATCATAAATAAGGCGAAAGGACCTATTTTTACAAAAATATTTATAACAGTTCTTTTTGTAGTAGCAATGAATTGGAAATTGAAGGGAAGCCCATCAGTTGGGGAATGGCTAAACAAGTTGTGAGATATGAATGTAATAAAATACTTTTGTTTTATAAGAAATCATGAGCAGGTTTTTTCAGGAAAAACTAAAAGACTTACATGAACTGATGTTGAGTGAAGTTGAGTAGAACCAGAAGAACACTGTATACACTAACAGTAACACTGTGATTATCAACTATGATAAGCTCTTCTCAGCAACACAATGATCAGAAATAATTCTAAAGGACTTGTGATGGAAAAATGCCATCCACATTCAGAGAAAGAACTATGTAATCTGAAAGCAAACCAAACCATACTGTTTTCACAGTTTTAAAGATGTGTTTTTTTTTCTTATGGTTTTCCCCTTTTGTTCTGATTCTTCTTTTACATCATTTCTGGTATGGAAATGTGTGTAACCTGATTGTGCATGTATAATCTTCAGATTACTTTCTGGAAAAGGTGGGAGGGAGAAAACTTTACAAAAATCAATGCTGAAAACTAACTTTTAGGGGTGGCTAGGTGGCGCAGTGGATAAAACACCAGCCCTGAAGTCAGGAGTACCTGGGTTCAAATTCCGTCTCAGACACTTAATAATTACCTAGCTGTGTGGCCTTAGGCAAGCCACTTAACACCATTTGCCTTGCAAAAACCTAAAAAAAAAAGAAAACTAACTTTTACATATAATTGGAAAAATAAATAAATAAAAAATACTATTTTAAAAAAATGTAAATTCCTTGAGAACAGGGACTATTTCATTTCACTGTAAAATGACAGGCTGGAACTAGATGGTATCTGAAATCCCTTCTAGAGCTATAATCCCATAATCCATAACATGAGAAGACTGAATTTAAGAGATTCGGATCTCTTACAGTTCTAAATACTATGGAGAAAAGCAAGAACTATACCTTTAAATTCCCTTGAGTTCCCTGTAAGATCAGAATTAATCACCAAGTCAGCATTTACTGATGGGAATTATAGGGGTCAATTGATACTTGCTAGTCACATTGGAAAAAGCTAGGTAGTGAAGCACCAGCCCTTGGAGTCAGGAGGATCTGAGTTGAAATCTGACCTTAGACAAGTCACTTAACCCTGATGGCCTCACTTCTATGTTCATTAGCAGTTATCCTGATCATATCTGGCCAAATGACTCTGGAGGAGAAAATGAGACTGGTGACTTAGCAAAGCAACCCCCCCCACTCATATCCAATTCACATGTATGTCATGGCACCACCTCCCCCGATATCATGAAGTTCTTTGAGAATGAAGTACAAATATCATCATCATCCTCATCACTAGTCACATCACTGATAAATATAAATGCTGGGGGAAAGGATTCAAACCCAGATCTCTGCTGATTTTAAGAAAAATGTTCTTTTCCCTCTGTTCCAAGCACTGAGAATACAATCTCATCCGTTTTAGTATCCTAGGACGTGCTCTAAGACTGAATTACAGAACTGCCTGCCTCCCAGGATTGATACGAGGATCAAAGGGTAGAACAGTTATGAAGCCCTTGACACAAGGTCTGGCCCATAGTAAGAGCTCTATAAATGCTTGCTATTGTTATTCTATTCACTCTTATTAGGACTTTGCAGAGCTCTGTTAGGAGGAATTTTTCAATTATGAGCTTTCTATACAGCTGAAATCTTATTGAATTAAATAGAGTATCTTGTGTTGAAATCAATTGACTAGTTCACACTATAAATAAGGCTATAGTAAGTTAGAGAAAGAATTATTGAAGATAGGATTAAACAAGAATATTAAAAAGGATAGTTATAGGAATAAATGCACACCTCATAGAGGCTGGCACAGATCGGGACTCCTTATCTTTCGAGCCTAATCACCAAGACTAGATTTCCAGAAGCCTCTCATAAAGGTCAAAGAGGATTGAACCATGTGACTCTTCAGGACCAGAACCTCTATTTTCCAGACCTTAATAATATGGGGAATATTTTACTTTGCACAAGAAGGGGAAAGGGGAAAGGGGAATGCCACTGGCAGAAGAGTCGGTAACTGGAGAAGCAGGGCACTGTGATTCCAGTGGTAGAGAGTGGGGAGTTAGTGGTGGAGTCCAGTAACTCTTTAATAGGAAAGACTAGTATTTCATAGTATTAGAGCTGATTATAACCACCCCAAGGTCATTTTGAGCAGTTCACAGTGATAGTAGCTTTGAAAATAGGGATGGTCAGTCTGAAAGCCATAAAAAGTCATAGATATCATAATTACAAATGCTCAGATTAGAAAGGATCAAATTAAAATGACCACATGGCTTATAAAGGCACAAAATAAAAAAAAATTGAGGGTAAAGCAGAACTCGCAAATTATTTAAAAACCAAATTATATGAACTTAATTTCGAGTGATTTGAAATGAAATAAAGAAAAAGTGATAGAAAAGTAAAATCTCTATCAAATGGTTTTCCATAGTTCATTTCCTGTGTCATTCCTCTACCATAGTTGAATTCTTGGTCACTGCCAAGTGCATTCTTTTATAAAATAGCTGTGTGAGTGCTTTTTCAGCATGAAAAAGATTAACTTTGAGGAGACAGATGATTTCATCTCCAAAGTCAGCCTGCTTACTGAAATCTGTGACACCCTACAAAAACTATGTTACTGGAACTAACTCTAATTTCCAAAAAACCTTTAAAGAAATTGGTATGAACTATGCAGTTGTATCCACTAAAGAACAAAAATAGGAAGAAAAATTGGAAGAAAGATTAATGTTATACAAGTAAATGAAAAAAAGTTAAGAAGTAGTATTGCAAGGGGAAATTAAAGAAGTTGAGAATGAGTCAAAGAGTTGGAGTTTGTCAGTACAAATTCAGGGTTAGAGGGTAAAGGTTTTAGAGTTTGAAAATGCAATTTCAGAGGGATCTTAGTCACAGTGAAATAGAAAAGATTAAAAATATTTTTAAGCAATACCCCTTTGATAGCTGTTGCATGCTTTCTTTCCTCAAATTACTATAAGAATACAAAATAAGCTTCATAAAATGCATGTCAATTAATTGATTAATAAAGGATTATCTCTCTGCTCTGGTTTCAAAAGTCATGCTAAAGTATTAGTAATTTTGAACATTTAAAGGAATTGGTTTGGCTCTTTGAGTAACTCAAAGAAGCAAAGAAGTAGATATGGAGAGTTGGGAGTGTTACCATGATTTTTTTTAATAAAAAATCAATTTAACGGGGTGACTAGGTGGCACAGTGGATAGAGCACTGGCCTTGGAGTCAGGAATGCCTGGGTTCAAATCTGACCTCAGACACTTAGTAATTACTTAACCGTGTGGCCTTGGGCAAGCCACTTAACCCCATTGCCTTGAAAAATCTAAAAAATAAAAAAATAAAAATAAAAATAATGGAACCTTGTGCAAAATGGAGTTCAGTTTTTGCCATTAGTCATTATAAATCAAAATTAATTGGGTTGAAAATGATGACATTTGCTCTTTCTCCGAGAAGACCCTGACATCAGGGAGGTGATGTCATGACATTCATGAGAATTAGATTTGAGCTAGAGGTGTGCTGCGCTAATTCACCAGCTCACTTTCTCCTCCAGAGTCATCTGGGTCCAGTGGTCAGATATGAATTGTATGACTAGAGATCAGGCTGGATGTTTGGCAATCAGGGTTAAGTGACTTGCCCAAGGTCACACAGTAATTATTTGAGATAGGATTTGAACTCAGATTCTCCTGACTTCAGAGCCTATGCTCCACCTGCTGCACCATCTGGCTAGTATTTATAAATGGAATAATAAATATTCACACCTATCTCCCAGGATTGTTGGGAGAAATAGATAGTTGTGAGGTATTTAACACAGTATCTGGTTCATGGAAAGGATGAGCAATGTAATGTTTAGTTGAATAAAATGTTATCCCATTTTCAGGTACTTTTTCAAATTGGCATGGAATGTTAACAAATTGAGAAATTATAGACTAAACATTTTAAAATATCACACAAAACAAGCTTAAGCAACTTTTAAGACATAGCGGGTGGGCGGCTAGGTGGCCTAGTGGATAAAGCACCGGCCTTGGAGTCAGGAGTACCTGGGTTCAAATCTGGTCTCAGACACTTAATAATTACCTAGCCGTGTGGCCTTGGGCAAGCCACTTTACCCCGTTTGCCTTGCAAAAACCTAAAAAAACAAACAAACAAACAAACAAAAAAAGACATAGCAGGTATGGGATGGGCAAGACACAAACTACTATGATTAGTATGAAAATGCCAGGGCTAATAAAATAAATGACTTAATAAGTTTGGAAGGAACTAAGTTATTACCACCTGCTTGTCATTGTTTTTAAATTCAAGAAGGCTAAGAGAAGCTATTAACGTTTTTCCCTCTTTTCAATGGGAATATTATTATATTACACATTTTTCTGTTACATAATTATTAGAGTGAATTTAAACAACTAGAAAGTAAAAATAATGGTAAATGACTTATTATTGGTAGAAAAGCATGATGAGGTCAACTTCGGAGAATTTTGTCTGAGGTTTCTTGGGATAAGTCCCTCAAACTGATGTTGGGAAACTCTTCAGCACTTTCATTTGAGGAACTATGGTACCTCTCGCCCAAAATGGAGAAATGGGGACAGCTCAGTGGTGCAGTGGATAGAACACTAGCCCTAGAGTCAGGAGGACCTTAATTCAAATCTGGACTCTGATACTTAATAATTTCCTAGCTGTGTAACCTTGGGTGGGTTGCTTAAACCCATTGCCATTAATAAAAAAAAAATGGAATTTTTGAGCAGTAAAATGAATGCCATTTGGATCATTTGGAAAATCATATAATTGTATTAATTTTATTATTTTGAATCAATTATTCACTTTGTATGAACTTGTGATAAAGAAATGGAAAAAGCAATATTAAGCTAAACAATATAAAGAAAGTCAAGAGAACGACCTTGTGAAGGTGAAGGGAAGATTGTCTTGCTCTGTTCGCATTTTGGTAAATCAGAAATGTTTCTCCCTAGTTAATTTTGAATCCTGTCATACATGGCTGCCTATGACTCATCTGAAATCAAGTAGAACTAATGCTGCTATATCCCTGCCTTTCTCCTCACATAAGCAAATTCCATTGAAAAGGACAAGTGCAAAACCCTATTAGTTATTTTTAATTAAGTAATATATGCTAGTGAGAGATCATTTTGAATAGTCATTTGAATCACAAATAATAGAGATCATGAAGCTTTACAATTGGTGGATTATTTGGTTTATAAGAGACTGCCCTATAACATTCTTTCATCATGATAATATGATTAGTAAGAATATGACACAATTTTCAAAACTGGATTAAGAATTTTAAACTTTTGGGGCAGCTAGGTCAATAGAGCAAGGGCCCTGAAGTCGGGAGCACCTGAATTCAAATCTGGCCTCAGACAATTAATAATTACCTAGCTATGTGACCTTGGGTGAGTTACTTAATCCCACTGCCTTGCAAAAACAGGAAAAAAAAGAATTTTAAACTCAAAACAGAAATAGCTTCAGTTTTGGTTTTGGTCAATCTAGTATTACTAAATGGGAAAAGTCAATTTTATTTGGATTTACTATTACCAGGTGAATTTGGTGTTGTATCAGGATGTATAAATGTTTTAAAAAAAGTGTTGGTTTGAACAGCTAAAAGAAAATAGCTAGAAAAGAAAACAATTGAGTGATAGTTTTTCAGTTGGTTTTAATAAATAGTTTGGTAATTATAAATGCCAAATATAAAATTTGGGTTCAGAATTTTTTAAATTTTTTCAGTTGAATTTGTCACCCTAAAAATGAAAATTCCCTGTTCTAATGATTTTCATATTAGTGTTATTAAGGCTTTCACTACCCAACCTGGTTATTATCATAGCAAATGGTCTGAACTGGAGAAGCAAATCCATTAGAAACCTCATTCATTTCAGTTTTCTTAAGAGGAGAGATCTTCAGAGGAACACAAGACTGCATCAGAGGATGTCTCAAACTGGACAGCTTTATGAGATATGATGAGTAAGACAGCTTCATCATCATCATCCTCTCCACCAACCTGTTTCTGAAACTGTAGTGACAGGAACCTCCTTCTTTGACTATTGCTCCACCACTGACAACAATAATTGATAATTTCTTTGTCCATGGAATTCAGCCTATTCCTTATTTTCTTTCACTCCTTATGTTATAGCCATCTAGATCTGCAGGGATGCTGCCTTTTATCACCTTAATAGAGAACCTGTTTGTCAAAATTGCTTGATTCGTTTTCACAGATTCAAAAGATTTTTAGAATCTGCCTGCAAGACAATGCTTGTGTTGCTGAATTTGAACAAATACTCTATAATCTCCCAATTTTCATATTTCATGGGGCATGTTGTGCCAAGAGATACTTGAACCTCATGAGTCTTGATCAGTGAGAGAACATTTATCTTATATTTAATGTACTATGAGTTATTGCTTATTCAAAAGGAACATAATCAGTTTAAGTTGTTCCTTTTTGCCCTCTTCTCCCATGTCACCTTTGCACCTCAGTGAAGGAGCTCTCCACTTTTGGTTTTGGGTCACCCATGAAGGATGGCCTTCTTTGCATTTAGATTGTAGTGATCCAAGAAAGCCTGAGGTCTTTCTGTGGAATGAATGGAGGAATGAGAGAAATAATTAATTTGGACCCTCCCCACTCTATTCCAATCCATATCAATCAATTTGTTATGATTCCAAAGGGGTAGTGATCATACATTCTGTATATTAGGTCCCAGGGCTGTGAACTGCACATTATAAGATCACTTCCATAATAATAAGAAGAAACTAGGTAGAGGCTCTCCATCCTTGTTTTTCCTTGTCTTAGAGGTGACTCAACTACATGGAAAAATCCTACAATTTATGTTTCGAAGACCATTCTCTCTTGAACAACATAAGCAAGTGACTGTCTTAGGACTACCTGGTCAGGATGTATAACCCATACCATCTCCTCCTGCCTAACCTAAGAGAGAGCCCATCCATTTTTTTAATTTTTTATTTTTCTAGATACATGCTATGAAAGTTTTTAAATATTCATCCATGTGCATATATGTATAATTTGCTTAATTTCCTTCCTTTCCCTTTCCCTCCCTTCCCTTGTCAGTGAATAATCAGGTGAATATTGTTCACATTGAACATGTGTTAGACATGGTTACAGATTAGTCACTTTCTGAATGAGGATTCAGGAAAAAAGAATGAAAACCAAAGGATAGGAAAGAAATACATAAGAGAATTTTTTTTAAAAAAAGGGAAAGTAGTGTCCATTAGATTCTGAGGGGGTTTTTTTAAGTTTGTTTTGTTTTGTTTTTCTTCCTCTGGATGGAGATAGCATAGTCCATAATTGATCTAATAGGGTTATCCTAGTTCTCTGAACAGTGGAGAGGGGCTGCAGCCATCATGGTTAATCAACTCACAATGTTGTTAATGTGTGCAATGTTCTTTTGGTTCTGCTCCCTTTGCTTGACATCAGATCTTGTAATTCCTTTCATACTTCTCTAAAGTCTGACCGTTTATGGTTCCTTATAGAAGAGTAGTATTCCATAACATTCATATACCATAACGTTTTTAGCTGTTCCCCAATTGATGGGCATCCCCTACTACTATCCCACTACAAAAAGAAGAGCCCATTCCTACTAAGACTATCTAGTCAGCAAAGATCTTCACATAACCTGTGACCCTGATAACATTGTTCTTGCCTATTTGTGTATGTATTATATGTCAACCTATGGAATTATTTTATACTTGAGACAGTTGGTCTTGAATGTCTGGATTCCAACTTCTATAAAGGTCAGGCCCTGGAAGGAGAGAGTATTTCAGACAGTGAGAAAGATCTGAGATTCACTTCATTAGAGGAGACCATGGACCCTTTAATAAAGTGCCATTGCCCAGAGCTCTACCTCAGTCTCTTTTATTGTAGGTGGGACAACTTTAATCACCACACAGCAATACAAAGATCCAAGACTGTGAGGGATATGTGGGTGTGTTTGGCTTCCACAGGATGTGAAGGGAAATTGTTAGTTTACATTACAAAGACTGGGGTCTGCCTGAATTGGTTTCTATGGGCACATATGTGAGTGTAAGACAAAAGACTTAGGCTCAAACTGATCAAAACCTGAGATTAGATCAGGTCTGCCCTACCTAGTTCTGAGTTAACCTAGGGTCTGAGTTCTTCTCCTTAGTGCATGCTCAAGGAGATACTGTTCCCTCCCTTGCACTCATTAATATTATAAGTGGGACAAGGAAAATGTATGGGGGGGTGAATGAATGTATCAATTAGATTGTGACCCCCATCAATTAGATCGTGTCTTGAAGGGGGAGGAACAAGCCTTTCAAAGGGCATATAAGACCTAGAATTTCTGGGATTCAGTGCCCCCTCCCCTTGAGAGAGTTGGCCCTTGTGTTAAGATATCTTAATAAAAATGATTTTTAATCACTCTAGACTAAGTATTTACAACCCATTTATAACAAAGACCATTCTGAGGAACTTTGAGTGAAAAATGTTATTCACCTCCAGGAAAAAGAACTGATGGAGTCTGAATATAAATCAGAGTATACATTTAAAAAATTTTTTAAATTTTTCTTGAGGTTTATTTTCTTGGTCTATATTTTCTTTCACAACATGACTAAGATGGAAATATATTTTGCATGAGTGCACACATATAACCTATATCAAATTGCTTGCCTTTTCAATGAGGGAGAGATTTGGAACTCAAAATTTTGATAAATGATTTTTATATGAAATTGGGGGAAAATAAGATATTAAAAGAAAAAAAATGAGAAGCCCTTAATTCCAGGGTTGTACCATAGGTTAGATGATTATACAAGCCCTTGAAGAAGTGGTTCTCACAAGAGGAACCTCTTGCATCCCATTGCTCCTTATGGAACCTACCTTCCTTGAGGACCTATAAGTCTTCTAGACTTAAGAGAATTACTCTTCTAAGAATTACTCCTTCTAGAGTAATGAATTAAGATGAGTTGAGAGACCACAGGCATCCCCTGAGCTCAAAGGATACATAACTCATTAAAGATCTCTTTACTGGATCTTCTTTTAAATGCCAAGTCAAAGACCTGGTTCAGATTATGACTAACCATGATGCAATCAATCATATTCAAAAATGATTTAAAAGGTCCAATCACAAAGTAGATATCTACCAATTAATTGTACCACAGGCAAGACACTCCTTCTCTTGCCTCCAAACACTTTATTTGGCTGTCTCATGTATTCTTCTTTCTCAGCTCCTCTTACTGACCTCTCTGACTTCAAGTTCCAACTAAAATCCTGTAAAAATTCATAATTTAGGGTTAAAATAAAATGACAGAAATATGTTAGACATGAAATTTATTCTCTAGAATTTACCAAGGAACTATAGGTAGAGGTCATTATGGTAATGATGAACCAGAGCTGAGGGAAACTGGAATATTTATATATAAACAAGGAAAACATTAAACCTCCTTGAAAGCCAGTCTTTTAAGCTGCATAATTGCTCATCCTTACATAATGCTATCTTTTCTAAAGGAGGGTGAATTATTATCTCTTTCTGGATTAAAGTATAATGAGGGTAGGGCAAGTTTTTTGGCTTTCTAATCTTTTGTCTTCTAAAGTTTGTAATTAACATATGAAGAAATAACATTCCATTTCTTACCACAGTAAGACATCAGACTTTTTACCAAAAATTTAGGTTTTGAAAACTTATTAAACTTTGACAATTCCAACTTCCAATCTGAAGCCTTCCCATCCCTTTCCAGTGTCTTTCCCTTGGGTAATTATTTTAATTTATTCTGAATGTAACTTTTTCAGTGTTGTCTCTCCACTAGATTGTGAGCTCTTCAAGGGCAGGGACAGTCTTTTATTGCTTTTTGTGTCCCCAGCATTTAGCATAATACTAGGAACATGGAAGCCATTAATAAATAATTGTTAATTGATAGAATTGGGGAAGGTTGAAAAAACTAAAGTGTGTGATTATGAAATAGAATGCTATTGAGGAGATCAGAGAAGAATGAAAAGATTCCTACAAACTGATACAAAACAAGATAAGCTTTACAAGAGAATGAAGACAATGATTATAACAGCAAATAAAAACGAAAAAGTCATTAAAAAGATGTCAGACTTCAAGAAACTGAAAAACCAATGAGGAAAAAGAAGCAAACATAAAACATACATCATAGTAGAATAGGAGATAACCATATATATATATATATATACATATATATATATATATATGTTTGTATGTATGTATGTATGTATTGATTGCCTGATGCAGCCACAAAATCTACTTAAGTGCTTGTCTTTGTTACAATGGAAATCAGATTGTTATGAGATGAGGAATCATCATTGTTGTTGTTTGTGCTTGATTCTCCAAGAGGACCTTGATATCATCAATGCTAGGTAAGGCCTTTACCTTTATTTTTTAAAAAACTCAACCTCATTAATAAGCAGTAAACCTTGTCAATTGCAATTTCATGGAAAGGTTTTTTCATTTTCTACAAAAAGTTTTCAGTAATTGAAAACTCCATGAGGTGTCATTAGGTGCACTAGCTTAGAGCCCTACAATTCTATAACTTTAGGGCTTTTCCTCTCTTTGCTGTCTGTCTCTATCTCTTTTTCCTCTGTCTCTGTGTGTTTTTCTTTCTCTTTCTCTGACACTGTGTCTGTGTCTGTGTCTGTGTCTGTGTCTGTCCATCTCTCTCTCTCTCTCTCTCTCTCTGTCTCCCTGTCTCTAGCAGGAAGCTCCACAGTGGTAAGCCAATGCAACAAGTAGTTTCCTTTCTTAAATAACCAGCCTTGTTGTGCATTCTTGACAAGGACCATGATAGCAAGGAGGTGATTCCAAGACATACAAGTGAGTTGAATTTAAATGAGGGGTGCTGTGCAAAGCCAATAGCCTCATTTACTTCTCTGGAGACATTTGGGTCTGTGACCAGGTATAGATCAGGATGACTGGAAATGACCCTGTATGCAATGGGAGACTTTGACCTTTTTAAGGTAAGGTCTTTAACAGGACTCGGTTTGACTGAGGCAATGTCCATTTAAGTGATTAAGGCATAAGAAAGAAATGAAGCAAAGAATGGCATCAACTTGGGAGGGGAAGACCCACTGGGTTTTTGGCCAAAACAGAAGCCCAAACAATGACCAAGTTGTCTTGTACCTATTATTGGTCAATCAATGAGAAGCAGAGTGATCTGAATCTGATAAACCCCAAGATATCTTGTCTAGCTTCAGTTTTTAACTAAGCATCTTACATAAGGAGTTCATAGCAGTTCCAGCATTTATTAAGTACTTACTATTTGGGAAGGATTGTACTAAGTACTAGGGTTAGATAGAAAGACAAAAACACAGTCCCTGTCCTCCAGGAGCTTATGTTCTAAAGAGGAGACAACATGCAAATGCAACATAGAAAATCCCTTCATTGATTCCTTTATGAGCTCTATAGAAAGTGAAGGCCCAGATCTGCCTATACCTGGTTGGATCCCCAAGGTATAATATTAACTAAGCACTTTACAAACATCATCTCATTTTATCATCAAAACAACCTCAAAGAAGTGGGTACTATCATGTGCTAGGAGGTAGCAATTATCCCCATCTTTCAGAAGTTGAAGTTGAACAGCTGGGAAGAGTCTGAGGCTGGATTTGAACTCAGTTCTTCCTGCCTCAAAGTCCCCATTCTATCCATTGTGCTGCCTCAACACAAAATTGTTTAGTACTCCTCTAACTTGGATGCTTACAAAGATCTAAATTAGGTCAATGATGGTATAGAAAACCTAAACAAAAATCTATGATCAGAGGAGGCTAGGTGGCATAGTGGATAAAGCGCCAGCCCTGGAGTCAGGAGTACCTGGGTTCAGGTCTGGTCTCAGACACTTAATAATTACCTAGCTAGTGGCCTTGGGCAAGCCACTTAACCTCACTGCCTTGCAAAAACTAAAAAAAAAAACATCTATGATCCCAAATGAGAACTCAAGAGGTAGCCTGTAGATATATATATACATACACACACATACACACACACACACACACACACACACATATATACATATATATGTATATATCAGACAAGAAATGCCATGAAGAGACATTGCTTGGATATCATCACTTTGGAAACCTGAAAGTCTGAAAACTTGCAGGTCTCTAGTTTCATCTGACCCTGAGAGTCTGGAATAATAATCTTTAAGAAAACAGAAGGATTTAAGAATCCAAACATCTTTTGTCCAAGAAGTGAGTAGAGTCTGCCCCTAATAGAAAATACAAAGTCAACTAGACTTGAAGAATGAACAAACAAAAAAAGAATCTCACCACAAAGAATTATTATAGCAATAGTGAAGCTCAAGACACAAACTTTTGCAAGTCAAGTCTCAAGGAACAATGGAGTGTAGGTTGGAGTCAAAAAAATAAAGGAAGAAGGAAGGAAGGAAGGAAGGAAGGGAGGGAGGGAGGGAGGGAGGAAGAAAGGAAGAGAATGGAAGGAAAGATGAAAGAAAAAGAGAGATGAAAAGATGAAGAAAGGAAGAGAAAGGGAGGAAAGAAGGAAGAAAAAAGAGAGATGAAAGGAGAAGGAAGAAAGGAAAGGAGGAAAGGAAGGAAAAGGGGAAAGCTGAAAGGAGGAAGGAAAGGAGGGAAGAAAGAAAAAAGAAACAAGGAAGGAAAGATTGAAAGGAAAGAAGGAAAGGAAGGAAAAGGATGAAGAGATGAAAGGCAGAAAGGAAGGAAGGAGGGAGGGAAGGAAAGGAGGAAAGGAAGAAAAAAGGGAGGGAGAGATGAAAGGAGGAGGAAGGAAAGGAGAAAGAAAGGGAGAAAGAAAAGAATAGAAGAAAGAGGAAAGAAGGCTAGAAGGAAAAAAGGAAGGAAGGAAAGATGGGAAGGAAGAAAGAAAAAGAGGGAGAAATGAAAGTAAGAAAAAAGAAAGGAAGAAATAAAGAAAAACAAGAAGGAGGAAAGAAAGATGGAGGGAAAAGGAAGGGTAGGAGGGAGAAAGGAAGGAAGAATGAAAAAGAAAGAGAGGGACAGATTGAAGGAAAGAGAAAAGAAAGAAAGAAGGGAGGAAGGAAGGAAGGAAGGAAGGAAGGAAGGAAGGAAGGAAGGAAGAGAGATGGGGAGAAGGGAGAAAGGAAGTTAGAAAAAAGAAAAAGGGGAGGGGGATCAGGACGTAAACTAAAGCTTCTTAAGCTTTTTTTGTATTATGTTCCCCTTTGGCAGCCTGGTAAAGCCTTTTTTAAATGCATTAAATTACAAAGGAAACCAATTATATTGAAATATAATTATCACAAATAATTTTTGTAGGTTCAGTTAAACAGAACTCTAGTGACCATAGATGCAATGATCTGAGATGGGGTGATGAGGAACAAGGTCCTGTTTTCTGACTACTATTAGTGGATGCCCTGAGTTAGAAAAATAATCCAGTTTGACAACATAACTAGGGATAGGATGGGAATTATTTTCTGTTCATCTGAATCTCTCAAGGACCTTGGTGATTCAGAGGAAGGAGCATGCTGGAACAGATTTCAGAACCTTGCTACCCTAAAGGAAATGTCCTGGGGTGGGAGAAAGGAGCTAATCAATCAGTCAACAAGCATTTGTTTTATGTACCAGGCTCTGTGGTAAGAGTTGGGGATACAAAAAAAAGGTAAAAACATGGTCCCTATCCTTAAGGAACTCACAGTCTAATGGGGGAGACAATAATAGCTAGTATTTACATTGCAAAATGCTTTACATAGATTATTTTATCTTCCAACAACTCTGAGATGAGCTGTTATTCCTGTTTTATAGGTGAGGAAACTGAGGGAGGTGAAGTTAAGTAACTTGTCCGAGGTCACACAACTCGTAAGTGTCTGAAGTCACGTTTGGACTCAGGTCTTCCTGACTCCAAGTCCAGTTCTCTATTCCCTTTGTCAGCTAAAAGCTTTAACACGTAAGTAACTATGAACAAATAAGCTACTGCAGCCTACAATTGAGATTATTTGCAATTTAAGGCCCTTTTGAGGATGGTAGAGATACCACCATCATGGCAGGAGGAAAAGAAGGATGTCTGTGGGATCCCATGAGGCTGAGCTGGGCCACAATTAGTTAACCCCCAGAATTGATTGTAGCCCAAGAAGAGTTTGAAATTCTGTTTGGTGATCAGACTAGGTGAATCAGCTGCTTCCTTGGCTCCTGAGGAATGTGGTGAGAATCCATCCTCTCCCCTCACACTTTATGAGCTGCAAGAGTACAAGGTGAATTTGCCAGCTTTGAACTTGATGGGGGATAGAAAAGAAACAGCACTATTCATCTCAATGAGGAGTGGGAGGGATGTCAATTTTTCTTTCAATTTCACTACAGTCAAACTTCAGGAACCTATATATTGCTTCTGTGAATCATTTGGGTACAAAAAAAAAGGAAAATAATAGTATTTTATTTTTTCCAATTACATTAAAGATAGTTTTCAACATTCATTTTTGGAAAACTTTGAGTTCCAATATTTTCTCCCCTCCTTCCCTTCTCTCCACCCTTCCCAAGACAGCAAGCAATCTGATCTAGGTTTATACATATCTAATCATGTGAAGTGTATTTTCACACTAGTCATGATGTGAAAGAAGAATCAGAATACAGAAAAACCACGAAAAGGAAAAAAAAAGTGAAAATATAGCTTCAATCTGCCTTCAGACTCCATAGCTCTTTCTCTAGCTATGCATATGTTTTTCTTCACAAGTTTTTTGTAATTTTCTTTATCATTATATTTCTGAGAAGAGCTAAGTCAGTCAGAGTTGATTATCACACAATGTTGCTATTACTATGTACAATGTTCTCCTGGTTCTACTCACTTCACTCAGCATTGGTTCATATAAGTCTTTCTGGGTTTTCTTAAAACCCACCTACTTATCATTTCCTATAAAACAATAGTATTCCATTACATTTATTTATATACCACAACTTGTTCTGCCATTCCCCAATTTCCAATTCTTTGCCACTACTAAAAGAGTTGCTATAAATATTTTTGTACAAATAGGTCCTTTCCCCATCTTTTTTTTATAATCTCTCCAGGATACAGACCTGGTAATAGTATCTTGGATCAAAAGGGTATGCACGGTTTTATTGCTCTTTGGAAATAATTTCAAATTGCTCTCCAGAATGAATGAATGAGTTCACAACTCCATTAGTGTTGCAATTTTCCCACAACTTCCCCCACATTTATCATTTCCTTTTTCTGTAATATTAGTCAATCTGATAAATATGAGGTGGTACTTCAGAGTAGTTTTAATTTGCATTTCTCTAATCAAGAGTGATCTAGAACTTTTTTTTTTTAGTTTTTGCAAGGCAATGGGATTAAGTGGCTTGCCCAAGGTCTGAGGTCAGATTTGACCTCAGGTCCTCCTGACTCCAGGGCTGATGCTCTATCCACTGTGCCACCTAGCTGCCCCGCTAGACCATTTTTAATGACTATACATACTTTCTTCATCTGAAAACTACCTGTTCTTATCCTTTGACCATTTATCATTTGGGGCATGACTTGTATACTTATAAATTGCTTATAGGTATGTTTATAAATTTGACTAAGTTCTCGAAATATTTTAGAAATGAAGCTTATATCAAAAACATTAGCTATAAATTGTTTCCCAGCTTTCTACTTTTCTTCTAATCTTAGTTGCATTCATTTTGTTGGGCAAAACCTTTTTAATTTAATATAATCAAAATTATCCATTTTGCACTTCATAATGTTCCCTATTTCTTGTATGGTCATAAATTTTGGGGATGAAGTATCTCAAAGGATGAGGGCAGAGACATAATTGTAGCAAACATTTTACTTTTAATTAATTTATCTTATTAGGTGATTTGTTTAATTAAATTTAATAATGTATTAATTTTTATTTATTCCTCCCTTGCATTAAAAGCCAAGAGGTAGTAACAAGAACAAATGTGCTTAGTCACAACAAATAAAAGACAAAAGGTCTGACCCCATGAAGGAAACAGATCAGGTTTAGGGCAGCACCCTCTAGTAGGCTCAGTAGAACATTGCAGTCATTTTGAAAGACTAAAAGATTGAATTTTTCTCTTTTCCCTCTATATTATTTCATTTGATGATCTCATCAGCTTCCATGAATTCAACTATCATCTCTATGCTGATGACTCAAATTTACATCCTTGCCTAACCTCTTTTGGGGGTCTGTTTTCACATCTTTATCTTCTGGACACCTGTGATTAGCAGAGAGAACTAAAGTCCCTCCTTTGTGAATGTATTCCTTTATCTTGTCTTTGATCCCCTGTACCTTGCAGCTCCTACCCCTATCTGTGAACTTCCTTACTGCTATGCTAAAACAGCCTGGACAGTCCTACTAATTAGGGTGGGATTTCAAGAGATAACCTAAAGAAGCTTTTCTCTTACTAGCCCCCACCAACAGCCCTGTCCATTCCAGAGCTACCCCATTGATTTACCTCCTGCCTAAACTGAAACCTATATAAGCTTTGTCCTTTTGTTCCTTCAGGGAATCTTCCCTACCCCATATGGTGGGATTCCCTTGCCAGCTTGGCAGTAGTAACAGAAGCAGCGGTAGCAGAAGTATATAGTGCCAGACCTGGAGTCAGGAAAACTCCTATTCCTGGGTTGAAATCTGACTTCAGACACTTACTAGTTATGTGACCCTGGGAAAAATCCCTTCATCCTGTTTGACTTGGTTTCCTCGTCTGTAAAATGAGCTGGAAAAGAAAATGCTAAACCACTCCATTATCTTCATCATGAAAACTCCAAATGGGGTCATGAAGAGTTGGACACAACTAAACAACATCACAATTCAATGACAACAACCACAGTAGTAGTAGTAGTAGTAGTAGTAGTAGTAGTAGTAGTAGTAGTCAAATAGTTGTAAGTGTAGATAGTTGTTTGTTGCCCTTTGTGTTCAAAGAGGACCAAAATAACATGCTGTTTTGGAGTCAAGGTACAGGGTATCCAACTGTGACTGATCAGACCAAGACAAGCTCAGAAGGCTCTACCACAGCTTGGACACAAATAGTCCATATGAACATTTGGAATGGAGATGTTTCTAAATTTGTGCATTTCATGTTTCTTTTGAACTACTTCAATCCTGCTTTGATCATAGAGCATAGAAATTTCTTTGATATAGGCATGCCAAGCCAGGCAGTCCAAATCAGTGTCTCTCATGTCTCAAGGTCTTCAGAGAGACCTTGAGAGTGTCCTTCTATCACATCTTCTGACCTCTGTGTGAATGTTTTCCCTCGTGCAAATTCTTCATAAAATAGTCTTCTAGGCAAACATACTTTGGACATTCAACAAAATGACCAGTCTGTGCTCTGCAGTAGAGTTTGAATGCTTGGCATATCAGTGTTAAAAAAGACTTGAGTGTCTGGTGCCCTAGTTTGCTAGGTAATCTTTAGAATCTTCCTAAAAAAATGCAAATGAGAGTCATTCAGTTTCTGGCATGGTTAGTAGTAATGCCCAGGTTTCCTTGGCATACAACAATGAGATCAGCACAATGGCTCTTCAGTTTGGTAGTCAGTCTAATATCAAACCTGTCCCTTTCCTTTGGAACTTCCCAAGTACTGAACTAGCTCTAGCAAAACATGTATTAATCTCATTCTCTAGGTGGACATCCCTGGAAAGTATACTGCCAAGGTAAGTGAACTTAGCCACAGTATTCAGAATTTCTCCATTTGCTGTAACCAATGATTCTGTGGATGGATGGTGGAATGCTGACTGGTGGAATAACTTTTTTTACTTGATATTAATGGTGAGGCCAAAATTAACACAAGCAATAGAAAATCAATTCATCTATTGCATCTCAGCCTCAGAGGCTTTATGCAGTAGGTGGACAATTATTTATGAACATAAAGTCACACAGCAACTCTCCTTTCACTTTAGTTCTGTCTTATAGCCTTTTCAAGTTAAAATAATTTACCAACAGCGTGATAGCTGACATTGATACATTTTCATCCTCATTGAAGGTGTCTGACAATATTGCTAAATATATCATGCTAAAAAGTATAGGAGAAAGCACACAGCTCTGGTTCACTTCATTTGTGACTGGGAAGGCACGAGAGTATTGTCCATTATCCAGTACTGCTTAGGCATGCCAGCAAGAAACTGATGAACTTCTCTGGGCAAGCAAATTTTGCCTTGATATTCCACAAACTCTCATGACTGACAGTATCAAAGGCCTTTGTCATATCAATGAACATTGTGTCCAGAAGTCTGCTCTGTTCCTGGCATTTCTCCTGGAGTTATTGGGAAGCAAATATCATGTTAATCATTCTTCAGTCCTTTCTGAAGCCACACTGGCTCTTGAGTAGATGATCATTTTCTAGATGAAGGATCAAACTAATTAAGGCAGCAAGAATGTTGCCAGCAATGACTGCGAGTTTGCCCTATGATTGTCATAGGACAACCTATTTCCTTTTCTTTTATAGAGATGGACAATGGAAGCATCCTTGAATTCCTGGGGGGATAACCTCCTTTTGCCATTTAAGCCAGAAGTTTTCAGTAGTTTTTGTATGAGCTCTTATCTTTTAAATCTCGGCTGGAATAGAATCAGCACCAGGTGCTTTGCCACACAACAGGACCTTAATAGCATCAAAACCTCTTCTTCAGTTGGAAGTTTGGTTAGAGAGGGATTGACTTCAATCTGAAGTCAATAGCTCCAGCATTGGTTGATGATAGTCTGTTGAAAACATAATGAAAATGTTCAGTCCATCTGTCCAGGATCATGTCTGTATCACTAATCAATGTGGCTCCATCAACACTGAGTAGTTGTAGATTAGTACTCTAGGTCTTTGGCACATAAATAGTCTTCAGGGTCTCATAAAAGTGCTTTGGAGTATTCTTTTAAGCATAAAACTGAATTTAAACTACCTTCTTACTGAACCAAGAAACCTGATCTCTACAAACTATGTTTGCACTTTACTTTTGTTGAAGTTAAACTCTGCCTTCTTAGAGATGGATGAACCTATCCTGCTATAAAATTCTCATTTTTCATTTAGCAGCTTATGAATTTCTTCATCATTTTCATCAAATCAGTCTTGATGTTTGCAAGGGTTTTGACCCAGAGGAGTGACTATGGTGCTATACACCAAATCTCAGCAAGCTGCCCAGGCTTTTTCTATTGTTAGTCATATATTGAATCAGCTTTCTCTCCAAGTTAACTACAAATTGTACATTTTTTTGGTTTGTTTTTGCAAGGCAATGGGGTTAAGTGGCTTACCCAAAGTCACACAGCTAGGTAATTATTAAATGTCTAAGATTAGATTTGAACTCAGGTCCTCCTGACTCCAGGGCCAGTGCTCTATCCACTGTACCACCTAGCCTAGCTGCCCCTAAACTGTTCAAACCTAAAGAAGAGCTCTAATCTTTTCACATTGTCTTCTTTCTATGTGAATCTTGATGTTTGTATGTGATTGTTTAGCTTGAAGAGGATAAGTCTATGAGTGGTCCAGCACTCTGGACCACATTCTCTTTGTTATTATCGAATCTTGTCTGTCTCATTTCCTTTCAGTGATATAATCTAGTAAATGCCAATGTTTGCTGCTAATTTTTTTTATTAAGTTTAGGCAATGGAACAGTGTTGGTGATAAGAAGGTCATAAGATGTGCAAATCTTCAGTGACTGTTGCTGTACATGTTTTCAACTCTATTCTTCCCAAAGACTCCACCATGTCTGATAGCCTATGTCTGCTCTAGCATTACAGTCACCCAAAATTATAAACTTGTCCTCTTTTAGCACATTGATGATGAAGATCTTCATATTTCACAAATTTATTTTAACCTCATCAGGGTTTGTTATGGTAGGAGTATATATATAGTGATGATAGTGATGAGGCCCTTTGCTCAAATGACAATCATATTGTCTTGAGTCTCTTTCACTCCTTTCAGGAGGCATACAACCTTGTTAGCTAGATTAGTTTTGATTGACAAATCTATAACAGCTTCACAGTCACTCCAGAAAAATGTGTGTCCAGCTCTGCCTTCAGTAAGCTGACCCTTATTTGCCAGCCTTGGTTCATGCAGGGCTGCTATTTAAATGCAATACCGCTTACAACAAGAGCTACTTGTTTCTCAGGTCTATTGAATTCCTTGTGCATAAACATGAACACATCCCTCACTATTGAACACTATTCCTCACTATTGAACACTATCCCTTATCTCCACAACAGTTTTTTTTATGTGGTTAAGTGGCTTGCCCAAGGTCACACAGCTAGGTAATTATTAAGTGTCTGAGGCCAGATTTGAACTCAGGTACTCCTGACTCCAGAGCAGGTACTCTATCCACTGTACCAACTAGCTGCCCCTTCACAACAGTTTTTATATTTGTGTGTGTGTGTGTGTTTCAACCATAGGGTGTAATCCTGCCTACCACTTTATTTATTTTTTTAATTTTTATTTATTTAAGGTAATGGGGCTAAGTGACTTGCCCAAGGTTACACAGCTAGGCAGTCATTGTGTCTGAGGTCACATTTGAACTCAGGTCCTCCTGACTCCAAGGCCAGTGCTCTATCCACTGTACCACCTAATGACCCTTCTGCCTGCCACTTTAAGCAGGCCTGGGTTATATTAGGTAAGCAAACAATTTTTAGGGCACCTTTTCTAGCTCCCTTTTTACTTCAGGAATAAGTAGTATAGTTCTTTAAAAAAAAAATCTGCTCAGATACCCAGAAGGCTGTCAAATCTCTCTGCTGCTTCAGTTCAGTGAGAGCACAATCCTGTGTCCTGGACTGCCTATGTGCAAGTTTGTGACTGTAGCTCCCATTATTTTTATACCTGCTGTTTCAGTCACTTGCCTGTTACCATAGGACCTTGAGGTGGTAAAAATGATAGGGGTGATGTCTTTTGACTTGTACATAAATTGGACTTAAGTGAGGTTCTTCCAGAGTCAACAAAGTCCAGTGGCAAGACAAAAATCAAGATAATTGGTGATGGTTCATGATGTAGTAGATGACATTGGCATCTTCCATATCTAACCAATCTCTAAATGCCCCACAGAGCCCATTCCCATCCACCTATTCTTCCAGGGAAGTTTTCATATGCTTGAAGCAGACCACCCCTTAACTCACAACATTTGTGTGGACCTTTAGTTACCTTCAAACTGGTTTAGCCAATCTACCAAAATAGTTGGGGTGTTACCTCTGGGCATACTATAATGTCTTGGTGTCACAGGTGAGGGTGAGATGAATCAGGTGGACACCTAAGATGGAAAGCAACCCTGGAAAAGAGCTCAGTATCCCTTATACCAGAAGTATTAGTCTTCTCTGAACACCCTAGTAACATAGTATTAGCAACAGTCTGGTAGCAGCAGTAGCAGTAATGATAGTAATAGTAGCAATAATAGTAGTAGTAGCAGGAATAGTAGAAGTAACCAGAGTAGCAGCATCAGTAGAAGCAATAATAGTAGAAGTAACAGTAGTAGTAATAGTAGCAGCAGTAGCAGGAATAGTAGAAGTAACAGTAGTAGCAGCAGGAATGTAGCAATAGCAGTAGGAGTAATAGTAGCAAAAATAGAAGAAGTGACAGTAATAGCAGCAGCAATAGTAGTGATGCAGGGAGTTATAGACATAGGAAATGAGAAACACATTTTGTGGAAGGAAAAACATTATCTGTGCCTTTCTGGGGAACTCTGTTATTCAAAGTGACTCCACTGTTAAGTGTGAATTTTACCAAGATGGGAGCAACCATAGTTTGTTCCCCTTCCTCCAGCTTCTGGTTTTCTAGTCTATCTGACCTTGGTTATCAATGGGTCAAGCTTGTGCTGGTGAGACAAGAAATGATGTGTTGCACCTTGGTACAGGAGCTTACCTATTGGAAAATACCTGGAGTCATATGCTAGACTACTCCCAAAGCACCACCCTTGTCCAACCCGCTACAGAAGTATATTTAAGTCTTCCAGAAGAGATGCACTACCCTTTCCTCTCTTCTTCACCCTACCTTCTCCTTGGAAGGAAGAAAGGATGACTGTCTCTTTCTAAGTTAGGCCACATGCTCCTAGTCTAGGCCCACTGGAGAACCATGGGCCCCTATGCCATGTGGCCAGACTAAACTAGCCCTGATGGCTGTTTGTCTTCTCTCTCTCTCTCTCTCTCTCTCTCTCTCTCTCTCTCTCTCTCTAGCTCTCTCTCACTCAAACCTTGCCTAGCCTGTCCCCAAAGCTCACTGCTTCTCTAGGAGAAAAGATTTTAATCTGTATACTTTGTAGTCCTATATAATAAATCCTGAGCAGCTTTAAAACCCTAGGGCTGTTCATAAATTCTTTCACCACTCAAAGTTCTCTCAATCTTAAATTGGCGACACTAATCTCCACCACTAATTCCTCCACAGCAGGAATGCAGTGTTAGACTGACTACCAAACTGAAGGTCTACAGAGCCATTGTGCTGACCTCATTGCTATCTGTCTGTGAAACCAGGACCATCTACCAGCGCCATGTCAGGAAACTGAATTGCTTCCATTTAAATTGTCTTAGGAAGGGCCGGCTAGGTGGCACAGTGGATAAAGCACCAGCCCTGGAGTCAGGAGTACCTGAGTTCAAATCCAGCCTTGGACAATAATTACCTAGCTGTGTGGCCTTGAGCAAGCCACTTAACCCCATTTGCCTTGCAAAATTCTAAAAATTGTTTAGAAAGATTCTGAGGATTACCTGGCAGGAGAAGATAACACAAGCTGAGGTCCTTTCTTGGGTTAAACTGCCTAGCATTCCAATATTATTATTACAAACAGTGCAATTATGATGGTCTGGCCATGTTGTTCTAATGCCAGGTCTATACTTGTGTAAAGAGGACCTGAGTTCAAATCCAGCCTCAGACACTAAATAATGCCTAACCTTGGCAAGTCACTTAATATCATTGCCTTAAATAAATTTTAAAAAGAATTTTTAAAAAGGAACTTAATTGATCGTGTGAGACACTGGCATAGGACTGTCCAGCATGGCATGCTTTCATCAGAGAGTACTGTGCTCTATGAGCAAGTCAGAATGGAAGCAGCTCAAATGCACTGTGAGATTCATAAGGCTAGATTAATCACTCCAGGTGTTCACATGGACTATTTATTCTCCACCTGTGGCAGAGTATTCTAGGTATTGGTCTAAGCATTCACAGTCTGACACACTACAGTGTGTCTCTAGCGTAGTGATGTCATTTTGTCTTCTTAAATAACAAAGGGCAAATAGCAATCAAGCCCTGGGAATAGTAGAAGTAGCAGCAGTAGTAATATAGTAGCAGTAATAGCAGGAAAAATAGAAAAAATAGTAATAGTAGCAGCAGCAGGAACCATAATAGAAGAAGTAGCAGTCATAGTAGTACCAGTAGTAGTAGTGGTGGTAGTAAATGTAGTAGTAACATCAGTAGCTAATATTTCTATGTTATCTTACTATATGTCCAACTGTGCTAATCACCTTACAATTATTGAATTGGATAGTGATATTTATTTCCATAGGAATAAGGAAATGAGACACTTTGGGTTATTGTAAGAAAGTGAGAAGGGGACAGAGTTTGAAATTGTTTCCATTGGAGGAATAATGAGGTATTGTTTCTATTAGTGGAATATAGAGACAGGGTGATTGCCATACAGGTTCCATTAAGAACTATAAAGGATACTTTTGAGTAACGATTAAATCCTCTTGAGAGATAAGGAAGGGGACACTATATTCATGAGCAAAGTCCTTTGAAGTCAGTCAATAGGTCAAGCAATTGTTTAAAGTTCTCATGAAAAGAATTGGGATGGCCCCCACCCCTTGCCCTGCCTCCACCCTAAGTGGGCACGGAGCCATCCACCCGGCAAAGCTGGGATGGGGGATGGTTTCCCTTTTAAAATCTAAAGGTCTGGCTCAGGGCCCCTCTGATCATGCCTGGCCCCGGATGGAGCAGCCCTGCCCAGGGAGGGCCAGAGGGCCTGTATGAGCTCAGAGCTTACAAGAAGCCAATGTCCCCGGGAGCCAGGGTGCCCAGTGCAGTCGGACAGAGGACCATTCACCCAGTGCCCAGGCAGGAACAATCGAGGGCCTTTATCTTGGTTGGAAGGGAGGGCTGGGAGGAGGAGGGAAGAAGAGAGGAAAACAGTACTTGGAGCAAAGGGCAGCCCAGGTGGAAATGGGATCAAGAGTCCATGCTCTCACAAGAATGATTGGCCAAAGCTAAGCTATGTCACCTGGCCCCTGTTTGAATGTAAAGTAGGAATGTGTCTTTGTTGTTACCCTTTGGGCCAGACAAAGAGGGGAACCATCTTGGAGAGCAACGTTATTCTGGGTGGCCCCAGAGGGCAGGACTAGGAACCATTAAGAGTAAGGGGAATTATCCAGAAGCAGATTTCTACTGTCGATAAGGAAGACCTCCTAACAGTCAGGCCTATCATCAATGAAAAGGGCTATTCTGGGAATGTTCAAGGAGAGACTGAATGACACTGCTCCCTCCCAATAAGGAACATTGTAGAGAATATCCCTATGTTGGTAAACCATTTGAACTAAATGACCTTTGACCTCTCTTGTAGTTCTGGGATCTAGGGTCTGAAAAATGAGACTAGTAATATAAAAGTCAACATTTTTATTGGATTTTCCCTCCTGCTGGTATCATGCTGCCCCTGCACACAGAAAACCCTTTCTTCCCCCCTCCAATCCACCACTCATCTTATCATGGTACTTCCTCTGCTCAAAAGTCTTCAATAGTTCCCTACTGCAAATGGAGTTCAATTCACTTTTTTTTAATTTTCTAGAATTTTGAGTCTCTTCACAATCTGACACCACCTTATCATCTAGCCTTTTGCTTTTCCTTCATGTGGGCTTCAGACAAAGCAGACATGTCTCATTCTCCCCATTAACGATGAACATACTTTGACTGATGTCTAGGATTCTCTGCTTTCCTAGCAATTCAATTTATTTCAAGGTGCTGAAGTTACAAAGATAAAAACAAAACTTGCTTCCCATGAGCTTTGCTCAGGGTTCTGCCTGCCTAGGGAATTTAATCAATATTGAAAACGAATGATGTTTGTCCTTCATTTTTTTTTTTAGGTTTTTGCAAAGCAAATGGGGTTAAGTGGCTTGCCCAAGGCCCCACAGCTAGGTAATTATTAAGTGTCTGAGACCTGATTTGAACCCAGGTACTCCTGACTCCAGGGCCAGTGCTTTATCTACTGTGCCACCTAGCTGCCCCCCTTCATTTTTTTTTGCAAGGCAATGGAATTAAGTGGATTGCCCAAGGTAACATAGCTAAGTAAGAGCTAAGCAGAGTTTGAACTCAGGTTCTCCTGACTTTAAGGTTAGTAATCTATCCATTGTGCTACCTAGCTGTCCCTGTTCATCATTCTTGATGAAGACCATGACATCAGGAGATGAGGCCATGACAAGCATGTGAATTGGAATTCATTGAGGGGGGTTGTGCTAAGCCTCACTTTCTCCTCTAGAGTCATTTGGGTTCAGTGGCTAGATGAATCAGGATGACTGAAGATGGCCCTGGATGAGAGACAATCAAAGGTAAGTGACTTGCCCAGGGTCACATGGTGAGTAAATGTCAAATGTCTGAGGTCAGATTGGAACCCCCCTCCTCCTGACTCCAAGGCCAATGCTCTATCCACTGGGCTGTCTAACTGTCCCTCCATGAAAAGGAATGAGTAAATGAATGAATATACCTCCCTCTTCCTTGGAGGGGGAATATACCCTCAATCCCAGGATCTCTTTTCTTAGACCAGAGGTTCTTAATATTTTTTGTGTTATAGTGCTCTCTGATAGTCTGGTGACACCTTATGACCCCCTTCTCAGAATTATGTTTTTAAATAATTGAAGGAAATGCTAAGTTTCAGTTAAAAGTTAAGGAAAACATAGATGTAATTTCCCCTCATCCAAATTCACAATCTACTTGAAATCTAAGCATGGAATCCTTAGAGAAGGGGAGAGGTGTCCATGAACCCCAGGCTAAGAATTTCTGACTTTTGATCCTTCTCTTATCAAGGCTATTTGATGTTCAATTGGAGAGGAAAGGTATATATGGGGTCCCAGTGGGTTCCATTGATCCACTTCTTCCAAGAAGTTAAAAAAAATCAGCAGGCATTTCTTAAGCATCTACTGTTTATCTAGCACATGCTGTTGTTTAGTCTTTTCAGTTATGATCCCACTTGGAGTTTTGTTGGTAAAGATACTGTAGTGGGCTGCCACTTCCTTCTCCAACTCTTTTTATAAATCAGGAAACTGAGGCAAAAAGGGTAAGTGACTTGCCCAGGGTCCCATAGCTAATAAGAGCCTGAGGCCCAGATTTGCTCTACCCACTGAGCCACCTAGCTGCCAACAGTAATAATAATAATAATCATAAATATAGAATATATAAATGTAAATGAAATCACTAAATAAGATAGCCTGAGGCTTTTCAAGGGCCTTTCATGCTCCAATCCCAGAAGAGACTCCAAAAGGGACCTTGATCCTCATCTCTCAAAGACCTGATCCAGCTTCTCCCAGTCAGATCCTTCAATTTATTCAACTAAGATTAGCTAATGATAAGGACCATTGTTCCTGCCTTTTAGCAGCTTAGAACCCCAATATGGTTGGGGCTGGAAGGAGTCTTAGAAAAGTATACAGTAAGAAGTAGAATTAGAAAAGTCCCTAGAGGTCATCTAGTACCAACTCATTTTACAGAAGAGGAAACTGAGACCCACAGAAGTGAAAAGGCTTGTCTGGCCACACAGGGAACAAATGACAGAGCTTGAAGTCTAACTTTTGACCTCTAACCCCAGCAATTTTCCTGCACTCTGTACTGATTTTTTGTTTTGGAGTTTGGCTTCTTTTTTGTTTTGATTGATGAATTGGACTAAAAAAAATTAGGGTTAACTAGGTGTCACAGCTAGATAGAGTGTTGGGTCTAAAGTCAGGAAGACCTGAGTTCAAATTCAGCCTCTTACACTTACTAGTTTGGAAAGATGAAAGATCTTACTCACAGAAGAGTCATTCATTTAGATAAACCATAGTTAAAGATAAGGTTAAGACAGAGGCAGCTGGATGGCCCAGTGGATAGAGCACTATCCCAGTAATCAGGAGAACCTGAGTTCAAATCTGAATCATACACTTGATACTAGTTGTGTGATTCTGGGCATCTACGTAGCCTAGTGGATAGATTACTGGCCTTGGAGTCAGGAAACCAGAAATTCAAATCCAGCCTCAGACAACTAACCCTAACTAGCTGTGTGACCCTGAGCAAGTCACACTTATCCCAAATTCCCTTGCATCCAGGACCATCTCCAGTCAACCTGATTCATACCTGGCCAATGGACTCAGATGGCTCCAGAGGAGGGAGTGAGAGTAGTGACTTAGCACAACCCTCCTCCCCCACACTCAGATCCAATTCATGTACTTGTCATGGCATCACCTCCCTGATGTCATGGTCTTCTTTGGGAATGAAGGACAAAAAAACATGAGCTGTGTGACCCTGGGTAAGTCACTAAACCCTCATTGCCTTGCATCCAGGGCCATCTCCAGTCATCCTGATCCATATTTGGCCATTGGACCCAGATAGCTCCAAAGGAGAAAGTGAGGCTGCTGACTTAGCACAGCATCCCTCTCACTCAAATCTAATTCATATGCTTGTCATGGCATCACCTCCCTGATGGAGGTCTTCAACTTTCGACAAGTTATGAACCCTGTTTGCCTCAGTCTCCTCATCAGTAAAATGTGCTAGAGAAGGCAATGGCAAGCCATTCCATTAGGAAAGGCCCCAAATGGCATCATCACAGACCAACAGGACTGAACAATGCTATGCTGTCATTATACAGAGCTGGGACCTTAGCCGGAGAGCATCTATTCTAAGGCTATAATTATATGGAAGAAGAAAGAGAGGTTACCCAAGTTCACAGAAAGGATTGGAACCTAAGCTTCTTTGATGCCAGAGCTAGTGAATTTTTCACTTTCAAAACAGAAAGTACCAAGTAGAATGAATGAAAGAATTTTTTTTTTAAAATGGAGAGTATTTCTTAAGCCTTCTGTGACCAGTTACTGTTTTGATGGGGATGCAAATATAAGCAAGATAGTGCCCTACCCTCAAAGAGCTTACATTCTAATGGCTCGAAGACTAGAAGAGCTCAAGCTGGAGGGGGGGGGGGAGAGAGTTAAAAAGAAGATAGGGAAGTGACAAGGTGGCCTGGTTTCCAGTGAATTAAGATAAAAGCTCCATTGTTAGAGCCCAAGGGTGAGAGTCTGAGTTGGGGGTGGGGGCTGAGGGGAGGGTTCAGAGTGGTATCATTTGGAGCTGGTCTGGATGTGGAGTCTGGAGATCCGGACCTGGCTCTGATAGTTACCACCTGGGAGACTTTAAGCAGGTAATCTAGTCTCTGGTGGTCTCAGTTTCCTCATCTGTCAAATGAGGGGATTGATTGAGATGACCCCCAGTATTCCTTCCAATTCTTTATTTTGTGATCCCCAAAGACTGAGTGCTAGGAGGGACTTGCCAGACCTCCAACCTAAGCAAATCCTCGTATTTGGGAGAGACAGAAGGGAAACCAAGACTTGCCTAAAGGTTGCCCCAGACTCGATTTCAGGACTTTCCAGGAAACTAGCCAGGGGAGAGAGGAATATTCCTTTGTTGGGGCTGCAGTGGACGATCCCCTTCTCCTCCCCGGGCCCCAGTTCCCCCTCTTTCCTGCCTCCCAACTTCGAGTGCTGGCGAGGATCCCATCACAGATCGGCCAGGAAAGTGCGCCCTGAGGCCCTGCGTCGCTGGCCTCCCCCTAGTTCTGCCTTTCTCTCCTCTTCTCTCCGGCTCCCCCCCGCCCCCACCCCCTCCCCTCCCGGGCCCTCCCCCGGGTTTGGGGGCCGCAGGCGGGAGGGTCCGAGGAGGATCAGCTGACCCGCCGCAGCCCAATCGCACAGGAAGGAGGCGAGCGCGGAGCCCGAGCGGGCGCGGGAGCCGGGAGCCGGGAGCCGAGCTGCGGGCCGCCAGAGGCTGCGGGGGCCAGCCGGCTCCATGGATGAACCGAGCATCCTCAGGCGCCGGGGGCTGCAGGTGAGGCTGGTCGGGGCCCCGCCCGGGCCAGAGGGAAAGGGGGAGGCACTCTCCCCGCCCACAATGCACTGGCTCGGCCTGGGGTGGGGGGGAAGCATCCTTTAGCTGTTGGGGTGCAGGATCGGGCAAAAGAGAGGTGGGTGTGGACTGGGTCCCGCCCTGGCCGTAGGGCTTGGAAGGATCTGGTGGTCCGAAATCCAGCCCCGCCCCTGGTTTGGACTTCTCAATTTTGGACCCTTGCCTCAGTTTACCTTCAGTGGAGACAAGATAGAGGCTGGGTGGATGCTGGGGGCTAGAAAGCCCAGATAACAAAAGCTGGGAGATAGGAACTTTGAGGGGACAGTCAGTCTGGAGACTAGGGAGGGAAATGTTAGAATCCCTCTCCTCCCTTCCCTGGTAGCGGTTAAAGGGGGCAGGAGAAATGAATCCTTGGAAGAGCAAGAAAGGAGAGCCCACAGAGAGCCTAGGACTGGGGGAATCAATCTGGAGACCCCCACAACACCCCAACCTTTTGGGGTGTGGGACTCAGGGACTTCCTTCAGTCCAGAGCCCTGAGGGGTGTGGTCTTTACCAGGCAAATCTAACCACAGAGAGTAAAATTATGAAGTTAGCCAATTTCCTTTCTGCAGCTCTTAGCCATCCCTTTTTGTACCAGTTTCCTGCCATCCTCTCTCACTGAGACTGGAGGCCAGCTTCAGGCTGGTGATGCTCCCCTTGAACCCTCCATCCCTGTCTATCCCTTCGCCCCACATCTGCAGAGCATCCTACAAAGTATTCTTCTCTCTATTCTCTCAGTAGAGAGCAGCCCTCAGAGGGAACCATGAATTGTACTCCTCATTTTACAGAGGGGCAAACTGAGGTCCAGAAAAGGATCAGATATTGCTCATGATCAGAATTAGGACTGAAACCTAGGTCTCCTATTCCATCTGCCTTTGCATTGCCTCAGCTTCCTCTTCTCAGGGAAGTCTCCTTATGTCAATAACTTAGGTCTTCCTCTGAATTGATATGAGTTTCCTCTTTCCCGCTCTCCCCTGAGAGGAGAGTATATCCTGATATGCAAAAACTGGGCCCAAAAAGTCCATCTCAAACCTTCTCAGCCTTCAAGTAGAGAGAGATTGGAAAGGGCTTGGGAGCACAGAAGTCACATCAGACATAAGAAGGGCTCAGCCTGTTCATGCTCCACCCTCTAACTCATGTTCCATTGTTACAAAACTCCAAAGCTCCTTCTCTTGATCCTACCACCATCCATCCTTGGCAGATTGGAACTGTGCTTGGAGGAAGGTAGTCATTATCAAATGTCTGAAGGAGGCTCACTCAGATGGAAGAATTAAGCATGTTCTGTTGACCTCTTAGAGCAGAAGCGACAATCATTGGGGGAAGTGAACTGAGGCCAGTTTGGGATCAATGACAAGAAAAAACTTCCTGCTAATGAAAGATGTCCCAGAGGATCATGAAAGGCCTCTGGATGTCTCCAAGCCCAGTCCGGATAGCCAAGGCCAGAAATACTGTAGAGGTTACTCAGATACAGTCCTTTTGGGGGGTGGGGCGGGGAGAGGAAATGTCCCTTCTGACTTGGAGAGTGCAAGATTCTGATTGTGTGGGTCTATTTCCTCTGTGACCTTCAGTCTGTGGTGCCCCCAGCTGTTGTTGTTAACAACAGTGTCACTAGTTATCAATCATCAAGCTTACTATGGGCTGAATATGACTTTAGTAGCTCTGCGAACACAAAGACAAAAATGTAACAGTCTCTGCTTTCAAGGAGGATGATGATGATGATGATGATGTTTGCCATTTGTTCTCGAAGAAGACTATGACATCAGGGAGGTGATATCATGACAAGTATATGAATTTGATTTGAATGAGGGGGAGAGGGGCATTGTGCTGTCATGAGCCTCACTTTTTCCTCCAGAGTTATCTGGAGGCAATGGCCAGATATGAATCAGGACAACAGGAAATGGCCCTGAATGCAGGACAAACAGGGTTAAGTGACTTGTCCAAGGTCACACAGCTAGTGTCAGGTGTCAGAGGACAGATTCAAATTCCCTCCTGACTCCAAGGCCTAAATTTTGTCACCTAACTGCCCCCAACAGGGTGGTGGTAGTGGGGGCCAGGGGGGAGAGGAGGGGGGACACACAGTAAAAATGGATACAAATTAAGTACTAGGTAATTTTGCTAGGAAAGAGAAGGAGGTGGAGGGAAGGGGGAGAGGGTTGCAGCTCAGGATGGGGTTCCTGAGGAATGTGGAACTTGAGCTGAGCTTTGCAGAAAACTAGGGAGTCTAAGAGGCAGTCGTGAGAAGGGAGGGCATTCTTGGCATAAGGAACAGCCTGGGCAAAGGTTCAGAGAGAGAAAATGGAATTTCTCTTATGAGAAACAGTTGGACTGAATTGTAAAGTCTGGAAAGAAGAAGAATACTCAATTATTAATAATGTTAAATAGGTTGGACTTTGAACAGAGAAGTTTGCATTTGATTCTTGAGGTAATAGGGAAGCACAGGAGTTTGTTGAATAGGTTAGTAACATAGTCCAAAAACATTGTGGCAGGCATGTAGAAGATCAATGGGAGAAGAGAGAGATTTGAACAAGGAAAACAAAATAAGAAGCTATTTCTGCACGAGGTGCTGAGGACCTGAATTAGGGAGGTGGGTGGATGAGGAAGAAAAGGGACCAGATGGGAGAGATGTTAGAGAAGTGTAATCACTAAGATTTGGCAACTGACTGAAAATGTGGGGGAGGAAGAATTCAGAACTGAGGAAGACCCCCAAGGTTGCAAAACCAAGGTGACCAGAAGGATCAATGAATACAAATGAGTTTGGGGGGAAAAATAATGAAGTACAGTAAACATGTGGACTTGAAGATGTCTTTCACGTGTCCAGTTTGAAATGTTCAACAGGCAAATGATGATGCAGGAACTAAGCTCTGAATAGAGTCTAAGTGAGATCAGATAAATATTTCTGGGGATCATCATCACAGAGATGATCATTGAGCCCATGGAAGCTGATGAAGTCCCCAAGGGAGAGACAACAGAAGAGGATCTAGGGCTGACCTTGAGAGACACCCACAGTTAAAAGTCAGGATAAAGGCCCTTATTATAGAAGCACCCCCTAGTTAGCTGGCATGAACCTCCTCCCATGTTCATTCTAGCATCATTGCAGGTGTCAAGAGAAGGAAGGTTCTTTTAGCTCTGGGCTAACTGGGATTATGATCCCCTGTATTTGCTAAGGCCTCCCCTTTCTTTTTTTTGGTATTTTTTGAAAGGCAGTGGGTTAAATGACTTACCCAAGGTCACACAGCTAGACAAGTATTAAGTGTCTGAGGTCAAATTTGAACTCAGGTCCTCCTGAATCCAGGTCCAGTGCTCTATCCACTGTGCCACCTAGCTGCCCCAGGGCCTCTCCTTTCAAACTACTTCGTATTTGCACATACATTTACATTTATATATAAACCATATATCTATATGTGTGTATTGTGTGTATATGTTATATAAATATATATGCATATATATATATATACATATACAGAGAGAGAGAGAGAGAGAGAGAGAGAGAGAGAGAGAGAGAGAGAGAGAGAGCCATTGTTTGATTTCCCTCTTTAAAACTATAAGCTACTTGGGGGCAGGGGCTATTTCACTTCTGTCTTTGTATCCTCAGCACGTGGTATGGTTCCCAACATACAGTTGGGTGAGTGATTGGTTCTTGCTCTTCATTAGTGAAGAAGACCAAAATGACATCATAATGTCAGAGACTAGTTACAGTGTGTCCAACTGTGGCTGATCAGACCAATAGGAGTGCAGATTGTTCCACCACAGGTCAAGCACAAAAAGTCTGTGTGAACACCTGGAGTAGGTTCTCAGAACTCTTGCATCTCATACTTTCTTTGAGCTGCTTCTATTCTGCTTTTCTCACAGAACACAGCAGCCTCTCTGATGTGAGGGCACGCCATACTGGGCAGTCCCATGCCAGTGTCTTCCATGTTACATGAAAAATTCCAAGGTTCTTAAGAGAGACCTTGAAAGTGTCCTTGCATTATTTCTTCTAACTTGTTGTGAGCTGTTTGAGTTCTCTATCAAATATTCTTTTTGACAAGTGTACATTTGGTATACAGTAGGAGCTTACTAAATGCCCATTAATTAATTTGTGTCTGAACAGATTTGTGATTGAAGATGTTGATTGGTGTCCTCTGCCCAGAATCCCAGCACTAGAAAGGACCAGACCTGAACAGGGGTCCGTTCTATAAACATGTATTAAATGAAAGATTCCAGGCACTATGCTAGGTGCTGAGGATGAGAAGATTAAAAACTGTGGGAACTGAGAGGAAAATTCTCTCAGCAGGGTCCGCAGATTCCTTTTGAATAGTCAGTCTGCTTCTTGGTTCAGTTGCCTGTGAATGGCTGTGTCAGACAGTCAGTAAGCATTAATTAAGTACCTACTGGGTGCCCATCATGGTACCCATGATACATATATGTAAAAGAAAAAAAGTCCCTGCCCTCAAGGCATTTACAATCTAATGGAGGGGAATACTGGGGAAAGTTGTCTGCGTGACTATACATATTTGTCATGGATTCTATTTTTCTTGCCTTCTTAGTGGCTAGAGGAGTGTGGGAGAGGGAGACAATTTAGAACTAAAAATAAAATTGAATTTAAAACAATCTAATGGGGGAAAACAACACCCAACAGGAAGCTGAAAGGGGAATGAGGAAGGGGGCGGGGGATGGTAAAGAATTCTGGAAAATTACATTTAGTGGGATGAGAATGAAGAGATAGCTGGCCTAGGCACCCTCCTCACATGGAGGTTTGGGGAGGGGCACCTCCAAAGAGAGAGATGTCGTGGGGAATTTGTATATATGTTCACTAGTCAAAAATAATGTTAATGGTGAATGTGGATTTACATGTGCTTGCATAGCCATGTGTATACAGGTCTGTGTGAGCCTTTGTGTAAAAGGAAGCATGGGTGAAATGTTGGTCTCAACCCCTTCAGGAAGATCTGGATTAAAATCTTGCTTTTGATTCTTACTGGCTGTATGACCATGAGCATGTCACTTAATCTCTACTGGGTCTCAGGTCTCTGAATCTTGTATGTCTAGTAGGCAGTACTAATACTATCTAGCAAGACAAAGATGACAAAGACCAGATGTCTGTCCCCCTGTTCCTCAAATGCTTTACCTCCTGGCTTCCTTCAGGTCCCAGCTAAAATCACACCCTCTACAAGAAGCCTTTCCCAGCCAGCTCAGTGATAACTAGTGCCTTCCCTCTGTTAATTATCTCCAATTTATTTTTTTGTATCTTGTTTAAAGCTACTGGTTTGCCTGTTGTCCCCCTCCCTGCCCTGCTTAGACTGAGCTCCTCCAAGCCTCTCAAATTCAGGGATTATTTTTGAGTTTCCTTGCATTGTTAGTCTAATGCATAGTAGGTCCTTTGTTGACTTGACCAGATGAATTTCAACCTTTCAGTTCTATTCCCATGTACCTCTTGAAGGAATTCAAGTTATTAAATATCTATTAAGGTCTTTCAGTGTGCTGGCCACCAGAGTAAACAATTCTTTCACATTCTACTGGGCAGATCAGACATGTCCACAGAGAAGTATGATATCATATTTGGATGTGATGGAACAAAAGAGAAATGAAGACAAAGTATTTTAGGAAAATGTGAAGAAGGAGGGGAAACTTGAGGTTGGGGACTAGGGGAGATCAAAGAAAGCTCCACAAAGGGACTGACCTGAGCTGGACCTTCCTTGAAGGAAGAAAAGGATTTTGAAGGGCAGGGAGGAGGAAGGGAACCCATTCCAGGCATGGGGAACAGCTTGTGTGAATGCATGGAGGCGGGAGACAGTATGTTGAGTTTGGGAAGCCAAGCAGTCCAGTTTGGCTGGAACGGAGAGTCCTCGTCATGCATCCATAACTTGATGTTCCAGCTAAGCTGGCTGGCTTTGTTTCCTGTATTCAATCTCCCATCTCCATGTTTTTGCCCAAGCTTTCCTCTTGGGAATGCCCTTCCTTCCTTCCTTACCTCTGCCTCCTAGAATCCTTAGCCGGGCCCCACACTTCACATTACTTTACTTTGTAAATATTTTGCATATAATTATCTGTCTATATTATTCCCTGCCCCTAAATAGACCATAGGACTCCTAAGGCAAAAGAGGGTATTACTTTTTTCTTTACATCTCTGGCCTAATGCCTTGCTAACAGTAAGCATTTAACAAATGTGTGTTGAATGAATGGATGAATTGAAGTAAATTGAAATAAGCTTGCAGAGGTAAGATCAAAAGATCATAGGGGCAGCTAGGTGGTGCAGTGGATAGAGCACTGGCCCTGGAGTCAGGAGTACCTGAGTTCAAATTTGACCTCAGACACTTTAATTACCTAGCTATATGACCTTGGGCAAGTCACTGAACCCCATTGCCTTAAATTTTAAAAAATTTACAAAAGATCATAGAGCTGGAAGCACTCTTAGAGATCTTTTGCTCCAACTTTCCCTCATTTTACAATTAGGATACTGAGGCCTACAGGAATAAAAAGACTTGCCCAAGTTCACATAGCTAGAAAGTGGCAAATCTAGGACATAAATTTGGGTCTTCAGACTCCAAATCCATTGCTTTTTTCACTGAATCTTGTTTCTGGGGGTTGGCAGGAAGTGTTATTCCAGGTTGAGAAATTTTTATTTTTCTTAGAGGTAATTGGGAACTCCTGAAAAATTTTGAACTGGGGAATGACCTGGTTAGACCTGAATCTAACTTGGAGAGTCTTTTGTCAGCTGTGTGGAGAATTGAAGAAGGAGAGACTGAAAAGAAGTAGACAGTTGGCAGGCTATTGCAATCCTCCAGGCCAGTGGTAAGGAGGGCCAGACCTAGAGTGATGACTGAGTGGGTGGAAGTGTGAGATATGTAGATGAACAAGACTCCAAAACTGATTGGATCTGACAGGAAGAGGGCTAGGGATGGAGACAGGGATGGAAGGGTTGGAGACAGGGAACTCTTGAGGTTTCAGCTCAAATCCGACCTCCTGATCACCCTTCATAACCCAGTCCCTCCTACCTTTCCAGTCTCCGTATATTTATTTGTCCACCTTCAGTGACTCCAGCCTCCTTCCTTTCTACAAAGACCCTCCATCTCTCCTCTTTGGGCATTCTTTCTGACAGACCTCCATGTCTGCCTTGTTCTGCCTCCTTCACTCTGACTACTGGACCTCCCTCCTTGGCTTCCTTTAAGTCCCAGCTAAAATCCCACCTCCTAACCCCTCTTCATTCACTGTTAATTATCTACTAATCTCTTGTATTTAGCTTGCTGCTTGGGGGGCAGAAGACTGTCTTTTGCCCCTTATTTTTCTCCAGCACTTAGCACCATACCCAGTCCATTCACTGGTCTCCAATTCTTCATGACCTCATTGGGGATTTTCTTGACAACATTACTGGAGTGGTTTGCCACTTCCTTCTCCAACTCTTTTTACAGATGAGGAAACTGAGGCCGACAGGGTTAAGTGACTTGCCCAGGGTCCCACAGCTAGTTAGAGGCCCATCTTAGGCACTTACTCAACGTTGACTGATTAGTGCCTGCCTCAGGGATTGTCTCCATTTCCTCCTTTATATGGCACGTTGGCATCTTGTCTCCCCGTTCCCGTTAGACTGAGCTCTTTGAGAGCAGAGGCTGGGATTTTTGGGCCTTGTTATTGTTATTTTGGAGGCTTGTTAATCAAAGTCTTTTGACTGACTGTACCTTTGCGCAGGTGCAGAGCTGGTGTGCGCAGGTGGAGTGTGTGTGCTTGTGTTTCGGGGTGCAGCCGTGTCAGCTCCAGTGGCCCGCGGTGCTAGAGGCGACTTTCCCTGCCCCCGCCTCTGCTCCTCGAGTGCCCAGCTCTTAGGGCTTTTACGGTAACGAGGGCGCCTCCATTTCCAGGGGCTGACACGTGTGTTTGTTTACAGCTGAATGACTTCGGACCTCTCCCCTGGGGGCACTGCAAGCCCCAAGACTCGTCTCAGCCAATCACACCGACAGCTGCTTGACTCCCAGCCAATCAGATCGGCCCGAGGCACCTGTTTAAAGGCTGGAGCTGGTCAGAGCAGGTCAATTCATAAAACGCTCTTGGCAAAGCTCGAGCTTCCTGCCTAGTGGCCAGCCCAAGGCTAGGGCCGGTGGACTTGACCAATCAGAGCACGGCGGAGCCGGGAGCTTTGTCAGATGCTGACCCCTTCCCGGGTTCTGTACTTCATCAGCTTCTGCCCTCAGAGTAGGGGTCCCGGCAGTGACGTCCCTAGGGGCCTGCTGAGATGGGGGAGGGGTGGAAAAATAAACAGATCTATTTTCTCTGGCGCAAGAGGGGACAGAGCCTCTCCCCCCACCCCCTCAAACTTCCTCTCTGCTCTGCTTCCCCTTCCTGCCCTAGCCAGGGCCTCCTGCAAAGACAGAGTGGCTCCTGTCATCCATAGTTTGGCTTTGGGGGGAAACATAGACCAGATGCCTGGGATGGATTGGGAGAGAGTAATATGCAGGGGGAAGAGACCTGAGCTCCAGGCCAATTGGGACTCCTGGGTGATCTTGGGCAAGTCTCTGAATTTCCTAAACGCTGGGTTGGGATAAGATGGTTCCTGAGGTCCCTTCCAGTACTCTTAAGGAGATCTCAGATTCCTCCATTTTTCTCCATCACCCTGAAAAGTGGGCTTCCTAAGCTTATATCTGTATCAGAAACAGGCAGCCAGGTGTAGCAGCGGATGGAACTCTAGTCTTGGGAGTCAAATGGATAGGAGTTCAAATCCAGCCTTAGACACTTGACCTTTACTAGTTGTGTGAACTTGAGCGAGTCACTTAACCCTGATTGCTTCACATCCAGGGTGATTCCTCTCTGGCCACTGGACCCAGATGGTTCTGGAGGAGAAAGTGACTTAGCACACAGCATCCTCTCACTCAAATCCAACTCTCATGCTTGTCATGGCATCACTTCCCCTGATGTCATGGTCTTCTTCAAGAACGAAGGACAAACATTGTATGTGTCAGCATAGAAAAAGGACTTGTACAGGGAGTTAGGATATCTTGGACAAATTCTCTCTCTTCTCTCTCTCTCTCTCAAGGGTAAGTGAATTCTGAAAACTTCAAGAGCTGTTGTCAGAGCCTAAGATCAGAGAGGTTTATTACCAGGTTGGCTAATGGTGGAGGAATATTTTTGGCTACAGCCACTTAAAAAGATCATCCATGAAGAAGTATCTCTTGGAAGTATCTCTTGGAGCCTGAGGGAAATACTTGTCCCAGTGAAATCATGAATAATTTAAAACTTCAAAGGATAGGGCACTAGCTGTCTTGTCAGGGCAATTGTGAAGAAAGCACTTTGTAAGGACATCTAGAAGCCAAAGGATAACATTGTAGTTATTTCTGACCTCCCGATGGAGTATGTGGAGAAGCTAGAGATAACAGCATCTAGGTCCTATGATACATGGTCCTGATTTAAATTCACTTAACAAATAGGGTCTTGTCAATTTTCAAATGGGAACAGAGGGATGGGGAGAATAGGAGAGGATCCAGAGAAGAAGGTAACCAATTTGTAAACTGCAAAACTTCATTAGTTAAAAATTAATTGGTTAAAAATCGAGAGCTGAAAGATGCCTTCTTGGGCATATCTATTGAAATCCAGAAATTGCCTCTGCAGGATTTTTGATGAGGAGATCTCTATTCTCTTTCTGAACATCCCCAGTGACAGGGAACTCACTACCTTATGAGACAGTTTATTCTATTGTTGCCAGCTCTAATTGTTTTCCTTATATTGGAGCTGAAATCTGTCTCCTGGTGACTTTTCTTCCCCCAGCACTCTTCATTATAATTATAGTTCCCATTCTTCTAGCAAGTCGAGATTGACAAAGCATTTGAATCACTGTCATTAAAGTAGGAAGTATGGGCATTGTTATCCTTATTTTTGAAATGGGCTTATTTTAGAAGGATCTTGGAAGTCCCTGGTTGGAGATAGAAACTGAGGAATAGATCATTTCAATGACTTGCCCAGGGTCACACACCTGAAAATTTTGCCTCCTGAAGACATAAAGAAAAAGTCAGTCAAGAAGCATTTATGGGGGCGGCTTGGTGGTGTAGTGGATAAAGCACTGGCCCTGGAGTCAGGAGTACCTGGGTTCAAATCCAGCCTCAGACACTTAATAATGACCTAGCTGTGAAGCCTTGGGCAAGCCACTTAACCCCATTGCCTTGCAAAAACCTAAAAAAAAGCATTTATGAAGGGTCAGGTCCTATTGCAGAGTGCCCCCAAGAGTGTGGACTTAACTGTCTTTGCTAGAGAGCTGCCAAGGATTTTGGAGCAGGGAAGAGACATGATCAGATCTCTGCAAAAGGGTTGTTATTTTACTTGGAAGGGGAACCATAAGAGGAAACAGTTCCTATCCTCTGGGAGCTAACATTCTTCTGGGGGAAAACAGCTTGTATATTTTATAAGTATCTATGAAATAAAGATAAGATGGTTTAGAGGGGGATGCCATACTAATGTATCTGAAAAAGCATCCTCTGAGCATTTGAGCTGAACTTTGAAGGAGATTAGGGATCCTAAAATGAGAAAGGAGGATATTCCAGGTATGAGCAAATGTGCACAGTGTTTCAGATTGAACTTCGTGTTGGAGGGATAGCAGAAAAGCCCCTTTGGCTGGACCATTGAATATGTGATGGAGAATAATGTATAGCAAATCTGAAAGGATAGGTAGGAACCAATTTGTGAATAAGGGCTTTTAATGTCATTAAAGGAGTTTGGTCCTAGCAAAAATGCAATTATAACTGGATTTGTTCCTAGCAGAAATAGGGAGCCATTGGAGTTTATAGAGCAAGAGAATAATCTTTGGACTATTTTTAGTTTGGTCATGGTTCACAGAAAATTTCAGAGATGACAAAGTTGTCAAGGACTTCAATTGGCCCTGAGCAGGGTTTGATTGTAGAAATCCCTGACCTGGGTTCCTTCTGCCTTTGCTTGAAGGCCTCTTGGAAATGCTATGAAGGGAATACTTGAAGACATGTAGTAAGGAATCTATCTTCCCCTGGTCTTCTCTTCTCTGGGTTCCTTCAACTGAGCCTTGAATGCTCCCTCCATGTTCTTCAGCCTTAGGATTGACCTGCACCAGTTTACCAATATCCTCACTAAGCTGGGGCTCCTAGACACATCGCAGTACTCTTGATGGTGTCTCACCAGGTAGAGTGCAAAGGGTCAGTCCTGTCCCATGTTCAGGACACTCTGCCTCTCTTCATAATGCAGCTTACAATCTAATTAGCTAATTGGGATAGCCATTCCTGGCCTTCCCCCCCCCCCACTAAATCTTCTCTTTTCCAGGTCATATGCCCCCCAGTTTTCTTCTACTGGAGGGATTCTTCAAAGATCCCCCCCATACCCCCACCTCTGTTTGGCTTCAAAGAGAAAGCTGATCTTTTGTCTCCCTGCCAGTGACTGGAGATCTTTGACGTCATCCGTTTCCATGGCAAACGCCTGTTGCCTCCCTGGATGTTGCCAGGAAGGCTGGGATGTGGGCAGCCCTGAACCTCCCTGGGCCCACCAAGCCAACCCTGGAAGCAAAAATAGCTATGTTCCTGAACTGGCAGCCCACCCCCAACTCAGCACCCAGCCCACTAAGCACCCTCTGGGCCCGTGGGGTGTGGGGAGAGAGGGTGGTAGAAGCACCTCCTTCCTCATCGACCATGTGTCCTATCTCCATGGGGGAAATCGTGGAAGAGCAGAGTGGGGGCCTGGAAGGAAGGGGGAATTCCTCCAGAATACAAGCTGTTTTCCTCACCTGGAATGACCTTCCCCTTCTCCCCCACCTCCCTCCATCTCCACCTGTCAAAAGCTTCCTCATCCTTCCAGGACTGGTTCCAAGCTACCTTCTCCTGGAAGCCTCCCCAGGCCCTACCTGGGGATGTGACTACTCTCAAATAATCATAATTAATTCTCAAATAATTAATTCTAAGCTTTAGAGCTCTTAGGACAGAATTCTAGAGTCTGAAGACTTCAAAACATCTTAGAGACCATTCAGTTCAGTCCCTTCTTAAACCTCAGTCCAAATAGCCTTCCTTGGACCCAGGTTTGAAACCTGCCCAAAGCTGTATGGTCAAGATGCCTTAACTACTAATTATCACTTACTATGTGCTAATCATAGATGATTATACAAAGAAGGGTAGAAACAACCTTGTGCCTTCCTCTGCCTTTGGAATTGAAGAAGTCTTGGGGCAGCCAGGTGGCACAGTGGCATAGACCCTGAAATCAGGAGGACCCGAGTTCAAATTTGACCTCAGATACTTAATAATTGCCTAGTTGTATGACCTTGGGCAGGTCACTCTTAACCCCATTGCCTTAAATAATAAAATTGAAAAAAAAAGTCTTAGGGTTTGGAATCATAGAATTAAAATCTGATCAATTGGCAAGAATTTATTTGGTGCCTGCTGTATCAAAGTTTTGTGCTGGTTTCTGAAGATATGAAAAAAATGAAAATCTCTGCTATCAAGGAACTTACATTCTATTGAGACAGACCACATGAACAAACACACACGCATACACACATGTGCTAAAGTCCCTTGAAATTGGAATTGATTATTCAATTTTCATTGTGATCCGAAATTAGCAAACTAAAAATTAGATCTTATTGTTTTCTTGATTTTTTAAGTGATAGAAAATATTAATAATGCAAGTGAACTTTAAAAGTACGTCCTACATCCATTTCATTTTCCAGAGAGCTATACATATAAATCAAATGCAAAGAAAATACTCTCTGAGGTAACACTGGAGAAAATAGAATAGTTGAGGGGACCAAGAAAGGTTTCAATTAGAAAACATTTATGAAGAACCTTCCACATGCAAAACATTGTGCTAGTCCCTGAGCTAGCTGTGCCTTAGTTTCCCCATTGAGGCGATTATACTAGATGGTCCGTTGCAGTTAAGATTCGAATGAGGAAGAACTGCTTCTTGCCTAACAAATCCTGCTTTGGATACTTTAGTTGTATGATCCTGGGTGAGTCACACAACTTCTTACAGTCTCAGTTTCCTACTCAGTAGAAAATGAAGGGGTTGAATCAATGGCCCCTTTTAGCTCCTATGAATCTGGCTAAAGTAGCCGGGCCAAGATTTCATTCTAGGTCATTGCAATACCAATTCCCACTGCCACTACACTACACCACACCCAATCTCACAGCTAGAAGGAACCTAAGAGGACCCATACCTTGCTCAGGAGTCTCCCTTAGAAGACTTCTGCAGTTTTAAGAACTCTAGTGACCATCTCTTGAGGCAGCCAGCTTGTCTCTTTTGGACAGCTTTTCTAAACCCTTCTAGTACTAGGAAAATAAGAAAAGGTCCTCTTTTCTGTTCTTCCTCCTCTTTGTGTCCCCTTTACCCCACTTCTCCCAAAGTCCTTCAGTAGAAAGAACCTGTGAATGAGGATTGTCTATTAGGTTCTAGTTCCAGTCCCAGTCCCATCATTGATTGTTTTTTGCATCATTCACTTCCTCTTTCTGGGGCCTCAGTTTCCTCTTCTGTATAAATGGGCATGCCAATCCTCCTAGGGCTATTGTAAGGAAAATTACTCCTACAGATAAAAAAATATTTTTGTTACAGTTAACAAAAAAGACTTGGATCAAGAGTTGGAATCCCCATGTTCCATCCCTGTGTCTCTCTAGGAAACTGGGGCGGGGAGAATGGGCCCCTTGGATCACCTCTGGCCCCTGGCATCTGTCTGCAGCTCCCATACTGACCTGCTCTCTTTTTTTCATTGCAGAAGGAACTCAGCTTGCCACGACGGGGAAGGGCGTAAGTACCTGGAATGGCTTCTAATCCTCATGAGGTGGGGCCTAGTTTTGGTCAAGGTTTGGAACTTCTGTACTTTGACTTCCTTAGAAAGTGGGAGTACTGGTAGATTAGGGTGCAAGTAGGGGAGAAAGGATGAAGAAAGGGGAAGAGAGGAAGCATTAGTGACTATCAAATGCTGGCTCAAGTGTTGGCAATACAAAGACAAGAGTGAAACAATGCCTGACCTCAGAGAGCTTACATTCTAAGGGGTGGGGTAGGGTGTGAAGAAGAAACAACATATACAGGTATAGGTAGATATAGAAAATAGATACAAAGCAGGTACAGGGTGATCTTAGAGGAAAAGGCACCAGTAGAGAAAAGGAAACTTGCCCAAAGTCATATTCTGAGTTCGTGGTCTTCTCTAAGGGACCTTGGGCAAATCACTTCCTGTCTCTGAACCTCAGTTTACCAGTTCTGTAAAATGAAAGGGTTGGGCCCAAAGCCTTAAGTTCCTCCTCCCTCCAAAGGCTGATGGGGAAGGAGGAAGAAGAAGAAACCTAAGTTTGAGACCTTGTTACTGACTCACAGTGTGATTTGGGCTAATCCTCTCTGGGTCTGTTTCTTTCTTTATAGAACAAAGGGGAGTAACAACATGAGATCTCAGGTTCTTTTTAACTCTAGCAAGCTCTGTATCTAACAAGGGAAAGGATGATGCAAAAAAGGAAGTGGAAAGATCTATAAAGAAGGGAGGAAGAAAACTCCTGGCCTTTGGCTACTGCTGCCCAGTCTGGGTCAAGGGGTTTTAGAAAACAAAAGATATAGATTTGGAAGAAAGGGACTGGTACCCTGAATGTCCCCTCACCCCCAAACTGTGTCTTAGTGTCAAGCCAGAAACTCCACACTTGAAGACAGGCTTTAAGAGCTTGTGTGGTTGGGGCAGCTAGGTGGCTCAGTGGATAAAGCACCAGCCCTGGAGTCAGGAGTACCTGGGTTCAAATCCGGTCACAGATACTTAATAATTACCTAGTTCTGTGGCCTTGGACTAGCCACTTAACCCCATTTGCCTTGCAAAAACCTAAAAACAAACAAACAAAAAAGAGCTTGTGGGGGTGGGGGCTTCCTCCAGAAGGCTCCTGGAAAGTGGTTGGGTCTTTTTCTAGGAAGGGGGACAGGGGAATGGAGTTACTGGATGGGACACAGGGAGTCTTGATAAGTGGGGACGGGACGGGTTGCACAATTTGAGAGATGGGGAGGGGAAATCAAAATTTGAAACTTACCAAAGTTGTCTAACCTGACCCAAAATGAGATGAAAGCTTGAGGTCAAATCATCTTCCTCTCTCAGACCTCAGTTTCCTAATCTGTTAAAAATAAGCGCCCTAGACCAAATAGCCTCTAAGGTACCTTCCATCTCTGGCATCTAAATATTGAATTTAATTCTACAGTGGGTGCATTTATCAGGTACCCACTGTGTACAAAGCACCATGCTAGGTCCCAGGAATACAAGGTAGAAAGTTTGAGATCGAGCTCTGGCCAGCATCTTTCCATTGTACTGTGTCTCTTGAGCGGCCCCTAGTGGGGAATTAAGGAACAGCAGGGCTACGGGATTGAAAAATCTTTGCATTCCCAGGACTTGGGACCTAGGAAGAATTTAAATGCTTGTGGACTGACCAAACCTTACCTCCCCACCCTTTAGAGCCATTATTAGCGACAAGGTCTTGTTTATAGAAGCCTCCTGCAAGGATCACCTTTCTTTTCTATATTCATTTATTTTTTAATTTTTTTCAATGAAAGATTTTATTTATTTTGAGTTTTACAAATTTCCCCCTATTCTTGCTTTCCTCCCCCCACCCCCACAAAAGGCAGTCTGTTAGTCTTTACATTGTTTCCATGGTATGCATTGATCTCAGTTGAATGTGATGAGAGAGAAATCATCTATATTCATTTATTTAAGAGGGGAAAGGAAGCAGATGGATAAAACTCAGTCCCCCTGCCTTCACAGAGCTTGGAGAATACAGCTAAATAATGTCTTAGAGGCAGCATCTCATGGCTCTTCATAGCAACCTTGTCAGAGAGGTGGGGTAATTATTGTTATCATGTAAAAGTCTCTGGGCCTCAGTTTCCTCATCTGTAAAATGAGTAGATTGGCTATATTATATAATCACCAAGAACCTAAAAATTCATGAACCTATGATCCATTTTATAGATTCAGAAACTTCAGTCCTGAGAGGGAAAGGGATTTACCTTTTGATACCTAGAGTGAGTGGCAGAATTGGGGCCAGGACCCAGGTTCCTGAATCCCAAGTTAGGCCTCTATTGCTTTCTACAGAGTTCTATTCTTCATCCTACCTCTCTTTATGTGACCTAAGCCAAAGGCCCCAGCCATTCTTGGCCTCTGTTTTCTAAAATGAGAAGGTTGGGCTCAGTGGTCACTCAGGCCTCATATTCCCAGCTCTGACCTGTTCTAAGGATCCTCCCAACTCTGACATTGTGTTATAAGGGCCCTCCCAGCTCTGGTATTTTGTGTTCTAAGGGGCCCCCATATACTGGGCTCAGAGAGCAGGCCCTGAGGAGATGACATAGAAATTGGGGAGTTGGATGAGGTAGGAGGAATGAAGACCTCTTGGGTTCACCCTTGAGTTGCTTTTGAATTAGGACAAGGTGGTATAGTATTCCAGCCAAACAGCAGATGGTTTTTCTCCCTTGAGATGTAAGGGCATGAGAGGGAGATCAGGACACACCTTGCTTCATTCCCAGACCCTTGGACTTGGATCAGGTTGGGATGGGCACTTTGGCTTCAATTTGACCCGGGCCCTGGGAGACCAATCTCTCTAAGAAGAAAGGTGGGGCCAAGCCTCAGGATCAGATGATATAGCCAGTTCGGACAGGAGACTTGCTCCCATCCTGCCTCTCCAGCATATTTGCAGACCTCCAGCGTGTCTAGAATGTGACCTAGACTTTGAGCAGTAACAGTCAGGTATGATTGGAGGCCAGGCTCCTTGGAAACACCACCAGCCCCTTCAGTGACTTTTTTGGGGACAAGTCATTCATATTCCTCTCCTTCCTTCCCCTAGGCAGCTCTGGTGTATGTTTAAAGAACACTGGACTTTGGAATCATAAGAAACCTTAAGTTTGAATCAGGCCCCTGACTCATACCAACTGTGTAACCACTGTAATTCTCTTAACCTCCCTAAGACTCAGCTTTCTCCTCTGTGAATTGGGGAGAATCGCTTAAGTAGTATCTCTCTCTCTCTCTGAGTGGCAGCTTGAATAGAGAGTTAGCCTCCAGGCAAAAAAGTACTTGAGTTCAAGGGCCACTTCTGCCACTGACTGTGACCTGGACAATCACTTGCCTCTAAGTTATTCATACTATAAAATTACTTGACTATATTAATAGAGAAAAATTTCTTCAACATACAAAAAGCATTTTGTAAACAAACCTTAACCTACTCTGTTAATATCAGCTATAATTCTGAGAGTACCATTCTCCTTCAGGAGGATCTTTGGTGAGCATCCCTTCCTGGGGAAATCATCTCTATCCTAAATGTGGTCCCCTTATTCTGAATCCCTCCCTGAGAAGTTTTTCTCTGCCTTCCAGCTTGCTCCCTAATTCTTAGTCCTTTCTTGGGGTAATTCTCCTTTCTGCCCCACCCCTTCCTATCTGGCCTTCCGGCCGAAAGCATTTTGTAAACAAATCTTCACCTACTCTATTGCTATCAGCTATTATTCTTTCTCAGAACCTGGTTCTCCTGGAGGAGATTCTATGGAGACAACACTTCCCATGGAAATCATCTCTATCCTGGATGGGATCTCCATATTCTGAGCCCCTCCCTGAGACAAGCTTTTTCTGCCTCACCTTCCAACTGGTTCCCTGGTTTTAAGTCCATTGGGGGTAATTCTCTTTTCTGCCCCACCCCTTCCTATCTAGTCCCTATCCTGATGCCCTCTCCTACCTAAGTCCCCCTCCAAACCCTTCCCTGGGACAGATCCCTATTCTGGCTCTCCCCCACACCCCCATAAACCTTTCCCTAGGACAGATCCCTATTCTAATCCCCTCCCTACTTAAGTCCTTCCCCGCCACCTCCCTATTCCCAGAAACCCTGTCCTTGGACAGGTCCCTACCTATTCTGACCTCCCCTCTCTACCTAAGCCCTCTCTCCCTCTCCCCTTAGCCCCATAAACCCTTCCCCTAGGACGAGTCCCTATTCTGGCCACCCCTCTCCCTCGCATCTGGCCCCCCCTCTCCCTCGCATCTGGCCCCTCTGCTAAGGCCCCCTCTTCTCAAGGGCCAGCTTCTCTTCCGCCGGCAGGACTCGGGGTGCAGGCGGGGCGGACTCCCCGGAGGAGGTGCCGGGAGTGACGCTTGGAGAGGGGGCGGGCGCTGCGCAGCGTGGAGGCCTCCGCCCGGCTCAGTAGAGAATCGGAGCCTGGGCCCGCCCCCTCCTCATGCCCCCACCCCCATGCCACCCCCAGCTGGCTCTTCCTCCTCCTCCTCCTCCTTCCTCCTTCCCTCCCTCCCTCCGCAGCTGGCAGTGGGGACAGGCAGACTGACAGCTCCGGAGGGCGCCGGGCCACCTGCCTTCCCTTCCTCCTCCTCCCCCGCCCCCCTTAGCCCCCCTCCGTGGCCATGAAATCCCGGTGGGACAAGCGGAACATCCCGGCCCTGACCTTGGAGTGAGTAGCCTGGGGGGCCGAGAGGAGGCGGTGGCAGCCCTCCGGAGGGGGCCGGGGCTAGTGAAGCTCCAGACTCTAGGGCGCTGGTCCCTGGCGAGGGCTGGGTGGGGGAGGGATCCCGGACTGCCTTGCCCCTAGCCGCTGTTGGAGGTTGCTAGGAAATCGGGGGCGGGGGCACTTAGGGTTGATAGGGCACAAGAGAAAGTCTGTGATTTTCCCCTCCTCTTGGGGATCCCAAAGGATCCTCCTCCACCGATTCATAGATTCCCCAGCCTATATCCTTCCTGATGATCCCTGAGCCCCCCTAAAAGAATCCAGGGGTTGTACTTTCCCTAAGGGAATCTGAGGGAGAGGTTTCTGTTCCCTAACCCTCAGTGCCCTTCCCTGCCCCTTTACCTGACTTGAACCTCTCTCTCTCTCTCTCTCTCTCTCTCTCTCTCTCTCTCTTTCGACTCTTGAGCGCCCCCCTTGCCCAGTTGGTTCTTAGTGGACTGGACCAGTCCTCTGGGGGGCCCCAGCCTCGGTGCCTCTCTTCTCCCTTTCCTCTAATCACCTTTCTCCCATCTGCCTCTTCACAACCAGATAGAGTGTGGGAAGCTAGCAGGTGGGGGGGGGGGACCTGGCCCTGGGAGAGATTCACAAGGCGCTGGTCCTTCCTATTACAGTCTGTCGCCAAGTAGCCAGAGCCCGACCCTGCTGAGCCCCTGCAGCCCTGCTAGCCCCTGCAGCCCATTACAGACCCTGCACCCCTGGAGGTAAGAGGGGGCCAAGGAGGAAGACCTGGATTGTCTGCTAAGGGGAGGGGAGATGGGGCTCTTGCACACCAAGGACTTACCTAGAGCTCTTCATCCTCTACTTTTCCCCAGGGAACCTGTTGCATATTACCTCTAAGGGGTGGAGTGAGTGTGTGTGTGTGTGTGTGTGTGTGTGTGTGTGTGTGTCTATCTGTCTGGAGGAGGCCTACCGCATCTCTACCAGCTGTCTGAGGGGTAATACAACCTCAGCAAAGGATGACTGTGCCTAAATCTCAAATCTCAGAATCTGTAACAATAAATGTCAGAGCTGGGAGGACCCTTAGAACACCTCAGGGCCTGGCTGGAAGAGCCCTTAAGGGCCTTTAGAATTAATACAGAATGGCAGGGCAGGGAAGGCCCTTAGAATACAATATCTAAGTGCAGCTGAGCCTTAGACCCTCAGATATGGAATGATGGAAAGTCTAATGTTAGCCTTCCAAAGTGACTCCAACCTATTTCCTATATGCAAATCTAAAGTCCTTGACTCCTAGCCACTTTTCTCTTACTCTATGGACCTATTTCTGAGCTTCTTTGTTCAGATCATTGGCTGTGCCTGAAATGGACTCCTCCGTCCCAGAGCCCATCCATAGGCCCCTTCTTCAGAAGATCTCACTGCTGTTACCTGGTGAAAGTGATTTTTTTCTCCTCTTACTTCTCCTCAAACTTTGCCCTAGGCCTTTCTATCTCATTCACCCCTGTCTATAACTCTAGGACCTGTGATACTTCTATTTCTACCATGTTCTAGCAGAATTATTTGTGTGCTTGTCTTCTGTTCCTCTCCTAATTAGATTGTAAACCCCTGAAGGGTAGCCTTATCTGATCTACCCTTCCATCTCAAGCACTGAGCATGAAGTTCTATTAGATATATCTTTACTTGAACTTCATTTGTTGGAAGGGAGCCTAGTCATTTATTTTACATATGAAGAAACTTAGGGTCAGAGAGTGAAAAGAAATGTACCCAAGGTCCCATAGCTAAGTTGGTGGCTGTTCAGAACCCAAGTCTCCTAACTGGAAGACCAGGCCCTTTTCAATTGCATTGTGTTTACCCCATTTTATAAATATGAGTATCAGCCTTCTGCTGGGGAGAACTCTTCTCTTTGATTCCTTATAGCCAATCTATAAACATTTATAAAGCTCCTACTAAATAGCAAAAGTTCTGCTAGGCCCTTATCAATAAACAAGCATTTTTAAAGAATTTTCTCTGGTCTATGCACTCTTCTACTACAAAGGCAAAAATGAAACAATCCTTGCCATCAAGGAACTTATAGTCTAATGAAGGAAACATGTCTATTATAGAATATGAAATATAAAATAAGAAACAGCTGAGGGAGAAGTTTCCTAGAAAGAGAGGGGGGGATTTATAATTTTTATACTTTTATCAATATTATCTCATTTGATCCTCACAACAACTCTCTGATGTAGAATCTACTATTAGTGTCCCCCTTTTTACAGTGGAGGAAATTGAGGTAAACTGAAGTAATTTTTCCAGGGACACATAGCCAAGTAAATCTCTACAGTGTCTGGAATATCAGACATTACAATAGTACTTTCTTGCCATGGGTCAAAGGAGTTGGGAATCTCAGAGTCCAGTGAAGGCCTAGGAGAAGCAGAAAAGTTTCTTAAGAGTGATAGAATGGGGGAGGCTTGATGGCACAGTGGATAGAGCACTAGCCCTGGTGTTAGGAGGACCTGAGTTCAGGTCCAGCTTTAACACTTAATAATTACCTAGCTGTGTGGCCTTGGGCAAGCCACTTAACCCCATTGCCTTGCAGAAACCAAAAAAAAGAAAAAAAGTACTAAGGGAGCTTAGCCAAACAGTCGTGTGCCCCTGTGTATGAAGAGAGTGATGGAATGGACCCCTTCCCTCCAGAGTCAACCAGAACAGGGAGCTGCCTTTGGGCCTGTAGGCCAGGAGAAAATGGTGTGTACATATCTGCCACCATTGATGTGTATCAGGGATCTTCTCAAGGTCCATTCCTAGCCACAATATCTTAATGAGTCCCTCTGTTTAGGAGATAAGAACAGGTGACTTATTCCCATTCCAAGAATAAGGAAAGTAAAAATCATTTACAACTTGGGCTAAATGCTTTACAAATGTTATCTCATTGTTTACAAATATTATCTCATTTGATATTTGATCTCTTCACATCTTTAAGATGTAAGTGCTTTTATTGCCATCATTTTTACAGTTGAGGAAATGGAGGCAGACAAAGATTAAGTATCTTGCCCAATCTAGGACTGGATTTGAACCCAGGTCTTCCTGTGTCTATCCACTACTTAACCTATCTGACTGAGGTTGTTGTCAAAGGTCACACTTGCAAGCCAATGGCAGAATTTTAGGATCCTACATTTTGAACTGGAAGGAGCCTGAAAGATCATCTAGTCCAAATTTCTAATTTTACAGGAGAGGAAAATGAGGTCCAGAGAAGTTAACTGACTTGCTTGAGATCTAAATGTTGGGAGGGATTAGAACCCACATGCCCTCAACTCTATCCAGTGTTTGTTTCCAGAGAAAAGAAGTCACTTGCCCAGCCTCACATTGGAATAAGCTGAAGAGGAAAGATTTGAATTTCAGTCCCATCTCATTGCCATATCACCCTACCAAAGTCAGGGTTAAGATACTGGTCCCTAGACTCTCAGGATCCTAGAGCCTTATCTCTCCAGAACAGCTGTTTCTTGTCTCAGGCCTGGCCAGGCCTGGCCCCTGTCCGAAATGAGGTTGAACCAAGCCAGAGGAACAGCTCCAGAAAGGCAGCTTTGGGAGCTGTGGAATGATTCTCTTCTATCTGGGACTCAGGAACCCAGATCCCCAGGCTCACTTAGGAAAAAATGTTCCTCTAATCTGCCCATCTGTTAACACTAGTAGCATCCTGTTGCCTCTGGTCTCCCCAACAGGGCCTGGGAACTGCCAAAGCATAAAAGACATGCCGACCAGAAGGGAGAGGGAATCCCAGCTGTCTTTGTTCCTCTAAGTCCCACACACACTTGGCAATGAATCAAGGCAAGGAATTGAGGCACCATGGTGAGGTGGAGAGTCTGCTTAATTTGGGGTCAGGAGACAACTGACCCTGTCTCTTATATAGGTGACTGCAAAAGTTCCATCACCTTCCTGGACCTCAGTTTCTTCAACTATAAAAAGAGAGGGATGATCTAGATGGCTTGGGAGATCCCTTCCCACTCTTTTTTGAATTTTATTTATTTAAGGCAATGGAAATAAGAGACTTTCCCAAGGTCACACAGCTAGTAAGTGTCAAGTATCTGAGATCAGATCTGAAGTGACTGACTCAGGGCTGGTGCTCTATCCACCTAACTGCCCCTTCTTCCTACTCTTAATCCATGAATGTTAAAGTTCTGGGATTCTTTGGGAAGCAAGACAATGGTGAGACTTTGGACTAACTGAGGCAGGGCTATTGACACATTAATGGATGGGTCTCAGAACAGATCTTGGGAAGGCAGGGCAAAGTCATAGGGAGCAGGATGTATTGGAAGACTAGAAAACAGCTGGGTGGTATAGTGGACAGCCCTTCAGTCAGGAGGACCTAAGTTCAAATACTTGACACTTACTAGCTGTGTGACCTTGGGCAAGTCTCTTTACCCTGACTGCCCAGCAGCTGGGTCCATGGCTAGGGTCCTGATCCATATTTGGCTACTGGACACAGATAGGAGAAAGTGAGGCTGGTGACTTAGCACAGCCCCTCCCGCCCTCAAATCCAATTCCTGTACTTGTCATGACCTCACTTTCCTGATGTCAGCCAACAACAAACAAAAGCTACAACTCTCACTATCTCTGTAACTATGACCCTGGGCTAGCCACTTAACCCTGAATGCTTAAAAAAAACCCAAAACCCCAAACAAAGCCTTCATTCCTTTCACTGGATTTTCTGTGGACTAGCCCTAACCCTAGGGAACTCCCTTTTTTAAAGAAAACAAAGTAAATAACAAAAGAAAGAGAAAGGAAATACTTATCAATCCTTAAATATTTAATTAAATTAAATACCCACTTTATTCTAGACCTTGTGCAAGGTGTTTAAATACAAAAAAAAACAACAGACAAAAAGATAGCCCCTCCCTCAAGGAGTGGTCTGAGTGGAGAGTGGAAAACCTAGGCTTGGGGGACAGTCTGAGAAAATGTCTGGAGATGGATTATCTTGTTTATAGAGCCTTCCAGGAGACCTGTCAAAGCGTAGATGTTGGGTGGAGTAAGGTAAATGAAAGCTGGAAAGGTAGGAGGAATTTCAGTAGAGAAGGGCTTTGAAAGTCAAACAAAGCATTTTGTATTTAATCCTCTGAAGTTTATTGAGTAGGGTGGGGCTGTGGTGAAGTGATAGGACCTACTGAATTGAAGTGGGGAGGGACTTGAGGCAAACAGACCCTCCCCCATGGACTATTGAAATAGTCAGATGTGAGATGATAAGGGTCTTCACCTGAATGGGCTTTGTCAGAGGAGAGAAGGGGCCATAATTCAAGAGGCCTTGGAAGTAGCTTGGAAATGGGGAGGAGGGAGAAGTACAGAATAACTCCCCAATTGTGAGCCTGAAGGATTGGGAGGATGGTATTGTCCTCCACTGAATAAGGAAGACTGGAGATGGGGAGGGTTCAGAAGGAATGATGAGTTCCATTTTGGACATACCGAGTTTTAAGGTGTCTACTGGACTTCCAGTTTGAAATGTCAATTGAAGATGAGAAACTGGAAAGAGTGGGGCAGGAAAGGTAGATTTGAGAATCATCAACAAAGAGATGATTCAATTTCATGGGAGCTGATGAGATCACTAAGTGAGGTAGTCTAAGAGAAAAGAAGAGAGCTGAAAACTGAACCCTGTGGGACACCTATAGTTAAAGGGCATGATCTGGAGCAGAATCTAACAAAGGAGACTGGGGGGGGGGGGGAACAAAGAGGTAGGAGAAGAACCAGGAGAGTGGAATGTCCTTAAAACCTAGAGAGAAGAGAGTATTAAGGAAGAGAGTAATTAAGCGTCAAAAGCTGTAGAGAGGCTGAGGAGAATGAATCAATAGGCTATTGGGTTTGACAACTAAGAGATCACTTTTAAGTCTGGAGAAGGCATTTTTGGTGGAATGATGAGAACACAAGTGGGATTGTAAAGGGCTAAGACATCAGTGAGAGGAGGGAAAAGTCGAAGCACCTATTGTAGACTGTCTTAGCCTCTTTAAAGGGGTTGTCAATAAAGGCCAGAGAAGATATGAAGTTAGTACGGATCAAATGAGGGCACTTACCAGGTTGGGGGTAGGAAAAGAATAGTCGAGCAAAGCAAATTCCCTTCTTGAATGTGTCCAAAAATCATGTTTCATTCTTGAGACTATTATTTATGTCAGGAGTTTCATCATGAATCCTCAGGAGGTCATTCATTGATCAGAGTGCCTAAGTCTTTAAAAATCCTTTTTCTTTCTCAGTTCTAGATTCTCTCCCCCTTCTTCCCATCATTGCCCAGTGAAGTCAACACATTGTACATTTTATTCTTCTCATTCTGCACACTTGACTCTGCATCAGTTTAGAGGTCTCCCCAGTTTTCCCTGAAACTGTCCATTTCATAATATCTTACAGTGCAATAAGATTCTATTATATTCATGGACCTAAGTATATTCCTTAATTAAATACTTATTAAACTATAACTTACTCAAACCCTCTTAGTTTTTCTCCTGCTCTTTTTGCTACTACCAAAAAAAATTTCCTATTTTAAATGTGTTATATACATGGAATCCTTTCCTCTTTCTTTAATATCTATTGGGGTATATGCCTATTAGTGATATATTCCTGGGTGAAAAGGTATGCCAATTTAGTGACTTTGGGACATAATTTTAAGTTGCTTTTTTGGATTGACTGACCCAATTCACAACTCCACCAAAAATACATAAGTGTATATTTTGAATCCCATTTCTTTAGCTAGAAGTCGCTGAACAGAAAATTGTATCCTATGGATAAAGGACTGATCTTCCCACTTACACCTTTCTTTCTTTTTTAAAAAAATTCGATTTCTTTTATCCCTTCTTTCCTCTAACCCTTCTCAAGAAAGCTGCTTGTGGGAAGTGGTCTAAGCGTTTACTCTCAGTGGCCAGAAGGGGGTAGCATGTCCCAGCATACCCCAGTGATGCTTGGGGATGCTCTCATTCTGGGGACTCTTGGCAAAAAAGGAAGCTTCCTCCTTCCGGAAGGGGAAGAGCTAGTGCAGTAGTAACTGACATTCAGGCAGTGATCAACAGTTGGCAAGGCTCTCTACATACATTTCCTCATTTGAATTTAAAACAATTCTGAAAAATAGGTAAGAGAGGTATTATTGAACCCATTTTACAGATGAGGCATCTGAAGCTGAGGTGCCCAAAGAAGGAAACAAGTGTTTCTTAAGTCTTTCTATGTGTCAGCCACCTTACTACACACTGGAGACACAAATGGGAGCCAGAGACCATCCCTGCCCTCAGGGAGCCCAAGGTCCGTCTTCTAGCATTATACCCCTCCCTTTCTGGCTAAGGCTTTTGGCCTTAGCTATAACTTCCTTAGCTCTATGCTGAATTCTCCATCTACTTTTATCACTTCCTCCTGGGAGGGGAAATACTTAGAATCCGAGCTGCCCCACTAAGGAATGGGCTCCCTTGTTGTCCCTCCTCTTCTGAACTTCCCCATTTCATTCAAGGATACCTACATCCTTCCAGTCAGCTGAATTCAAAACCTCAGACTCATCTTCAGCTCCTGGCTCCCCTCATCTAATCAGTCCTGCCAATTCTGCACATCTCTCCACTCGCATGGCTATTGCCTTCCTCCAGAATTCCTGCAACAAAGTCCTAATTGGTCTCTTTTCTTTTCTTTTTTTTTTTTTGTTGTTTTTCCTAGGTTTTTGCAAGGCAAATGGAGTTAAGTGGCTTGCCCAAGGCCACACAGCTAGGTCATTATTAAGTGTCTGAGGCTGGATTTGAACTCAGGTACTCCTGACTCCAGGGCCTGTGCTCTAGCCACCCCCAGTTGGTCTCTTTTCTGCAAGCCTCTTCCTTCTCTGGTATATCCTCCCAAACAGTTGTTCATGTCATGGCCCTAAAGCAGAGGACCTTTATATGCTCAGTAACCTTCAATGGCTCCCTATTGCTTCTAGGAACAACTGCAAATCATTATTTCTGATTGTAAGTACCTCCCCTCCCATAAGGAAGTGATAAACTAACAGAGTATTCAGCTTAGAACAAAGGAAATCAGTTAAGCTTCAAAAGTCTTAGAATGTTAGAGTCAGAAATGGAGGGGTATAATACTAGAACTAGAAATACTATAGACTGTGGTCTTTCAGACTTAGGGGGGACCATGCCAAGCCAAGGATCTGTACCTGGATGGTGGCAGTGTTAGAGAGGAAGGGGGCATATACAGGAGATCCCCTAGGAGGATAGAATTGACATGACTTTGCAACTGATTAAATATGGGGGAAAGGAGGGAAGAGAATGAAGACTTGAGGATAATATAAAGGTTTCAGACTTGGTTAAGTAGCTTGTCCTTAGCACCACTAGGAAGAAGGTTGGGCTCTGGGAGAAAGGAGTTCGGTTTTGGACAAATTGAGTTTAAAATGTCTAAGGAGTCATCTAATTGTTTCAGGAGAGGAATTTGGGCTGTTGGAGCAGATGGGAAAAAAACATATCTTTACTTCTGTATAACTGATTTCCTTTGTCATCTTCTGTATTTTATGCCTTTAAAAACTTTCTGAATGGGGGGTTCATAACAAAAAGGTAGAGCACTCCTGTGGTTGCCCCAACCCCCCATTTCCCTGATGAGCCAAGACTATGGATATCATCTAATACAGATGATTGAATCAAAGAGAGCTAATGGAATCACCAATGGAAATAGTGTAGAGAGAGAAGAAAAGAGGGCCCAGGGCAGAGCCTGGGGGAGTGATGTGACCTGGAGGGATATCCAGCAAAGGCATCTGAGAAAACCCTCAGTTAGATGACTGGAGAATGAGAAGAGAAGAGAATGATCAACTTCATTGAAGGCTACCGGTGATGAACATTGAGAATGGGCCATTGGATTTAGCAGTTAGGAGATCAGTTCAACACTGAGAGCAGTCTGAAATTGAGAGGGAGAGGGAGGAGGAGGAATGTAGACCAGAGGATGTCAGAGCTGGGAGGGACCTCCATCTAGGCCAGGCCCTTCTCTGCAGGCCCACAGATGGGAAGTGGTTGCCTGTGGTTACATGGTTTTAGGTGGGGTAGGAGACCCCAGGAAATTGATCTTCTGGTTTGCTGTAAGAGGGTGCTCCTGGGTCCCTGTCCAAAATCTTGTTTATTGTTCAGATGTGAGCTAGAGCTCCCTCCCTCCCCCTAAGCCACAAATCTCTGACTATTGAGGGGACATAGTGAAACATGGACTTGAGGAAGGTGGTTTCCAATTTCCTGGTTGATTGCAGAAGATAAGTGGAAATTGGGCAAAAACCATTCTTTTGCATCATTCTGACCCATGTCTGAGTCACAGAGCTGTCATGAAGGACCTGGTGTCTGAAAATGAGAAAGAATCTGTCCTTCAAGAGTTACCCTTCTAGAATACCAGAACTGGAGAGGCCTTTATAACAAACCAGAATGTCGGAGCTGAGAAGCCCCTTAGAACATAGGATGTCAGTACTGGAAGGCCCCTTAGAATATGGGATGTCAGGGCTGGGGGAGAACTTAGAAGCCAGGATGTCAGACCTAGGAGGACCCTAAGAACAAATAATGTCAGAGTTAGGAGGGCCCTTAGACTACGGAATGTCAGGGCTGGAAGGGGCTTCACAACATTAGATTAGAATAAACTGTCAGACCTCAAAAGGATCTCAGAGATCATCTAATCAGGTGATCCTTAAACTGGGGTTCACAGACTGCAAGGGATCCGTACATAGATTTCAGGGGGAGGGTGTTAACTTGGATAGGAAAAAACACATCTTTACTTCTGTATAACTGATTTCCTTTGTCATCTTCTGTATTTTATGCCTTTAAAAACTTTCTGAATGGGGGGGTTCATAACAAAAAGGTAAAGCACTCCTGTGGCTGCCCCAACCCCCCACTTCCCCGGTGAGCCAGGGTAGAACCTGGCGCTCCTGACTCCCAGATTTGGGCTTTTTCTTTCCCTACTTTGTCTCTCCGGTCAGTCAGCAAAGCTTTTTAATCTCTACCATGTCCCAGGCACAGGGCTGAATTCCGGGGATTCAGAGAGGCCTGCCCCCCGGGAGCCCCAGGACCTCCCAGCAGTCAGGGTGGGCTGGGGAGGCCATCACAAAGGCTTTCTCTAGGAGGAGGCCTTTTAGCTGGGACTCCGTGGCCCCCTTTCTGGGGGGTTTCTTGGGAAAGATTCTGGGGGGTGCTGCCATTTCCTTTTCCAGATGAGAAACGGAGGCAAACGCGGCGAAGTGACTTGCCCAGGGTCACCCAGCTGGTGTGCCCGAGGCCAGACTTGAGGTCAGCGGGGCTGCCCAAGGTGCCCGGGGCGGGGGTCAGCGCCGCCTCTGGGGCGGGGCGGGGCGGGGCGGCCCCTCGCCGGCTCTGCCCCCTTGCACGTGGGCCGGGGCCCCGCCCGCGCGCGCTCCTTCCGCGCTCCCCCGCCCCGCGGAGCCCCCCCCCCCGGGCCGGGCCGTGGGCACGGGCGCGGCGGGCACGCGGCTGGGCGGGCGGCTCCCGGGGCCCGCGGCGCGCTGAGCCCGCCCTCCGCCCTCCCTGCATGCCCCGGCGGCCCGGGCCCGGCCCGGGGGGCGCCCGCCGCGGCGGACAAAGGGCCCGGCATGTCGGACCCCAGCTACTGGACGGCCGCGCCGGCGCCGGGCCATCGGAGCCGCCTGGCCAAAGGCGCGCTGCTGCAGCGCTCCAAGAGGTAGGGGGCAGAGCGGGGGGCAGAGCCGGGGGCATCGGGGGGGCAGAGCCGGGGCACCGGGGGGGCAGAGCCGGGGGCACCGCCGCGGGGGGCTTGATCCCTGACTCTGGACCCAGCCCCCCACACACCCAGAGGGAGAGGGGCCGCCTGCCTTTGGGCACACTCAGCCCCCGGAGCAGCGCGGCCCCGCCCGGTGGGGCCACCCGGGGGACCCCACTTAGCCTCAGTTCCCTCCCTCCCCCCCCTCAATCTCGGCTTCCCCCCTTCTGGGGTTCTGGCCAGGCTCACACGAGGTGAGCCTCCAAAGCATCCCACAGCACTTGGGGGGCCGGAGGGCCCGACCCCCCTCCCCCTTTTCCAGTGATTCACCCCAATGGGCTCCTCCGCCCCGCCCCTCCCCCACCAGACAGACCCAGCCCCCAGGCTCCGCCGCCCCTGCCCGGCCTGGCAGGACCCAGACTCCGAGGGACACCTTCCAGCCCCTCGTGTGGCTGGTCACAGGCCTGGGCCTGACTCCCTCCCCCTCCCTGTTTGGTCCCGGGACCCCTGCCCCTTGGGAGTGATTAGGTGTGAACGAGTAAGGGGAGCCCTAAACCAAATAACTGGAAAGCAAAGGGTCTTGGAACATGGGCCCGGGACCTCTCACATGGGCCTGGACCCATGGGTCTAGAGCTGATCATTACCCAGTCCAAGGGTTTCTATTACAGATGAGAAAACAGAGCCCTGGAGGCTTCAGACTGCGCCAGGGTCTCACGCTGGTAGGAGTGAGTCACAGTCAGCCCCAAAGAAGACTTTCCTTCAGGTGCCAGAGTCTCTCCTCGCTCCCATTCCTTCCTTGAGCCTCAGTTTCTTCCTCTGTCAGATGAGGCAGTCGGATGAGACCCCGCTTCCTGAGTTCCCTTGCAGCTCTAATGCAGGATCCCGGATTCTAGCTTGTGAGCCTGTCAGGGCCCCTGCAAGGAGGCAGGTGCTTGTGGGTTTGATCATTTCTCTCTTCTCCAGAGGAAGAAACAAAGATTTCTGGGAGGTTAAGAGCTTGCCTTGGTCACGCAGGGGCCCCGTCGGCTAACCATCCTGATGGGGTTTCCTAGCCTGGCAGAGCAGGGAGGAACGTTAGGATGTTTGGACCACTGGCTAGTCTGAGGCAGATGTGGGGAGGGAGAGCAACCCAACCTTGGGGTGGCAAGCACAGCTTGGGCCGGGGGGGGGGGGGTGCTGTATAGAGTTTAAAAAATACTCACAGGCCAGCGGTTTACAGGAAACCACAGCGGCCCAGCCTGTCGACTAGCAAGGCTGGATTAGAGTTTGTACTCTGCTGTCATATCAGTGCTGGGAGGGCCCTCAGAACCACAGAATCTCTGGCCTGGGAGGACCCTTAGAACATGGAATGTCAGAACTAGAAGGAAAGGAAGGAAAGAGTTCAACAGTATTTAGTACCAACTATATGCAAAGCTATAGTCATCTTATTTGAACCTTACAACAACTCTAGGAGGGAGGTGCTATGCTTATCCCTCTTTTACAAATGAGGAAACTGAGGCAGACTGGTGAAGGGACTTGCCCAAGTAGTGGTATCAAGCCTGGACTTGGACACAAGTCTTCTAATTCAGGCCCCTAGAACATAAATATCAGAACTGGGAGGGGCCCTTAGAAGATAGAATGTCAATATTTTTCTGAGCCTTGCTGGGGTTTCCTGTAAATGATAAACTTTGAGCATCTTTTTTTTTGTACTTTCTGCATGACTGTGAGTTCAGGGGCCCAACTTTCTCTTCTGAAGGTGCAGCCTATAGGTTCAGGGGGAGATGCAGGAGACCCAAGATTCACAGTAAATGAAAACAAATTCTTTAAGGATCTCTTTTTCTGATTGAGTTGCTGCTTTTAGTCATTCATTCCCCTAAGTGAATCTTCCCTGAGTCCTTGGGTTGGAATTTAAGATCCCTGCCCTCAGGGAGTTTACTGTCTAAGAAAGCAAAGGTTCTTCTCCCAGAATCTATCTGTGCACCTGGTTTTTTTAAAGAAAGTTATAACTATATTTTAATATAGTTTTCTATATTGGAATTCCTATATTTCAACATGATTGGTAATCTTAACTGTTTTATGCATTCAAAAACCTAGTTCTGCAGTGGGGCCATGGGCTTCAGCAGACTGACTGCTGGAGGAGGCCCAGGACACAAAAGGTTAAGGCCCCTTGGTCCAAGGAGTAGTGAGATGTATGTCCACAGGCCTGGATTCCTGGATTCCTGGGGGAGGCAGGGCCTGGAAGGATTGCTCCCACTTCCTCAGGGAGACATGAGGAACCCAAAGTCTTCTGGAAGTAGAGTCCCATGCAAGGAGCTGGGGGATTCAGAGAAAAGGTGCCTTCTGAGGGGGATGCTCCTTAGGGCAGGTTTGAGCTTCAGGTCCAGATCTGCCACCAAACTCCCTGAAAGTGGCAAGAATCACTCCAAAATCAGAGGATCTGAGTGCTTCCTTTGCTTACTTCTTGACCACTTTGGCAAGACCCTTCACGTCTGGGCCTTGGTTTCCTTGGAAACTCAGAAGTAGACTTGGAAATCTCTTAAGGGCCCTCCTTGCTCCAGTCTTTAAGGCCTCTTTCAGTTCTTTGAGAAGAGAAGCATCACTGGACAGCAGGCTCCCTGGGAAAGGCGATCTTGAGCTAGGATTCATAGGAGGGAAGAATTAGGCTGAGTGTGTCCTCTACGGTAAGAAGAGGTAGGAAGTCTCCCCTGCCCCGCTGAGACCAGTTTACCCCTTAGGGTGATTTGTGATTTCCTCCCTCTCTCCTGGGCTCCCTTTACTGAGATCAGCCCTGTGATAACACCATCACTTCTTTTGAAGGGGGGGGAGGCAGGGTGGGGAGTGGGTTCTGTTTGGTGCCAGGGCAGATTTTTCCATTTGGTTTCATGTACATCATGTACGTCATGTACACACACACACACACACACACACACACACACACACACACACACACCCGCCCCTGGGATCCTGAGCTAAACTTCAAGGGCAGTGTTTCCTCCAGACCTGACACAAGGCCACCAGTGGAGGGAGGGGCCTGGCCATACCCCCCTCTTGTTAGGCTAGGCCAGACTTCAAACAGGAGAGACAGATGGGAGGCAGGGCAGGACCAACCAGGCATTCAGGAACAGGAAACTTGGCTGAGGCTGAGTCAGACTCCTCCTAAGTATGTTTATAACTGCCCCCTAAGGAGAATGGGCTGCTTCAGAAGATAGATGGATGGGCTGGTGGGTAGATGGATGGACAGATGGATGAATGGAGAAATGGATGAAGATGGATGGATGGATGGGTGGATGGATGGATGGACAGACGGGTAGATGGATGGATGGACATATAGATGGACTGACTGTTCCCAATCACTAGAAGTCTCCAAGCAAGGGTACATGGACCTTTGCCAACAATGTTACAAAATGGATTTCCTGTTGAGTTATAGACTGGACCACATAGATGTCCCAGAGTTCTCTTATCATTATTCTCATAGATTGAAAACTGGAACAGACCTTTGACATCACCTCATAGAGCCCCCTCAGTTTACATTCTAATGAGGAAGACTATGCCAACAACTGTGTATGGTCCCTGAAGATAACTAGGAGAGAATTCACAGAGAGAGGGTATTAGAATTACAGGGGAGTCAGTCAAGTATGACTTCTACAGGGACTTGAAGGAACCAGGAGGTGAAAATAAGGCAGGAGAGTTGTTCCAGGCTTGGGGAAGAGTCAGAGAAAATGTGTGGAGATGGAGGGTCTTGTTCAGGGAGTGTGTAGGAGGCCTGTGCCACTGAATCAGAGGATGTTTTGGGGGAAAAAGAGAGAGGAAGATTGGAAAGGTGAGCAGAGGCTAGAAGCATCTTGTATATGTTTCTGGTGGTAGGAGGGAGTAGAAGTGATGCAGTCTGGCCTGGGCTTTAGAAAATTCTCTTTGGTGGCTGAATGGAGGATGGACTGAGGTGGGGAGACCCCTTGAGGTAGGCAGAACAGGGTTATAGTGGTCTGTGTGAGAGGTGAGAGGAGAGAAGGGAGCATAATTGAGAGATGTTGCAAGGGTGAAGTCAAGAGCAGCTTGGATGGGGGTGGTGAGGAGTCCAGGTGCCCCCCCAGATTGGGAACCTGCAGGTTTGGTTGGGAGGTTTGTCATTTATAGGAAGGAGATGGGGAGATTGTCTGGGGGCTACAGGAGATGAGGAGATGAGGTCAGTTTTAACGTCTTCAAGCCCATCAAGGTAAGTCCTCTTAGTTTACAGGCCAGGGAGCCGAGGCAACAGGTGGACACACCTGGAACTGGAACCCAGGGTCCTCGACTCCCAGAATGTCAGCAGTGTATTCAGTCAGCCGACCTTTGGTGGCACAGTGGACAAAACCCTGGGCCTGAAGTCAGGAAGACCTAAGCTCACTTCTGGCTTTACACTCTTCCTGGCTTTGTGACTCTGAACAAATCCTGCCTCAGTTTCCTCCCTTGTAAATTGGGGATAATATTTCTTGTGCCAGTCCACCTCAGAGGGTTGCTGCAGGGGAATGATGGGGCTAGCTCTTAGGCCCAATAATTCTGCTGGACATCCCCACCTGAGTTCAGAGCCTGGGTTGTCTCTTCCTCTGTGAAGGTCTTTCCAGAGGGAATGCTCAGAAATGAAGCATTTCTCTGCCTGTGAAGCCTACCCACCTTCCCTCCAGGCTTCAGGGAGAAGGCAGCAGGGGGGGGGGGGGGTCCTCCCCACAGAAAACTAGGAGGGGCTAAACAGTGAGGACTTCCGCCTCTCTCCCTTCTCTTGCTATGCACATATGTAGAATATGGTGTGTGTGTGTGTGTGTGTGTGTGTGTGTGTAGGCACCCGCTCTAGGGAGCTTCAGTGAGCGTTGGCGGACTCTGGGCAAAGCTTTAACTTGTTGAGGTGTCAGAAGCTGTTCTTCGGGTGACTGTGTGGGGTGGGGGTGGGGGCGCGGGGGAGGCTGCCTCTTTCCTTCCTTCTGTTCATCCTCATTAAGGGGGCTCAGCACAGAAGACTGAGGGGAGCCTGTCCTGGGGCTGCTTCCAAAACTGCCTTCTGGAAGCTGGATACATTTACTGACCTGACCATGCCAGTGTGAGGTCATCCCCTAGGGGAGGAGGGTCCATAGTCTGGGGAAACAAGAATCAAACACCCAAAAGGGAGACTAAAAAAAGCACTCTCTGGGATCAAGGATGAGAGCATGAGGCCTAGAAAGGGTTGAGTGGGGGGTGGAATGAGAGAGAGATGAGAGGGGTGGAGAAAGAGAGAGAGAAGGGGCAAAGAGAAATAGAGGGAGGGAGGGAGGGGAGATGGAGAAGAGGGGAAGAGATGAAGAGATGGAACACATTGTGGGCAGAGGGCAGTTAGGGAGGGTCTCCTTGAGGGCAGGGAACCTAAACTAGGTCACAGAAAAGACAGAAAGAGGGTATCCAGAAGTGGTTGAGGTCCCTGACCCAGGAAGACCGAGTGATTCTATTCTCTGCTCCAGTTGAATTCTGGGAGACCACAAGGGCCCCCGACCAGGGAAACGTAAAGTGTCAGGGGCTTCATGAAGAGAATGGTGGATTTGGAGTCAGGGAAGCCTGATTTGAAATTGTTCTTCAGATATTTATTGGTTGTGTGACCCTGGATAATTAATTCAACTCAATGTCAGCTTCTTCAGAGCTGGGAGGGCCCTTAGAAAACAGGATGGCAGAGCTGGGAGGGAGCTTAGAACCCAGATGGCAGAGCTGGGAGGGAGCTTAGAACCTGAAACGTAGTACTAAGCATGTGAGGATCCTTCAGGACATTAGCTCTTTTGGCTTTTTATATTTGTATCTCCAACATTTAGTACTGTGGCTGGTGGGGCTTGTTGATTGTTTGGCCAGCTTTAGGTTAGACATGGATAATGGGAGAGTGTCCAGAGAAGGGCAGGCTGCATGGTGAAGGGCCTTGGTGTTGGTGCCATTGACAATTATTTGAAAGAAATGAGCTGTTTAGACTAGAGAAGAGCTAACTGTGGATGTAGGAGAGAAGGGGAGGAAAGACTTCTTCAGGTATTTGAGGGGTTTCCCAGTGTATACAGGCTTCCATAGGCTTTGCCCTGTCCTATATGGGCCAGAGAATAGAGACAGGAGCCACTTTGGAGAAACAGACACAGGTGAGAAATCTGGGAGAAGTTCCACAGGTTGGCCTCTGGGGAACCTTTCAGCTCTTGGGGCCTTTGATGCTGTCCTTAGCATCTGAACTTATCAGAACTGAAAAGGATCTTGGAACTGGGCCCTAAGAAGGAGTGACTTAGAAATGGCCATGGAGTCCATCTCATCCACCCCAGGTGTGCTTGGCCATGGCTCCTCTGGCCCGAGTTGAGAGGCATATAGGCTCTGCAGCCCAGCCAGGGTTTCTAGGTTCCCTCGTCCTCTCCCTACTCACTGACTTTCTCCTGGTCTCCTCCTTCCTTGCAGCTGCCGTAGTGGCAACAGGAAGAGCCTAGTGGTGGGAACACCCTCACCTACCCTCTCCCGACCTCTGTCCCCACTCTCCGTGCCCACAGGTGAGTATGAGTGGTTCTGGAGTGTGAGCTGGATGGGTACCAACACGTAAGATGTCAGACTCAGAAGAAAAAATAGACACTTCCTTCCTCCAAGCCATCCTTATTCCCCCATCCCCATCTTGAGAGGGGTCTCAAGTCAAGTGGATATCATGAGCATTAGGTAGAAGATATGCCCCTAGGTGTGGAGGGGTGGATGGGTGTCAGAGATCCATGACTTAATTTTTCTTCCCCTTCCACCCCTCCCCATAGCCGGTAGCAGCCCCTTGGACAGTCCCCGGAACTTCTCAGCCAGCACGACTGTGAACTTCCCCTTTGCACGAAGGTGAGTCTCCCTGTTCTGGTGATAAGGGTGGGAGGAAGATGTCATCTTTGGGAGGGAGCAGGGGCTTCCTCACTCAGAGGATCCTTGGCCTAGAACTGGAAGGTGCTAGCTGGCACAGTGGATAGAGCACTGACCTTGAAGTCAAGAGGATGGGATTCGAATCCAGCCTCAGACACTTGACACTTACTAGCTGTGTGACCTTGGGCAAGTCCCCCACATCCAGGGCCATCTCCAGGGGTCTTGATCCATGTCTGGCCACTGGACCCAGATGACTCCAGAGGAGAAAGTGAGGCTGGTGACTTAGCACAGCATCTCCTCACTCAAATCCAACTCATGTGCTTGTCATGGCATCATCTCCCTGATCTTGTGGTCTTCTTCGAGAATGAAGGACAAAATTGCACTTTCTTGGAATTCTCCCAACAAATCACCTTCCTCCTGCTCCTTGTGAGTCCCTTGAACCACAACCCAAAGAATGTGAATCCCCAACATTCCCCAGACGCAACTTAAGGTGATGCAGCTAATTGACAGGTGGCCGTGTTCGCCTAGCTGCTGATTTTGGACCCCACATCCTTAAATCCCATCTTTCTTCCTCTGTCTCTCCTCCCCGGCCCTGGTGCTCTGCTCCCTTCTCATCTGTCCTTCCCCATTTTTGGCTGATAAACCAACCATCTTCATGCAGTCATGGGCCCTGGACTGACAGGTAATTTTTTCCAGGAACATGCAGCTCCCTTTGATGGAACGGGATAGAGGTGGGGGGGTTACTGTGGGAGTTCTATTTCAAGCATGAAGGGAGCCAGCTGACCTCCATCTCCCCCCCCAAAAGAAATCCCTTCAGGGGAACTCTCCTGTGAGTCTGTTAGAAGTATTCTCACTTCCTAGTCTCTGAAGAGGTTTCTCCAAGCTGATCCTGGGCCAGGGAGGCTGGGCCTGGGGGTGACCCTGGCTGCTACTACCAGGGAGCTGGCTTACAGGCTAACTGGGCCAGCCAGGAAGCAGTCACACAGCCAAGGACGACAGACTGAGTTTCACTGCTGAGGTGCGCTATGGTTTTGGCAGTATGAGTCCCAAGAGCTCCAGGAAGAGGAGAGATCATTGTGGCAGGAGCAGCCGGGGCAGGCTTCCCAGAGGAGGTGGGCAGCCACCTGCTCACACAGAGCTTGAGCGGCTCCTTCAGGTGGGATTGGCCCTGCAGCTGGGAGAATGGCCAGGAGGATCCCATTTGGTCTTTCCTCATTTTGTCTCTCACTTTGCTCCCTCTCTGTTTTTCTCTCCTCTTTCCTCTGCCTATTCCTTAGACCCTCTGGGTGAGCATTCCCAGAGCTTATGGAGGTCTCACCAATTCTTTCAGGAAAGCAGCCCAGCCCAGAGCTACACAAGGATGCACTGTGTGTTTAAACATTAGATTCATGGTCTCTTCCAGTAGATTCAGGATCCCAGGGTTGGGAAGGAATGGCACCATCATCATCTGCATCCCCAACAAGCCTTGACTCAGACACTCACCCCATCCCAAGGCAGCCAGGGCCAATTTTGGGGAGCTCTCGTTGTTTAGGAGAGTTTTGTTTTGGGTTTTTTTTTGTTCTCAGAACACATCATTTTATTTTTTTCAGAAAGATTTTGAGTTTTGCAATTTTCCCCCCATTCTTGCTTTCCACCCCCCACAGAAGGCAGTCTGTTAGTCTTTAAATTGTTTCCATGTTGTACATTGATCCAAACTGAATGTGATGAGAGAAATCATATCCTTAAGGAAGAAACAAAGTATAAGAGATAGCAAGATCAGACGATAAGATATCAGGTTTTTTCCCCACTAATTTGAAGGTAACAGTCTTTGGTCTTTGTTCAAAGTCCACAATTCTTTCTCTGGATACAGATGGTATTCTCCATTGCAGATAATGCAAAATTGTCCCTGATTGTTGCACTGATGGAATGAGCAAGTCCATCAAAGTTGATCATCACCCCCATGTTGCTGTTAAGGGTGTACAATGCTTTTCTGGTTCTGCTCATCTCACTCAGCATCAATTCATGAAAATCTAGAAGGGTTTTCTTTATCCTGATATGGAGGGAGCTGAAATCTGCCTCTCTGGCACCCATTGCTTCCAGTTGTGTGCTCTGGGACCAAACAGGACCAAGCTCATCCCTCCACTCAACAAACCTTGAAGATACCTGTGCTGTTATCCCTTCTTCCCTCCCTCCCCCCAATACCTCATTTCCTCTCAATACCTCATTATTTCTCATCCTCATCCTTCAGCTAATCCTCTTCTGATTGGTTTTCCAGGCTTCTCAGTGTCTCTCCTAGATAACTCTAGGTTTTCAATGTGTCCAAGCAGAAACTGGATGACTGCTTGGCCAGGATTTTGTAAAGGAAATTTCTTCTTAGGTATGAGTAGGACAAGAATTCCTCTGAGATCTCAGTTCCCCAATTGACCTCAGAACATTTGATAGGCTTTTCCTCCTCCACTACCCCTCACCCCTCTGCCAACCTTCCACAAGTTGTTTCTTCTTCCAGGGCTGATGGCCGGAGATGGTCACTCGCTTCTCTCCCCTCTTCTGGCTATGGGACCAACACGCCCAGCTCTACTGTTTCGGTAAGGCCTTCCAGGTTCTCTGACTGGATGGGGGAGAGGAAACATCAGGAATTCCCTGACTTCTCAGGTTCCTATTTTCCTGTAGGCTATCAAACTCCTCAGACAATTTTCTGTCTGGAATATTGGACTCATATCACCAGCTATGAGGCAGGCCAGGCAGGGGTTATTGCTTCCATTGACAGATGAGAAACCAGAGACTTGGGCATTATAAGCACCTTAACCAAATCTACATAACAGATGAATGGCAGAGCCAGATGTCTCCTCTACCTGGTTCTGTTTCAGTGATCCCCGGCAGCCTCATATCCCATTTGGGGGCAGACACAACTGCTGTTCCATTTTACTGATAAGGGCACTGAGACCCATTTGGCAAATGTGAATTGATCTGTCTGTCATTTGCTCAACAATTATTGGGCATCTACCACATACCAGGGGAAATGAAACTGGCCCTGCCCTCAAGAAGCTTCCATTCTACTGAGGAGCAAACATCTCATACACTTAGACAACTAGGACCCAGACCCTTCCTTCACAGGGCTTACAGTTTAGGGGGGGAGGTGAAGTCAGCCTTCTAAGGAAAAGGTTTGCTTACTGGTTTAAGGATAGCGTGGAACCTTGAAGGGGAATTTCCACCACCTGTTCCATTGCTACCAGGTAGTACTGGCACCAGGAAAGTCCTTGAAGCCTGTCTGACCTCAAGGTTGGGTCACAGGGGAGATAGAGGGGCAGGTGAGCTTGGGGCCCACAGCTTTTCTCTCTTCTCCTGCTCAAGTCCTCCTCATCCTCCCGAGAACGGCTGCACCAGCTGCCGTACCAGCCAACACCCGATGAGCTCCACTTTCTTTCCAAGCACTTTCGCAGTTCAGAGAGCATCGTGGATGAGGATGGTGGCCGCCGCTCACCCTGCATGCGACCTCGCTCCCGCAGTCTCAGGTAGTGTCCGGATCTTGGGGTGGATGGAGGATGGGGGAAGGGGCATTGTCTCCAACCCAGCCCCATATGGCTTGACCTCATTTAGATCAAGAAAGCCCTAGTGTATGAACTGATGTCATTTCCCCTCTTCTAGCCCTGGGCGAACCACAGGAGCCTTTGACAGTGACATTGTGATGATGAATCATGTCTACAAGGAACGATTCCCCAAGGTTAGACTCACCAGCTAGTGGGAGAGGGCTTCTCACCAGCCGAATCCTAGGTGGAAGTGGGGGAGAGGGAGGGGAGTGTTCTGCTTGACCCCCTAAGAGCAGTATGTAGGGGAGACAGGCAGAGATTGCAGCTTGATAATATGGAGAAACTTTATAATAATTGTAATCATCCAAAAGTGGAACCCATGCCTTTGAAAGGTAGTGAGCGTCTCCCAGGAGAGGCTGGAGGACAACTTGATTGGCATGTTGTCAGGAAGATACTTGCTTAATGAGGGGGGTCACATGTTCTCCTGCATCTGATGCTCTTTGGTTCATGGAACATCCTGTGCCCATCCTGGGTCACAGGGTAAAGGCCAGAACTACAGGGGGTTATGACAATGCTCCTGGTAAATTCAGGTGAGAAATGGAGAATAGTCATCCTAGGAAGAGAGGCATAAGAGGCAACCTTGTCCCCCAGAGGGCCCAACTCTGGTATCCATGGGGGTTGGAGAGGGTAGGCCCTCAGTCGGGGAGCCAGAGGGAGGTGGCAGGTCACAAGGAATGGCAATGGAAGCACAGAACTCCATTTGTCCTATGTGAGTTCTGTCTCTCCAGTGAGTCTCTGAGCATTAAGGGACATCCTTTGTTGTGATTACTACAGGAGTTCAAGCTTCAGTTCTCCCTAACAGTATTTCACATGCACATAACTCCCCATAATGGGGTTTCTTAATCTTTTTTTGATTCATATGTCAGAATATGTTATAAAGACAAAAACTATAATGCATCAGGTTATAAAGTAAAGTAATACTTTTGAAGCCCAGTTATCAAAATATTAACAACCAAGGACCTGGAGGTCCATGAACCTGGGCTTAAGCAACTCCACTTTATCTGCATCTTTGAGTTAGGAAGTCTTAAGTCCTGATATTCCCTTCTTTAGGTAATGGGAGAGGAGAAAAATGACAAGCATTCCATCCGATGTGCATTTATGTTGTATTCTACACATTCAGTGCTGAGGGCAATACAAAACTGAGTAAGAAAGAATCTCTTCTTTAAGGAACTCCCTGTCTGCTATGGAAGGGAAGAAGTTAACACCCAGGGGCACAGAGAGGAAATGACTTACCAAAGGTTACCCAAGTGGTCCATGATAAGCCAGTAGATGTGACCTTTATGACCATTGAATCCAGCTTCTTTATTTTACAAAGAGGAAATTGAGACTCAGAAAGGAGCTTTGCCCATCTCAGGGCTGTCCAAAATGAAGCCCACCTTTGGGTTTACTAAATGCTTTAGTAAAGGAAGCTGAGCTACCACAGAGCTCTCACTAAAATGACAAATCAAAATATATTATCTGTTGTGTCAATAAAAACTTTTAAAAGTAAGGTTGGACAGCCCTGGCCCAGATAATTCAGCAGGACAGAGGCAGAACCAGGACTCCCATGAAGAGTCTACAATCTACCCCCTTTCTTCTTGTCTACATCTCTTTCCTTATCCTTTACTCATTACACAGGCCACTGCCCAGATGGAGGAGCGGCTGCAGGACATCATCACCACCTTCTCCCCCTCCAACACCTTGGCCCTGGCTGATGGTGTCCTGAGCTTCATTCACCACCAGATAGTGGAGCTGGCTCGAGATTGCCTGGCTAAGGCTCGGGAGGACCTGGTCACCTCCCGCTACTTCTTAGAGCTTCAGGAAAAACTAGAGAAGATGCTGCAAGATGTGAGTGTCTCTCTTCTTTCCCCCTTTCTTCCCCTTTTCCCCTTCCCCATCTTCCCTTTTCTTCTCCTTTCTTCCCCTTCCTCTTTCCCCCTTCCTCCTCCTTTTTTCTCCCCTCCCTCTCCCCTTCCATCTTCCTTTCCTCTTTCTCCTTCCCTCACTTCCTTCTACCTCTCACTTTTCTCCTCTTTCTTTTTTTCCTCTCTTCCTTCTTTCTTGGCTTCTTTTTTCCTTGTCTTTGGCTTTTTTTCTTGTTTCTACATTCTCTTCTTCCTTCCCTGAAAGACCCAGGCCAAGACAGGGAAAGTGGGCAGGAAAATAGTACCATTTAGAAGATGTTTTCTTTAGAACAGCCTTAATAGAACATCTCCATTTTACAAAAGGAGAAACTTGAGTCCCAGAAGGGAAAAGGACTTTTTCATGGTTAAAGAGCTATGAATCTGATCTGAGACAAAACTAAGATAAGAACTTTCCCCCATCTGCCACACTGTTCCTTCTCAAACTCAACAGGGCAGATCTTTAGCCTTCCATAGCTCCCGAGCAGAGGAGAGGAAAATAGGTCTGGGGACCTAGCCTCCTTTAGATTTTTTTAGATTTTTAGATTTTTATTTTTGCAAGGCAATGGGGTTAAGTGGCTTGCCCAAGGCCACACAGCTAGGTAACTATTAAATGCCTGGGGCCAGATTTGAACTCAGGTACTCCTGACTCCAGGGCCTGTGCTTTACCCACTGCACCACCTAGCCACCCCACCTAGCCTCCTTTAAAGAAACTCCAGTGAATGGGGGGGGGGTCCCCTGCCTGCCCAACCCCAAGAGACAATCATGAAATCTAACCAGAAGAGATTTGGTGACAGCATAGTAGGGAGACAATCAGTGAACCCAAAAGACTCAGGTCCTAGCTAGGGAAACCCTATATCTTCTCTCAAGTCAACAAGTATTGTTAATTTTATGTATTTTTCTTTTGTGTGTGTGTGTGTGTGTGTGTGTGTGTGTGTGTGTTCACATGCACATGTATAAACATATCTCAGAGCTGTTGGGGAGCTTCAGTATGCAGATAGCTAAAGAGAAAGCCCTTTAGTCTTTGGACTAGGTTTGTTCTCGGTGGCTTCCGAGCACCATGAAGGACAGAGTCGCTTGTTTGGATTGGAGGTCGCCAACTTCCCAGTTGGTGACACTGTTTTCTTCTCTTCTGTATGACTCCACAGGCCCATGAACGCTCAGAGAGCCAGGAGGTCACCTTCATTGGCCAGCTTGTTCGAAAGCTACTAATTGTCATCTCACGTCCAGCTCGTCTGCTGGAGTGCCTGGTGAGCCCATACTTCCTAGCTCAGAGGGTCAGCCTACCTTGAGGACGAAGGGAAAGGCCTTTCACTGAATTGAGTCTTAAAATAAGGCTGCTCCACACTAAAGATTTAAAGAGAAGATTCTCCCATTGGGATTTCTGTCCCATGACAGCTGGTGGGGGTGGAATTGTCATCTACAGATTGCCTTTAAGCCCAACATGTTGGTAGGCAGGATATCACACATGTTGGACAACAGAATCGGCATTCACAAAGGCTAGGCCAACCCAAGAGGATGAATTTAATAGATCTCAATGTAAAGTTTTATACTTGGGTTCAAGTAATCACTAACTCAGTTATAAGATGTGAGAGGCAAGGCTAGACAATCAGGGAATTGAGGGGAGGGGGAATTGGTGGCCTTGGAGTTTAGTTTGAAATACAATACGATATTGCTTATTGTATGACAGTCAAAAGGGCTAGTTATCTTAGACTCTATTTATAGCTGTGATGCCCAGAACAAGGGAGGGCCAGGCCTTCTGGACTGTGGCCTGGTCATACCTCATCTAGTCATTTTTTGTGTTGGACTAAGCAATGTTTCAGTCTCCTTTTGATTGTGGAATGGTGTGGCAGTTGCAACAGTGGGAGGAGGCAACCCACAAGCATTTATTAAATGCCTCCTGTGAGCCATGCCACTTGCCAATGGCTGGAAGAAACACAGGGAAAAGGTGATCCCACAGGGCAACTTCTCAGCATCCCCAGGCTTTCACCTCTTAAGGTGATCTCTTAAGATTCTATCTAACGCTTAAGTGTGTGATGCTATGGATGTTTTCTGTCTCCTTTCTGGAGCTCAGTTCACTGACAAAGCATGTCTAAATATTTGACAGATAAGTATTCTAGATCATCAGGGCTGAAGAATGATGATTTCCTTGAGGGTGATTGCAGAAGTCTTATTGGAGGAGATGGCGTGGGCTGACCCTAAAGGATGGATAGAGAGTTTTGACTTGAGGAGAGGGGGGGAGGCAGGAATGAGCATAGCATCTGGCTGTTCAGGTCAGGACTATAAGAAGCCTCTAAGCTGCAGCACTGTTGTTCCCTCCCATTTATACTTGGGTTCAAGTAATTGGGTGTATGTGGAGTCTGGTGACTTCACTGGTGCATGACTTTTCTCATCACCTGCAATACATTGGCAGTTTCTCTTCAATAAATCATCTCAGAGAATTGCCAGGGGTGTTGAGGAACTAAGCAGCCTGTCCACAGTCACACAACCTGTTTGTGTCAGAAAATGGACCCTAGGTGGGGTCTTCCCTAGGCCAGAGGCGAGAACCTTCAGATCCGTAGAGTACGCTGCCCCCTTGGGTTGAGCTTAAGCATTCAGGCTGGAGACTGGAGCTCCATTTCAGCTATTCTTTCCACCCTGCTTATCAGGAATTTGATCCTGAAGAGTTCTACCACCTCTTGGAAGCAGCCGAAGGACATGCCCGGGTGGGACAGGGCATCAAGACTGACATTCCACGATACATCATTGGTCAACTGGGCCTCACCAAGGACCCTCTAGAGGGTAAGTGGAGGGAAACTGAGTCAACCATTGTTGAAACCCTGAACATAATAAGACTTGGAGCTGAAAAACTTGGTTCTAGTCTTGGCTTTGCTACTTGTTTGCCTTAGGGAAGTCATTTTCTCTGGTCTTCATTTCTCTATTTGTCAAATGAGCAGATTGGACTCTAGTAATTGCTAGTTCCTATTGGTTGTGATGTTTTGTCATCTGTGTTCTAAGAACCCTTCCAACTCTGACCTCAGTTCTAAGGACCCTCCCAACTCTAATGTCCTGTGTTCCTAAGGGTCTTCCTAGCTCTGATATCCAGTGTTCTAAGGGCCCATCCAGCTTTGACATTTCATGTTCTAAATTTCCTCCCAGTTCTAACATTCTGGGTCTTAGGGGCCCCCTAGCATAGACAACTTTTTCAGTAAATGTTTCAGGAAAGAGAAAGACAGAAGGGGAGATAGCTGGAAGAGTGAAGGCAATGTTCTTTCTGACCTCAGTTCTAAGGACCCTCCCAACTCTAATGTCCTGTGTTCCTAAGGGTCTTCCTAGCTCTGATATCCAGTGTTCTAAGGGCCCATCCAGCTTTGACATTTCATGTTCTAAATTTCCTCCCAGTTCTAACATTCTGGGTCTTAGGGGCCCCCTAGCATAGACAACTTTTTCAGTAAATGTTTCAGGAAAGAGAAAGACAGAAGGGGAGATAGCTGGAAGAGTGAAGGCAATGTTCTTTTGGGAGTATATTTGTAGGCAAAGGGGCGAGAGCCCATAGGGAGATTCTGAAGAACCTGAGAAAAGGGAATGCCCACTGGAACATGTCCTAGAAGAGATGGGCAGGACCAACCCTAATGCTAAGGAAGGTGCTCTCTTCTGATCAGAGGTGAAGTTCACAGGTGCATGGGCATGGAGACTTGAGGAAGCTCACTCCAGGACTGACAGCCATTTGTCCTAGGCAGACAGGAGAGGGTCATCTACCATCAACTTCGTGGGGAGAGAAGGAAAGATTCTACACAGTCAGTATGAGAAAGCTGATAAGGAGCCCCAAGGACAGGACTGATGGCCACTTCCAGCATCAGGGTGCCATGCTGGATTTGGAATCAGGAAGATCTGAATTTGGAGCCTGACTCTGAGACTCTTCTGTGTTGTCCCAGGGATAGTGCTCCAGCTGCTTCCAGATCCAGCCTTGTCTGTAGAATGGAAGTGAGAACTGCCCTCAGGCCCAGCTCCCCAGGCTGTTGGGAGACCTAGATGAGAAGGGCTGAGCAGAGCTCTTGGCATCATTTAAAGGATGGATAATGAATCATTTCTGGGTGGTGTTTTTTATTTTTTGGGGGATGAGGAACTAGCACACCTGCTGACAAGCTGCAGGGGAAGCAGCAGGCAGTTGGTTGAGTCAGCCAACCTCTGAAGCCCCTTCAGCCCTTGGAGTCTGCAACTCCCCAAATACATTGGTGTTTTTCTAGGAAGCTCAGTCCTTGGAAACTTCCAGGTGATTGGGGGTGGGAGGAGGGGGAAGAAGCTTCTTGGGTGTGCGCCAGGAACCCTGTGCTAAGCAGATGGGCTTGTAGGCGGCTGACTGCTTAGTGCTAGGAACCCGGGCGTCTTGGCATTCTTCCCCAGAGCAGAAGATCTCTGCTTTAATCCTGAGACTTGTAGGTCTCATGTCCCTGAGGGTTGTCTCTAGGGTAATCAGAATGCTGGGAAATCAGGACTGGAAGGGCCCTTAGAACCCAGATGGTCAGAGCTGGGAGGACCCTTAGAACCCAGATGGTCAGAGCTGGGAGGGCCCTTAGAACTCAGATGGTCAGAGCTGAGAGGATCCTTAGAACCCAGATGGTCGGAGCTGGGAGGACCCTTAGAACCCAAATGGTCAGAGCTGGGAGGACCCTTAGAATACAGGATGTCAGAGCTAGGAGGGGCCTTACAACATGGAATGTTAGAGCTGGAAGGATCCTTAGAACCCAAGAAGTCAGGGCTGGGAGGGCCCTTAGAACCCAGGAGGTCAGGGCTAGGAGGGTCCATAGAACCCAGGAGGAGAGAGCTGGGAGGGCCCTTAGAACCCAGGAGGTCAGGGCTAGGAGGGTCCATAGAACCCAGGAGGAGAGAGCTGGGAGGGCCCTTAGAACCAGATGGTCAGGGCTGGGAGGACTCTTATAGACCATCTATTCCAACTTGTTTATTTTATAGATGAAGGAATTTAGGGGGGATGTTGATAGACCTGCCTTGGGAGATAGTGGACTCTCTGGACTCTCCCTCTACTAAAGGCCTTTAAACAGGATTATAACATTTAGAACTGGAAAGGACTTCAAAGGTTCCCTAGACCAGTGGTGTCAAACTCAAGATAGGAAGGGATCCCTGCTGGCTGCATATTGGTACAATTAACTGTGTTTTATTTTATTTATTTTGCTAAACATTTCCCAATTCCATTGAGGTCTGGTTCAGGCAGCACTGGGGAATTTTATGGGTTCTTTTGCTCCAGTTTAGTTTAACCCTATCATATGACTTCTAGGGAGGTAGGTTTTGATGTATCCAGAGTGACATAGAAAATGGAGCCATCTCTCCCAAATCTGGCCAGTTTTGTGGACAAAACATCCTCGATCAGGTCTTAACTGGAGGAGATACTTCCTGCCCGCTTTCCCCTACATCCCAGCCAGTTTTAGCACCCTGTGATTCCTGCCTTGTCTAGGGAGTCACTGAATGAAGGATAGAGTTATGGACAGCCTTCCCCCTGGACTCTTTCCTGACCACCCCATCTCAGGCCAGATCCCCTTTTGTGTGTGTGTGTGTGCTAACTTTGGCTCCTGAGGCCCCAGGCTCATCTTTGCTCTGCCTTTGCCTCTCCAGAGATGGTACAGCTGGGTCCCTTGGATGCTGGCTCCTCGACTGCACCTGAGGCCGGAGACCCACCAGAGGTGAGTATGCTAGGCTCTAGATTCAAGAGCTGTTCCTCCCTGGTATCAAGGCCCAGTAACAAGGGCAAATGGAAGCTTGAGGGATTGGTGAGATGTGTTGTGTCTGGGCTCTATCCGTGGCTACTGACAAACTTCCACTGGTAGAGGGAAGCAGCATATTGTAAAGGTTGAGGGATTGGACTTGGAATCAGGAAAACCTGACATCTACTCTTGCCTTGGATAGACTTGTAGCTTGTGACCTGGCCAAGGCACTTACCTATCTTAGCCTCAGTTTTTTCATCCATAAAATGGGGATAATAATTGTCCTTATTTCCTCAGGTTATGGAGTGGTTCCCGTGAGATAACAGAAAGTACCCTGCCAATCTAGAGTACTTTGTCTCAGTGTGAACGATCATTACTGTGATGGCGTCTCCCTAGTAGAGCAGCTGGTGGACAGTGGAGGGCGATGCAAGAGATTGTAAAAGGGGCATGGCCTTTATGTAAAGGCACCTTCTTTAGAGGGAGCACAATCCCTGACTGAGCCTCAGCAGGTTAGGAGTCAGGTTTCTGCTGGTCTGGTATGGGGGTAGGGATGAGCAGCAGGATCATAGTTCCCAGGGAGCCCAGGATCTGAGCACTTGCTAGGAGAAAAGTCCAGAGTCCACAGTGGAGCCATGGGGGAAAGGAGGTACCCCGGCGAGGGCCCGTAGTGGTCATAGGCTCACGTTGACCTGAACAGAAGTGAACAAATGAAGGCCCCTCTCTTCTCCCTGGCTGATCTCATCAGCACCCAGGTTTCAGTTTTTTCTATGTTTATGATTCTCAGATCTACTTCTCCAGCCCTGTCCTTTTCTGCAGACATAATAAGAGCTTTATAAGTGTCTGGCTGAAAAGCTTTTATTAAATGCTTACTAGCTACCAAACTCTGCTGAGTACTAAGTTTACAAATAAAAGTCAGACAGTCCTGCCTTCAAGGAGTTTATAGTCTAATGGGAGGAGACAGTCCCCAGTGGTGTGGTCACGGGAAGGGATCCTCTGGCTTGGAAAGTTGTAGGAATGGCGAGTGGTGCCCCTGGGGAGTTGATGGAGACACTCCTTACAGGAACAATGGCATTGATTTGATGCCTTTAGTTACTTTGATTTCTTGAACTGGAAAGAGGGGAGCAGGAACTGGAATTGCTGGGATGGAGAAATCTAGATAGTGGAAGTGAGACACTGCTGCAGCCTAGGGTCTAGATAGAGTGGGCAAATGAGTCAGCCTCCAGGGCCCTGAAGAAGTGTGGGCAGGGAAGGAAAGGAATCTCCTTTTGTGGTGGCCCTTGCTAAGGAGCCGTCCGGCCTCTCCTCTTGGCCCTGAAAGGGCTGACAGGTGGGATTCTGGGGCTTTGTCAGTGATCCTTGAAAGAGCCTGAGAAACCAGAGAAGCGTCACAAAAACTGGAGAAGCATGTGATTCTTGGTTGGCTTTTCTGAAAGGGGGAGAACAGTCTACCCGCTCTGGGCCAATGAGCTTGCTATAAATTCCAGCAAAACTCTGAAGGGTTGTTAGAGATGGCTGGTGAAAGAAAGGGAAAGCAATCCCAGGGGACCAACCCCACAAGGGGCCTGACAGGGTGACTTGACCCAAGAGAAGACCTAGATTCTAGTCAAGCCCTGGCTAAAGAATTGTATGCCCTTTTGGGGGAGAAAATGGAAAGATGTGCACTAGATGATGATGATACAAGTAGTTGGAAGCTATAGAAAACCGGCACTTGTTGGAGGCCAGATTCAAATAGTAGTTAATGGTTCATCGTCAACATGACGGGAGGGATCTGTGCTTGGCTCACTTATCAGATTTGCAGAAGACACAAAGTTGGAAGGAACAACTAACACATTGGATGAATATTGGTTGGTTTAGTTGGCCACACTTGTCTTAGAAAATTCTTCCTTAATCTGGGGCTCCCTTTGAGGCACCAAATGGTCTGAAGAGACCTTAGAAGTCATCCAGGACCATCCTTTTCCTTTACCAGTGAAACAGTTTGCCCAAAGGCCATTGAGGTTGTGATAGCAGTGGCTCAGTTTGGAACCCAAATCATAAAACCCCAAATCCAGAGCTGGAAGGGGAGGGAAGTGACTGTCACCTGGGGAAGAGCCGAGATTTGAACTCTGTTTTCCCCAAACCAGTTCTGCCCTTCAAGGCAAGGCACTGAAGGCTGACCTTCTGGATCTTCAGAGAAGGTGCGGAATGGCTCGCCTCCCCTTTCGCCTCCTGAGGCTTCCTAAGTCAAGGGCAGAGGATTTCTTGAGGGCTCTTTGGCAGAAGATACCCCTCCTCAGTATCCCTGGGGTCTGGGAGACACCAGAGGCTGAGTCCTCTCCAATTTCTCTCTGGTCTTTTCAGAACCGGTCTCTTAATGTCCCCTCCCGGAGGAAACCCTGTGAGAATGATTTTGAAACCATCAAGCTGATCAGCAATGGTGCATATGGGTGAGTGGGAGATAGCCTCACCCCCTGAACTGTGGGCACCAGTGTCCTTGGCCTTGAGCTGACAAGTAACTGAATTCATTGGGCTTCTTCTCCAGGACAGGTCAGAGGGGCAGCTGGAGCAAGGTGTGGGTTTTGTCAGCAGGACATGGAATATCAAATGTCAGAGTTGGGAGGGTCCTTAGAGCACAGGATGTCAGAGCTGGGAGGGTCTTTAGAGCCCAGGATGTCAGAGCTGGGAGGGTCCTTAGAACCCAGGATATCAGAACTGGCAGGGGGGGGGCTTAGAACACAGGATGTCAGGGCTGGGAAGGTCCTTAGAACCCAGGATATCAGAACTGGCGGGGGGGGGCTTAGAACACAGGATGTCAGGGCTGGGAGGGTCCTTAGAACCCAGGATATCAGAACTGGCGGGGGGGGGCTTAGAACACAGGATGTCAGGGCTGGGAGGGTCCTTAGAACCCAGGATGTCAGTACTGGGGGAGCCCTTAGAACATAGGATGGCAGAGCTGGGAGGACCCTTACAACACAGATTATTGATTGTCCTCTTGTTCCCTCCCCCTTCCCCACCCAGGGCAGTGTACCTGGTCAGGCATCGGGAGACCCGCCAGCGCTTTGCCATCAAAAAGATCAACAAGCAGAACCTAGTGCTCCGGAACCAAATCCAACAAGTGTTTGTGGAGCGGGACATCCTTACCTTTGCGGAAAACCCCTTTGTCGTCAGCATGTTCTGCTCCTTTGAGACCCGCAGGCACCTCTGCATGGTCATGGAATATGTGGAAGGTCAGTCCTGGGGCACTGGGTGAACCCCTTGGTTCATTCATTCACGTATTTGTCCAACCTTTCCTGAGTGAAGCCTGGAGGACAGTGTTGAGATGAGGGGCTGAGGAGAGCTTTCCTCATCCTGCCCTGCCAGGATCTTTTGCCTTGAGGCTTGTTTCCCCTTGCCCCTTTCCTTGGGGAGGATGGGTTGTGCCTCACTCTGCCCTGGCATCTGATCTTCCTGCAGGCGGGGACTGCGCCACACTGCTGAAGAACATGGGCCCCCTTCCTGTGGACATGGCCCGCATGTATTTTGCAGAGACCGTCCTGGCTTTGGAGTATCTCCACAACTATGGCATCGTGCACCGTGACCTTAAGCCAGACAAGTAAGAGGAGGGAAAGTGCTGGAGAGGCAGCCTCCCTGGTGGACTTCCCACCCCCTAGAACCCCTTATTTTACAGATAAGAAAACTGAGGCCCACATTAGGAGAAGTGACTTAGTCGGGTCACCCAGGGTGGAGGAGTAGGATTAGAATCCAAACCCATGTTCTCAGGATCAGAGTCCTCTGATTTGGTTCCTCCTTTTATACTCCTGTTTGGGGAACAAGGTAAATTGTCGGGGGAAATTTCTTCTTTTGAATCTTCCATCATCCCTCATGGGGAAGGCCAGATTAGCACTCAGCTTGTCAAGAGAATCTGGGTCCTGGACCCAGATCTTAATGACTGAGGGCAGCTCATTTCTCCTCTGGCCTTTCAAGTTGTGTCCCCCCTCAAAGTCCCTGCTCTTCTTATAGCAGAAAGGTGCTCCAGATTTTGCATCCCCGCTGCCCCTGCTTCTGAGCCTGTCCCTCCCCACTCCTCTGGAAGACAAGATTGTGTCTAGATCCGAGAGGATCTTTCTTCTTCCCTCTAGAATCCTATGCTCTCTCTTCCCAGGAGAAGACTGTGCAGAGGAAGGTGCTGTGTGCTACTGGGAATGTGATGCTTCTCTCATTACCCACCAGCCCCACCACCACCACCAGCTGCACCAGTTGAGAATCCCAGTCCTTCCCTTACTTATTTTCTCCTTCTCTAGACGTTCTTTTTTTTCTTTTTAAACAAGGCTTAAGTGGGCTAAGGGACTTGCCGGAGGCCACACACACACAGCTAGGCAATTATTAAGTGTCTGAGTCTGGATTTGAACTCAGGTCCTCCTGACTCCAGGGCCGGTGCTCTATCCACTGCACCACCTAGCTGCCTCTTCTGTAGGCATTCTTGCACCTACTTGCTTCTTGCAGGAACTTGGAGCAGATTACAAGGTCTAAAATTTGCCTGGCAGGGCAGTGAAGGGAAGAAAAACAAAAAGGAATTGAGAAATGGGTGTTCTCGGGCACCTGGGCTGTTAAGTTTCTGCGGTTGACCCCAGGGTCAGAGAGAGCTTCCCGCCAGGGAAGACAGAAGGGGAAGTAGGGGAAGCCAGCTATCATTCTCTGGCCTCTGAACCCCAAAGTAAGCCTCTGTGGGAGTGGCTTTGGAGGTGGCTGCTGAATCCTGGCAGAGGGGTTTTTATCCTGTACCTCCTTGGATCAGGTCACTCAGGGGTGTCTATCCACTCATTTGCTCCCTGGTCAGAGATACTGTGGATGGGGGCTCTGGCAGTGAGTGGAAGACTGGGATGTCGATCCATGGTCCCTCCCAGCTCTGGGGTGCCTTCTTTTCCTCATCTAAGCTGTCCCCAAAATCAACACCTGCCTCAGTTTTACTATCAGACCAGGAGGCCCCAGGGAAGAAGGGCTGCCTTAGTTCCTGCCAGCTATGTGGTGGGTGCCAGCCTCCTGGCTCTCTGAGGCCTCGTGCCTCCAGGGCCCTCTTTGGTCTTGGCCTTTGAGGCTCTCCTTCTCGGCTGAACCTTCGTGACATGGGGCCTGCCTTTTCCTTATAGCCTCTTAATCACCTCTTTGGGTCACATCAAACTGACGGACTTCGGGCTGTCCAAAATTGGGCTGATGAGCATGACCACCAATCTGTACGAGGGCCACATTGAGAAGGACGCCCGAGAGTTTGTGGACAAGCAAGTGAGTGTCCCCTGCTTCCTGTGAGGGGCTTAGGATTCCAGGAGGGGTGGAGTGGAGTGGAGTGGGAGGTGAAGATACCACTGATGGTCTGCCTCTGCTGGAGCAGGCTTCATCTTTCAAGGCCCTGCTCAGGTGCCCACGGCCCACAGGAAACTCCCTTCCTGTCTGGTGCCCAGCTTGGCCCAGCACAAGCTGCATGCGCACACGCTAGACCAGCTGGTTTTAAAGGAGGGAGAGAGCAAGGGAACCAAATCTTGATGAGAGACACAGACCAAGAGGGAAGACATACGTCCTTAGGAGAGAGAGCAACCCATCCAGGGCCCGGGTCTGGCCACTGTATGTGGGCCGCCCTTTTGACCAGACCACAGAACAGGCCCAGGGGAGCAGAAAACAAAATAAAGCTGGAGTGGGAGACCCAGTGTCCAGAGAGATGACAGCAACACCCCTGACAGACAGTGGGAGGTGAGGGGGAGCTTGGTGAAGGCAGATGGCCACACATTAGAGTTGCCCTCTGCCCCCCACTGGCCTGGGGGACCCACACTGGTCCAGTAATCTAATGATTGCTCTGATGGGCTACAGCCCGAGGCACGAGGAGACCACCTAGAGACCACTGAGTCCAGAGCCCTCGTTTTGTCAGATGAAGACATGGGGGTGTGGGGAACTCTGTCAGTGTCACCTGGCCAGCACAGGTAGAGCCAGAGCCCACCCTCAGGGCTTGCTGGACTGTTTTCAAGTGGGTTAAATGGTTGGCTAAAATAGAGAACACACCCTTGGTTAACGCAGCCCAAGGACCTGGGGTTTGCAGCCTGGCTCTCTCTCACTCATTCACTGGGGGTGGGGGGATATTTGGTGTATCTGTGTCTGTGTGTGTCTTTGTGTGTGTGCCTATGTGTCTCTGTGAGTCTTTATGTGTATCTTGTCTCTGTGTGTCTGTATGTGCCTATGTGTGTCTGATCTATATGTGTGTGTGTAGAGGGGGTCTTGGGCAGCTCTCTTCCCACTCATTTTCCTCCTCTGTAGAAGGAAGGCAGTGTTGACCATAGTTGCTTACAGCTCTTCCTTCCAGGACCATACTTTGAGTCTGCCATGATTTCTGACATACCCCTTGACGTGCACAGACCCTAGAGTGTCTGCCTTGGGAGGCTTCTGCTCGTGCCTTCCTTGGACTGTACTGTGTCCAACATGTGCCCAATTATCTGTATTATCTCCCCATAGCCCAGGAGCCCCTGAGAACAGGACTTCATAGGACTTCATGTCTTCCATTCTTTCCATCCCTAGCACTTCTCACAGAGTCCAGCACATTAGTGATTAATAGATGTTTGATTCAGGGGAATCTCTGGCCTTGGGTCCCCCTGGGCCTCTTGCCTCAGAGCCCCCTGCCAGAGACTGGCTTGACCCACATGGTTCCTTCCCCAGGTCTGTGGGACTCCCGAGTATATTGCACCTGAAGTGATCTTCCGACAAGGCTATGGGAAGCCAGTGGACTGGTGGGCCATGGGTGTCATCCTTTATGAATTCCTTGTGGGCTGTGTCCCATTCTTCGGCGATACCCCCGAGGAGCTCTTCGGTCAGGTCGTCAGTGGTAAGCCTCCCTCTGGGGCTTGGGGCTTATCTGGGGCTTCCCCCATAGGGCCCTGTGGGTGCGTATGAGAGACTGTGTGGTGCTATGCAGAGAGCATGGGTCTAGACTTGTAGAGGGGTTGTCGGGAGACCTGGTCTGAGTCCCTTCTCCCAGAGTCACTGTGATGTTTCTGCCCTGACCCTTCTCTGACCCCAGGTTCCAGCTTAATAGCCAGGGAGGAAGGAGCCTTCATCCTTAAAATTTTTTTTTTAACAAAGATTTATTCCCCCCCCCCCTCCAACTGGGAAAAAAGTAAAAAAAAAATCAACCCACCTTTTAACTAAGATCCATAGTCAGACAATAAATTCCCACATTAGCTTTGTCCAAAAGCATCTGGTTCATTCTACATTCTTTGCCTTTCCACCCATCATGAGCTGGGCATCCTATTTCATCTTGGGTCAACTCTGGCCCTCAGTTTCATCAGAAAGAACACAGAATTCACAGAAACCCAAGTTCCAGCCTCTGATAATTATTCTCTGTATGTCACTGGGCAGGGCCCTCTCTGGGCATCAGTTTCCTCACCTATAAATTGAGGACCGGTCCAACTCTAGAACATAATCCATGGCGGGGGGGGCGGCTATTCCAGCGATCTTCCCTCAACACTACTGCGCAAGTGAGAAGATGCTCAGAGACCTTCCTCCCCCAAAAAAACCCAGAAATCTTTGCATTGATACGTAGAGTGGGGCCCAGACCAGCAAGCTCCTCCTGGCTGTGCAAAGCATGACCCCGTCAAGCCCTTTGGCTCCTGGCTGCACAGGATTCTTTTGCTCTCGGACCAGACTTGGGGTCAGAGCCCCCCTCAGCCATTGCCACCTCTGCTATGAACTGACCTTCCTTTGTTTAGATGACATCATCTGGCCAGATGGAGATGAAGCACTGCCTGCGGATGCTCAGGACCTGATCACAAAGCTGCTGAGGCAGAGTCCCATGGACCGATTAGGCACTGGTACGTGGCCCAGCTGTGGATCCTTGCTGCTCCCTGCCCCGGGGGAGCCACATTAACCTTGTGTTTCTATAAGCTGTTCTAGTGGTCTGGGTGTCACAGACGAATTTTGCTCAACCAGCCCCAGTGTGTTTTCCTGCTGGGTAGACTGGAACTGAGTTCTGTTTTCCTTCCCACTGAGCATCTATCTACCCCCCCAGAGCTGCCCTTTTCCACTGGGTGTCCACCCTGAGGGCTGCCTCCTGCTGAGCCAACTCCATCTGACTTACTGGTTCTCTCAGATCCAATTTTTTAAATTTAGTTAATTAAATATTTCTCAATTCTGTTTAAAACAATTTTTAACAACCATTTTTTAAAATACTGAGTTTCAAATTTTCTTCTTTCTACCTGCTCCTCCCCCCAGCCCTTGAGAAGGCAAGTAGTACAACCTTGACTATCCAGATGAGGGCAGATCCCTTTTTACTTAATTTGAGACCTCCTAATGTTATTCTCCTTGAAACACTAGCAAGCTGACCTTCAGTCTGTCAGTCAACAAGGCTTGTTAGTCTCTACTTTATGGACATAAATAACAAAAAACCAGAGGGGTTCTGTCCTGAAGAAGCTTCCATTCTCTTTTCCTGCCTTGTTTCTCCCAGTCTCTCCTATCACTGCTCCATCCTACCCTCCTGACATTGGTCCACCTTGACCTGGCCCTGACCTCCTCCCATACCTCTATTCTGCCTCATCCCATGGTTTAGATAAACACAGTAATCAGCAGCTAGTGGCTGTTTGAAAAAAAAAATTTAAATCCAGAGGGTGTGTGCCCCACTCTGAAAATCTTTCTGAAAATTGGTAGCAGCCCACTTGAGCTCCAGGTCATGAGACTGGAGGAGCTGGTCCCCACCAGCAAGGACCAGAGAAGGAGGACCTAGAGGAGGTTTAGGAGACAGAGGCTGGGGCCGACTGGGCTTTGGGGGCTCTAGGAAAAGGGACATCCTGATCTCAACCCCTGCAGGTGGTGCCTATGAGGTGAAGCAGCATCCCTTCTTTCACAACCTCGACTGGACGGGTCTCCTACGGCAGAAGGCAGAATTCATCCCACAGCTGGAGGCGGAAGATGACACTAGCTACTTTGACAGTGAGTGGGAAGCAGTTCTGTGGAGGCATGGGGGAGGGTGTGTGCTCCCTGCTTTGGGTTGAAGAAGTGGGGCCTCTTCTAGAATAGAAACTGTTTATGTTGGTCAGAAGGCTAGAACAGAGAGGCTGTAAGAACCCTCTCAGTTCTGACATGTTCTAAAGGCTAAAGGCCCTCCAGCTCTGACAATCTATGTTTTAAGGGCTAAGGGTCCTCCCAGCTCTGACATCCTGTGTTCTAAGAGTCCTCAACTCTGACATTTTGTGTTCTAAGGACCCTCTCAGCTCTGACTTTCCGTGTTCTAAGGGTCCTCCCAGCTCTGACATTCTTTGCCTGGGACCCTGCAGTGGGTCTGCATTAACAGATAGTATTATCTGTCCAGGGTCCTGAAGCCTCCTTCAGGGGTGGGGGCTGGGGTCCCCGGTCTTTCGCCCAGGGGCCGTCTTTCAGGCTGTTCACATCACTGGATGGAGGCAGGGTAGAAAGAAGTCCTCTGTGGTCAGGGCTGGGAAGCTTTCGCTGACCTGGACTTGGAGGGGAAGTGAGAATGGGAAAGGAGTGAGCTGTCTGTGAAGAGATTGAGAGGAAGCCTGCTCTCCACTCTGGGAGGGGCAGGAAATGTTAACCCCAGCCCGAGGTCAGTCCTAGCAGCAGGTTCCCGTGGTAACAGCCAGTCGACAGTCCCTCTGCAGCCTGGTCCCTCTGAGCTCTGCCCCGCCTGGTGCGCCAAGGCCTCCGTGACCCACCTCCTTTCCTCATTCCCCTTGCGGCCCTGGCAGAAGGCACTAACGTTAGGGACCCTGCAAATCTCTGATGGGTGGGGCCCTCTGAAGAGCACAGTGCAGGTAGGACAGGTGGGGGTGGACGCTGCGGCCACCACCAGGTGCCAGAAGAGGTCAATCAGTCAGCAAACCTTTCTGAACCACCCACTGTGTGCTTGACAACATACTCATCACTCGGGAAAGAAAGAAAGACAAGAGGGCGGGGGGGGGGGGGGAGAGGAAAAAATAGGCGTTGGGCTTGTCCTTTTGTTAGGAGAGAATTTGGACAAGTGGATGGAAATGACCAGAGACCTGTCCCCAGCAGCTTCCTAGCTTCCCGGGCCTGAGTTGCCCCTGGAGGTCTCTCTCACTGCAGGAATGCTGGGGGAGGCCAGAGGACAGATTCCTGTACAGGCCCAGCCAGTATCCGAGGCTCTTTGTGGCTCTGAAAGCCCATGAGTCAGTGCTGGGGATAAGTATTAAAGATGAGGTCCTTGATTAGGGGGAAAAATGTAAAACTCAAATAATACCTTTAATAAACAATAAATTTAAATTAAAAAAAAAAGATGAGGTCCTGCAGTCCAAAACTGAGCTCTGGAGGCAGCAGCACCCCACAGGCCCTTCCCTCCCCAAGCTATTTCAAGAACTCTGGCTCTTCTGGCTGGATCCCATCTTCCTGGATGGGTTAGGTAGTGTCTCTGGGAGTCAGGGAGTTGATGTCCCCAGCGCTTCCAAGAAGAGAAGCTGTCCATTGGGCCAGCCTCTGTGAGGCCAGGGGCCAGTCCTGTGTGAAGCCCCGAGGCAGGATTTCCTGGAGCTGCAGGGGACTGACCGTCTCCCCAGAACGTAGCAGGAAGGGGACCTGGGCCGAGACCTCTGTCCTTGCTGGGTTTTTCATCATCCTGAGGATGAGCCATGCTATGTGTGACCTCAGAGGGGCAGTGCTGGGGCCAGCTTGGCCTGGCTGGCCCAGGGGAAGGAAGAATCTTCCTGCTGCTCCCCGCTCTCTCTCACCCCCTTCTAGGCCATCTTCCCCCCACAGGATCAGGAAACTGAAAGGGCTTCCGGTCACCTCCAGGGTCAGCTCCAAAGCCTCCAAATTCTTCATCAGTCTGAGTCTGTGAGGTATCTTTCCAGACTGTTTAGTCTGCCTGCCTGCACCCATGTTTAAGAGCCTGACCCTCTTGCCTGAACTTTCATGCTTTCCAACGTTACCTCCACCCTGTGCCCTTTGAAGCACAGCTCACAGGTCTCACTTCCTTTTGAGAGGCCTTTCCTGATGCCCATAGCTGTCAGTGTTCTCCTGCTCCAGCACATCATGTTGTGTTTACTTTGTGCACACTTATTAGACACACATCCACATGCGTGCGCACATACACACACGCAGACACACACTGTCATACGTACAGAACACATATTTTTTTCCTCTGTATGGTATTCCATCCTCTCCATAACCCCCACCCACAGTAGACTGGAAGCTTCTGGAGGGTAGGGTCTGTCTTGATTTATCTTTGTATCCCCCATCATCTAGCAGAATTCCAGTGGATTATTCCACTAAATGTGGAACTGATGGAAAGCACCAGTTTGGGAAGGTGGTGAAGTCTTCAACTTGGGGACTGTCCCCTTGTTGGGAATGTTGTAGAAAGGGTCGTGCATTCCAGGTTTGGATTAGATGCCCTCTGGCATCTTGTAATCTCCCTCTTTTGCCTACCAGTCTTTTTTACCGGATCCTCCTCTGTGAGTGTTCCCCAAGGCTCTGGCCTGGGTATCTTCTTTCCTTCCTCCAATTTTCCTTAGTGGTCTCATTGGCTCCCACAGATCCAACCGTCTTCTTTCTACAGATGACCAGATGACTCTCAGATTTATTTGTCCATTCTCACCTCTCCAGCCACCGACTGAGCTTTGTTGAACTGGACATCTTGTCGACAGGTCCATTATTAAATTTGTCGACTTCTCTCTGAGATCTCCTTTCTTCTAGCCTTCCCTACTGTGACTCACAACCAAGGTGTCTCCTTCAATCCCTCATTCTCTCTCACTCCCACATAGACAATCATTCAGTTGCAGGGTCTGTTGATTTTACTATTGTGAGACCTTTTGTATATCCCCCTTCTCTTCTTTGCCACTGTGGTCCCCACCTGCTTCAGGGCCTCCCCACCTCATGCCTAGACTATTTCTGTTACTTGCTGGTGGGTCTCCTGCCTTGAGTCTGTGCCCATGCTGGTCTATCCTCCACTCAGCTGTCAAATCAAAATGCAGGTCTGACCATGTCACCCTCAGCCCCAAATTCAGTCACCTCCAAAGTCAAGTGGAAAATTCTCTGACTTTTAAAGCCTTCTCTATCCTGGCCCCTCCTGCCTTTCTAGTCTTCTGACCCTCCACTCCAACTCACCCTGCAGCCAAATGACTAGTCTCCTTGTCCCCATTCTGAAACTCTCTCCTCATCTTCCCCTTGTGGCTTTGCTAGATTCCCCCCCAGTATCAGCACTATCTCCACTTCTGCAGAATGCTCCTCCTGATCATAAGGCCAGAGCCTTCCCTCTGGGAAGGGGCCCAAGTGTGGCCTAGAGGCTCCTCTACTGTCTTTTGCCTTTCTTGTTTTTCTGTCACTTAGCAGACACTGTGGTGTCTGTCACAGTAGGTGTTTAATAAATGCTGGTTAATTAACTGATTGACTGCTTGAGTATCTCAGTCCAAACCATGTGTGATTTAAATAGGTAATCTGAGAAGGACACATGACCAGTCAGAACCAGAGCTGGGTCCAGAATCCAGGTCTCCTGCTCTCAGCTCCCCTCATACAGGCCAAAGAGACAGCCCTGGTAGAGAGAGGGGCTCAATGGGCAGGGTCTTCTGACTTATTTTTCAGTGATGACCCAGAGGGGCAGCAGGGGTATTTCAGATTTACTATTCTTCCCAGAAGAGCAACTGAGGAAGGGGAGCAAAGTAGAAAGGACTAGGTGACAAGGGGAGAGTCAGAGGACTGACTCTGCCCCTGCCCACCTGCGTGGCCTTTGGGCAAATGACTTACTATCTCTGGTTCCTTCTAGCTCGATCTGAAAGGTACCGCCACCTGGGGTCGGAGGATGACGAAACAAATGATGAGGAGTCCTCTACTGAAATCCCCCAGTTTTCTTCCTGCTCACACCGGTTTAGTAAGGTACTGTGTGTGTGTGTGTGTGTGTGTGTGTGTGTTGCTCATGTATGTGCGTGTGTTAGCGTCTCATCCCGTAAATCTAGTTTGCAAATTTTGCACTTAGAAGCATGATTAATTCCTCTTGGGGCGCTTGCCTAGGCACTCAGTCAGTCAATCAACAACATTTATTAAGTGCCTAGTAATCTGGTTAAGCTGCCCCCCCCCCCAAGCAATCTTTAGGTAGACAACAGTTTGTCTGACAGAAATCTGGGGGTTTCTGTCTCTGAGTGTGATCGAGTAGCAGGATCATGGACTGCATTCAGTGGGGAGGAAGAGAGGAGCTCTGATCAAACCCCTTCTGGAGGGGTGCGTTCCATTTTGGGGGCCAGAAACCAAAGGGGGAAAACTGGGGCTGAGGAGAAGGAATCCTTGGACTCCTGCCCTAGGGGAACTGAGGAGAAGGTTGAAGCTGAAAAGGAGAAGACTTGGGGGTGGGGGGGAGGAAGATTCAGACTGTTCTTGGCCCTTGGGAGCAGACCCAGGAGCAAAGAGACAAGTTGTAAGAAGCTGTACCAGAAGAAACAGGTTACTCCTCCACATCCCTAAGAGATGAAGAGTCCAGGTATTTTAACCCAAGACTTTTTTGTTTTCTTCACTGTAGTAGAATATATATTGGGCCAGCCATGGAATCCAGGAGGCTTGGGGGAGAGGCTCTGGTCTTGACCCTGTACAATTCGCTGCTCTTCTCAGTGTCCCCAGGCAGCTTTCAATTACAATTGAGTGGGTGATCTGTCCCAGAGTCCAGAGTTCCTCTGGGAGAGATCCCTTTCTTTTTCTTCATCATGATAATAAACCTTATCTGGAGAGTGGGGCAGGGAGGATTCTTTCTTCCTCCTCTAAGCAAAGGGGAGGAGCAACTACCACCAAGTCTTTCCAGTGGATTCATTTTCCCTGAATGAAATTAGAAATCTGAATAACAACCTTTGCAAAAATAAAACTTGGTTATTAAAATTATTTTATCACTTTCATATTCAAATATTAATATATTCTAGCTTTTCCCACTCTCACACCCTTAATGATTGGGGGAAAACAGTCCGGCCAAACTAACAACATGTTTTGACTGCTTCTGTTCAGTTTCCAGGGTATTCCACACCCATAGTCTCCGACCTCTACTCTGAGGAGAGGGAGATGCATTTTCTTAACTCTTCCCCAGGACCCATCTTGATCAGGATACATTACACCATATTTAGTTTCATTTACAAAAGCAAGGCTCTTGTTCCTCCCCCAAAGTCTCCTTTGATTCCTTATTGTAGTGTGGAGGGTGACCTGGGTTCTCAGAGTTGTTGAGCCAGCTCTGGCAGGTTCCACCTAGTGAAAAAATTGATAAGGTTTTAGGTCACAGCAACTTTCTCTCAGTTAGTAGACTTAGTAAAATCATTGAGTGTTTGAGGAGCCCTCCACATTGACCAAATTACAGATCCCTATTGGAACTCTTGGAGATGGGAAATTCTTATGAAAGTATTTTAGCCTAACAGTCAGTATCCCTAAATCATCAAAGTTAGAGAAGAAATAAGAATGAGACTGAAAGAAATAAAACATCTTGGATAAACCTTGGTTTCTTTCTTAACTAATTCTAAACTTAAATTGTTACTTATAACTTTATAACTTCTTAACTTTGAGCCAAAAGTTCTTTCCAAATATATATCCTTGTTGAGGCCTCTTGGCCTCAAAAACTCACTTTTCCCATCTGGCCTCTTATTTGTCACAGCCCCAATTTATCTGTTTCACTAGGTTGTCTTTGGGGCTCATCAAAGGGTGGTCACACTCTGTGTTTTCCCCCTCTAGGCATATGTGGAGGCAGAAAGGAAACAGGTCACTTATAATGTATGTTTCCTTTGCAACAGTGCAAATAAATTGAATTGTCTTCCCCCCCATTTCCCTCCCTATAGTAAGTAATATGTTTTATGGTCTCTCCCAGCTCTGACTTTCTATGTTCTAAGGATTCTCTTAGCCCTGATGAAGATTTACAGAATTTGAGAGTTGGGTTGGACCTAAACATCCATCTAATCTAATTCATACTCAAAAAGAATCCTCCCTACTCAACCCAACCCAGCCCCTACCAATAACATCTTTCAAATCACCATCTAGCTCATGTTTGATAACTTCCAGGGAGGGGAAGCACCCTCCAAAGCTCATGAGAAAGGAATCCCATCCCCTTTTTGGACAACTCTAATTGTTAGGAAGTTTTCCTGACTTCTAGACTCAACCTTTTCCAACTTCCCCCTGTCCCCCCCTCCCCACGCTTCTCCTGAAGAACAAGCCACTTCTTCCTCTGTCCGAGAACCCTACATCTCTACCGTCAGTGTAACCCAAGTTCTCTGTCCACTTTGACATTCTGGGCCTAAACATCTTGATGTAGAATGAAGGGAGTCCGGTTTCCCTTCAGGAATTAGGGCACATTTGGCTAATGTGGAGATATATTTTGCCTGCTTTCACTTGTTTAATTAATACTGCTTTCCTTCTCAGTGGGTGGGGAGAAGAGACAAAATTTGGAACTCAAAACTTGAAAAGAAAGCTGAATATAAATAAATAACAATTTAAACAACAACAAAAAGGAATTGGGGTGCCACGTCCCTTCTGGGCCAACGTGTGCCCTTCCTCTTTAATTTCCTGAAGGTTTATAGCAGTTCTGAATTCCTTGCTGTTCAGTCCAACCTGAACTTTTCCGAGAGAAGCTACAGTGAAGACAAAGAAGAAAGATCGGAGAAGTGGGATCGGGGTTCAGGGGAGGAGGAGAAGACCCGCCCTTTGAGCACAGAAGTTAGGTGAGTGAGAGCCCATGGGAATATGCATGGGGAGGATCTGCTCAAGCTCCCTCTGCACCTGGGTGTGGTGCTCTTCCCAGCTCACAAGTGGCACAGCCCCAGGGGTGGCTTCCTAGTCCTGAGGGGAGGAGGGCACCGCTGGCATCAGGACCTGGGTCAGCCATCCAGGGGTTCTACTGGCTCTCTGAAAAAGTCAGCTCCTTTCTCTAAGCCTCAATTTCCTCATCTGTAAAATGAGGCAGTAGTCCAGGTCCTGCCAAGCTCATGAGCTAGCTGTGAGGAAAGAGTCCTGTAAAAGCCAAACAATCTAAATGGTCCAGAAATGGGGCCCTGCCTGTTAAGGTGGTGAGTTCCCTATCCTGAAGGCACTGGGTAGCTGCATGCTGCGAATATGATAGAGGGCTTCCTCTTCACATAGGGCTGGGGCTGGTTCAGGGATGCCCAAAGACCCTTTCTTTGAGGACTGTTTCTAAAGGCCTAAAATAAAATGCCAAAGTTTACCAAGCACAGACTTCAGGTCATAGTAGAGTCAGGCAAGTACAGTTGGCCCTGAACTGTTATTATCAAGCTGTTATTAACCCTCCCCCCCCCACCTGCGAAGCCTAAGGAATGGGTACACAAAGGAAGGCAGAGGACAGTCCCTGCCCTTGAGGAGCTCCCCATCTACGGTGTGAGCAGGCAAGGCACCCCAGCATTATTGCCTGGTGTAGAGGCCTAAGATCACCTGTGACAGCCTGCAAACAACAGTGTAGAAACAAGATATGGCAGGATAAAGAGAGAAGAAAGTCACTCACCCTAAGGAGGAATCAGAACCAGCTTACTGAAGAAGCCAGAAGGCAGAGATGAGGAGGGAGGGCAATCCAAGGAGAATCTAGCCAGAATTGGGAGGGGCCAGGATCACAGCAGAATTTAAGAAGAATGGACTTTGAAAGTCCTGATCGGCAGAGAAGGGGCCATCCTGCACTGATAGAGACCCCAGATTGCAGTTAGGTCCCCAGCATCTGGGATAGGAAGGACTTTGTCCCCTTTGGCTGCCTTGGCACCCCTGCTTCCATCTCTCGGCTTCCTCCCTGCAGGCTGAGATCCTGGACGTCCTCTGGCTCCCTGCGGCATTCCTCCTCCTCCTCCTCCCAGCCTGAGCGGAGCCAGAGTCCTTCAGCCCTGAGCACCACCTACAGCCTGGACCCCATGCCCAAGTTCGCCTTCTCTTCCGAGGATGAAAGCTCTAACCAGGGACCTTCAAAACCAGAGAGGCCAATTTTCGTGTTGGGGGAACCTGAGGAGCCGGTGAAGGAAACAGCCAAAGCATCTGCTCTCACAGGTGGGTGCTGACCAGGGCTGGAGCTGGGTCAAATCTCTGTTCTGTCCCCTTTCTCCTCCATTCTCCCATGCTGAGAGAAATGATGACTCCCCCCTGGAACATACCCGCACTTCCCATTTCCCGGTGGTCCCTGGAGGGCTAGAGCCTGCTTGTCTTTTGTCCCTATTATCTAGATGGGAAAGTTGAGGCTCAGAGAGGTTGGTCAGCCAGCAAATGTCAGAAGATGGGGTTGAGCCCAAAGGTGCCTGGCTCCAGGGTAGAGTGGGTAAAGGAAAGGAGAGTGTGGGGCCTCTTCCAGGCCTGTGCTCCAGCCCAAGGGTCCATTCATGCCAACAGTCTCTCCCCATTCCCTTTTGTGTAGCTGAGGGTTCCAGCCTCAGCCATGTCCGGTTACGGAGCAATAGCACCGGGACGAAGAACTCCACACCCCGTGGCCTGGATGGTGGGGGGAGCCGGCGCCTCAGTGGCCAGAAGGAAATGCCAGAGAAGCAGAAGACGTCTCCTGGAGGGGGCCGGGTGCCCAAGTCAGCCTCAGTCTCAGCCCTCTCCCTCGTCATCACTTCAGGTAGAGTTGAACCTCTGGATTGTGCCCGCCCCCCCCCGCAGTGCTTGGATCCCTGCCTCTCCCTGTTGGCTGCAGGATCAGGGAGTTCTCTAGGCTCCAGAGGAGGCTTTTCATGGGATCATGATCCCAGCTGACCTTTCAATAGACTTTCACTGTTTGCAAAGCTCAACTGAGCACTGGTCTCCTTCAGTCCCCAAGGAGGAGGCAAGGTGGGAATTTGGGACATAATCGATAAACATTATTAAGCTCCTATCAATACAAACCATCCCAGAGTGAGATAGACCACTCCCTGGGTGAGATGTGCTGCCCCCTCTTGGGATCTTCGGATCTTCTCAGAGACTGGGGCCTCCTGACCAGACAGGGCATAGTCAAGGTTTTTTTGGGAAGGAGGGCAGGGTACAGATTCCCCAAACCCCAAGGTTCCTTTCTCAACCAAATTTCTGGGCTGCTATGAAAATCAAAACATTTAGAACTGAGGGAAAAAGCTCAAGGATGAGCTCATCCAGACCCCTCCTTTAACCATTGAGTCAGGAGTCCCTGAGTGGGGAAGTGACTCATCCCCATTTTACATTGGAAGACCCTGAGTCTCAGGGAGACTTAAGTCACTCGTTGCCAAAGTCACCCGGTGAGTTGGTGACCAGGCTGGGAGTCAGCGTCTCGGCTGCTGACCAAGGTCCCCCTCTGGGAATGTCATTCGGGGCCCTTGGATGAGTCATGGATGAGAAAACAAACTTGTTCCCAAACCATAAAGGGCTGAATTGCTCCCTCTTCCTTCTTTCCCCCCTTTCTCTTCCCTTGTGGTAATGGATTTATGTGGTGTAGACTGTAATCTCCTGGAGGACAGGGGACTAGGCTGTTTTGCCCCCATAACTTTGCATGGGGTCTGATCTGGCAGGTAACAAGGCTTGTTGAATTGAATCTCCACAGATGACTACAGTAGTGGGGCCCTAATGAGTCCCATCTCCCCCCATTCCCTCTCCTCCAACCCCTCCTCCCGGGACTCCTCCCCAAGCCGAGACTCCTCCATCGGCATCACCAACCTGCGGCCACCCATCATCATCCACAGCTCCGGGAAGAAGTTTGGCTTCAGCCTGAAGGCTATCCGTGTCTATATGGGCGACAGCGACGTCTACACTGTGCACCATGTGGTCTGGGTGAGTCAAAGCAGGGTGATGGGCAACATTCTCAAGGACATTAGAATGTGACGTGCCAGGGCTGGGAGGGCCCTTAGAACTGGGGACATTCCTTATTTACCTCCTGGTGCTCTAGTTTAGGAGTTGGCACTTGCACTGGCCATGTTTGATTCTGGTCAGGTAGCTTTCTTAGCAGCCAGGTGTTACAGGAGCTGGAGTGTGACCTGGCATGAGGAAGACTCCTTCCTGAGTTTAAACCCTGGGCAAGTCACATCCCCACCTTTGCCTTCAATTCATGGTCCAAACCACTCCAGTATTTCTGTAAGAAAACCTCAAAAGGGGTCACGAGAGTCTGAGACAGTAGACAACAAAACATATATTAAGTGTCTCCTATGAACCAAACACTCTGCAGAGTACTGGGAAAGAAAGGTGACAGGAGACCCCGACCATCCTCAGGGAGCTACAGATCCAGTGAGCTGCAATGTGCCAGCAAACTGAATATAAGCTAACTGGGAAGTCATTCCCAGACCTTCCCAGAGCCCAGCAGCCGCAAAGGAGGTGCTTCATGAATAGCAGCCCCACTGAGACAGGGGCTCTGGCACCTTGTCCTCAAGGTCTCAGGTTGTTGGTGCCAGTGCCAGGCCCAGAAGCCTCCTCCCCTGACTCCTGATTGCAGACTTGGTTCCCTGGACCACGGTTACTTTCTAAGAAATGGCTAAAATCCCTCTGGCAACAGCTTTGGGCATTCACAAACTCCCTGTGAGAAAACCAGATCATTTTAAATGTTCGGTAGAAATTATGTTTAGGGGCGGCTAGGTGGCGCAGTGGATAGAGCACTGGCCCTTGGAGTCAGGAGGACCTGAGTTCAAATCCGACCTCAGACACATAATTACCTAGCTGTGTGACCTTGGGCAAGCCACCTAACCCCATTGCCTTGCCAAAAACAACAACCAAAAAACCTAAAAAAAGTTATGTTTATACTCCATGTGATTTCTATACCCCAAATAGAACCCACCCCCAATGATCAAGAAGATTGAATGTTAGAGCTTGGAAATAACATGGAACGTGGGATGTCAGAGCTAGCATTGCTCATAGAATGTAGAATGTCATAAGCAGAAGAACCTAGAATGTCTAGGTGAAAAGGTAAAAAGGGCCATATGTACAGTCCAGTTCATAATTTTCTTCTGTCCTGGATGCCTTGGGGCAGTCAGTCTGGAGACAACAATGAACCTTTTCTCAGAATCATGTGTCTAAATGCCTAAGACAAAATCCACAGTCTTACAAAAGAAACCAAAAGTTGAGGGAAAATAAAGTCATAATTGACCAACTTTTGGCCCTCAAGTTGAGTCTGGATCGAGTCCAACCTCCTTTTATGGCTGGCTGACAGATGAATATTTCTCTCTTATGTTAAATAGCTAATTATTACATTAGGATTAAGGATTTTCCCCATTTCTACATCCTTATCCAGAAACTAACCAGTATGGGAAATATCTCTTAAAGATTTACCAGGTCAAGATCTAATCAGTCAGTAAAAGAAATTCTAAGTTTAAGCTAATAGCATATCCCTGCTCTTTGTCTTTGCTCAGATAGAGCCTGGGAAAAATTAATTCACCATGTTATCAAGACAGATGAAATGAAAATTGAGGTTTCTTTGACCAGGATTTTGCATTGACCTAAGTCTCTGTGTCCCCCCCCCCCCCCATATCCCACTTCCCATTTGATTTCCCAGAGTTAAGTAAGCACCCCTCAGGTATAGAGACTGACCTCACCACCATTAGGGGTCTTTGGTCTAAGAGAGATGATCAAAAGGTCATCCTTTTAATAACCTGCTGGCCTTATTTATAAAATGGTTAAATCATTCAGAAACTATAGCTCTAGAACTTTTTCATCGTCACAGAGAAAAGAAATAATTTGCCAAGATTCTGTGGTGCATTCCGTATCAAGTGATTATTAAATACCTATTGTTTGTCAGACACTGTGCCAAGCCCCAGGGCTAGAGTGAAGGGCAAACTCAGGCCCTTCCTTCAATTGCTCCCAGTCTGATGGGGTGGATGTGTGAACCCCTGTGTCCTAACAGGATACATCCCCAATAGCCCAGAGGTCATCTCAGAGAGAAGGCTCCAAAGTGAGGAGAGAGGGGTGAAGAGAGGGCCCCCAGAACCTGTGAGGAAGTCCCAGCTTTAGAGAGTAGGATAAAGCTGCTTTGGGTCATTTGCTGCCCCTCTTTCCTTCAGAGTGTGGAGGAGGGCAGTCCTGCGCAGGAAGCTGGCCTGAGGGCAGGAGACCTCATCACGCACATCAACGGAGAGTCAGTGCTTGGCCTGGTTCACATGGATGTAGTGGAGCTGCTGCTGAAGGTATCCCTCAATCCCTACCCTGAGGCCTGAGGCCCTGTGGACTCCCAGACCAAAGACACCTGTGACCCAATGGGGAAAGGGGAGATGGGCACAAAGAGAAGTGAGCGAGAGCAATGCCATGGCTGGGTGGAGGAAGTACATGGTGAGAAAGCAAGGTAGTTTTACACAGGGGTGACAAGAAGCCAAGGAAGGGGACACATCGGAAGATGGAAGAAGGGAGAGCAGGATATCAGTGGGTGGTGGGTGGAGAGGGATGCGATGATGGAAGTGGGGAGGCGACCCTGAAGGCTGGCCAGCTGCCATCCTTCAGCCTTGTCATCTCTCCTCCAGAGCAACAACAAGATCTCCCTTAGAACCACTGCCCTGGAGAACACCTCCATCAAGGTTGGGCCTGCCCGGAAGCACAGCAACAAAGGCCGCATGGCCCGACGGAGCAAGAAGAGCAGGAAGCGGGAGAGTCAGGACAGGTGTGTGCTCTGCACAGGCAGGAACAAATAACCTAGAGGGAGATACCTGGGCAGTCCAGGGGATGGAGCACCAGCCTTGAAGTCAGGCAGACCTAGCTTCAAATCCTGGGTTGGTCACTCGGTTTCCTCTCTAAAATAGGAGTGAGTCTGATAGCACAGTTGTCATGAGGATTAAATGAGATAAATCAGTAAAATCTTTGCAGACCTTCCTGTGCAATATTGTGGTAAGCTTCCAGTATCTCTCAAAGAGCAGCAGTTTGGAGCTGAAGATCCAAAGGCTCTTGAGTTCTGGATCTTGGGGGAAGTCACTTCCCTGTTTGAGCCTCAGTTGTAAATGAAAATGGGGGGGGGGGTTCCTAAAGGATTTTTCTAGCTAAAAGCCTATGTTCTGGGGTCTTTTCTGACTCTAATGACCAAAGAAGGTGAAGGGTCCCAAGACCTTGTTCTCTGTAGTTCAACTTAGAGAACTGGGAATGTTTGCCCATGGGCAGCTAAGTAGCGCAGAGGATAGAGTTCCAGGTCTGGAATTAAAAGACCCAAGTTCAGATCTGCCTCAGACACTAGCTGTGTGACTCTGGGCAAGTTATTTCACCATGTTTGCCTCAATTTTTTCATTGTTAAAATGAACTGGAGAAGGAAATGGCAAGCCTCTCCAGTTTCCTGCCAAGAAAACCTAGATGGGGTCATGGAGGGCTGGACAGCCCTGAAACTACCCAAAAAACAGACTTCACACCTTCTCTTACAGGATCCTCTAGTGTGCAGGTTGTATCAGGCCACTAGAGTGAGCCATAGTGCTCCCACACCAGGCCTGAGCTCAGATGCAGCCCCAGTCACCTCACCTCTGCCTCAATTTCCTCATCTGTAACATGGGGATAATTGTACTACCTGCCTCTCCCAGGGCTGTTGTGAAGATCAAACAAATCATATTTTAAAAATGCTTAGGTGACTAGGTGACTCAGTGGATAGAGCACTGGCCCTGGAGTCAGGCGTACCTGGGTTCAAATCCGGCCTCAGACACTTAATAATTACCTAGCTGTGTGGCCTTGGGCAAGCCACTTAACCCCATTGCTTTGAAAAAAACAAAAAAAAATGCTTCATAGGGTCCCTGGTTCACAATGGTGCTGTTGAGACAGTAGTTATTAGTGTAGCTCGGAGCCAAGGCTCTGACTTATCTGGAGTCGTATCCATGGCCAGTGAGCATGGGGGTCACCTGACTCCCAAAGCACCTCTGCGCTTCCCATGATATGTCCTCCAGAAGCCTTTCTCAGAATCAGGTTTCTAAATAATTGAAGGAAATGCCACATTTCAGGGACACATTAGTTCACAGATTCTCCTAAAGGCTGTCCAGTATCTGGACCCCGAGTTAAGATCTCCTGCTCCAAACTGTCTGCGTATCCTTTGATTTTCATATAAAAATGCTTGGAAGGGATCTTTCAAAGAAATCCAGTCCAGTCTGCCTTCCTCCTGGCTTTATTTTCCATGCGAAATACTTCCTTATGGGGTTTCTCAGGGCGAGGAGAATATTGAGAGGAACTAGGGGAGTGATTTCATAAGCTCTAAAAAGAAATGAGGAATCTGTGGTTTTAGAGCTATGGGTCTTGCTCAAAATAAATCTCTGGCAGAAGTTTGGAGCAGGGCAGGGACCCTGATTCCCCAGACACTGCTGGCTAACCTAGCCAGGGCCATTTATGGTGCCACCAACCAGACTGTCTGGGCTGACCCTGCATCGTCCGAAGCTGCTGAGAACCAGTCTCCTCTAGAGGAGAAACTGCCCAGGCATCCCCCAAAATGTCTCCTGGACTCCTTACCCTGCCTCGGAGTTCTGAAAGCCGTCTGCCTTGGAACTTGTTGCATAATCACACAGACAATTTTTGGTTTTTTCCAACACTTCAAACTAAGAGATGATGTCATTTAAAGTAATTTACATTTTAGAGGTTTGCCATGTCATAATGTAAAGAGAGCTAGGCCTGAGAACTTGGAGTGTCTGAGATAGGCCCTCGGAACCCAGGATGTCAGAGCTGGGAGGACCTTGGAACAGGGAATATCAGAGCTATCTTGTAAAGGGATTCTTAGAGATTTCAGGTTGGGCAAAAAATTAAATTACATTTTTCTTTTTGCCACTTTATGTTTCCCTTTATAATGTTATGGATTTAATTTTATGCCTTTAAAAGCCATTCTAAGAGGGGGTCAGTCCATTCTTGGACTTCCTCAGATGCCAGAGATCCAGAGCACAAAAAAAACCCCATTATTTTACAAAGGTGGAAGCTGAGACTGGGAGGAAAGGGACTTAGGACAGTCACCCGTGTCCTGGCTTTCACTGGGCCTACATGCACTTCAAGGGACTTATTGTTCTTCTCCACCTTTGTAGGAGGAAGTCTCTCTTCAAGAAGATCTCCAAGCAGTCGACAATGCTGTCCACAAGTCGAAGTTTCTCTTCTGGGCTCCACCACTCTCTGTCTTCTAGTGAGAGCCTTCCTGGCTCTCCAACCCACAGTCTATCCCCCGGACCTACCACCCCCTGCCGCAGCCCTGCTCCTGATGCCCCACCAGGTACCATGCGGTTGTTTCCTCTTTCCTTGGTAGTGTCTGGGAGCCCTCCTGGTGTTTGGGGCTGCCTCTTCTCTCTGTTTGCCTGTGTAGGCAATGTATTCTCTTTGTCTCAAAATCTTTTTAGAAAACTCGAGGTTGGGTTCTCTAGGTGGTTAGCTCAGGCCCTGAGAACACTCGCCTTCCTGAGCACCTCGTTTAGCTGTGTGCCAGCGTGGATTTTATATCATCCTGTAGAACCATTTATCTAGTACCTACTAGTCCCTGCCCTCAGAGAGCAGCTGCAAAACCCCCATGCACAGACCCGCTAGTGGAGAAGTAATGACCAGGAGGCAGAGACGTGCAGACATGGGGAAATGCTGACAATTTTATTTTCACTAAAGCCATAACTGAAATTCTCCCAATTCTAATTCCTTCCATAATTTCAAAATCTTAATCTGAGAATCAGTAGGTCAGCCTCCTCAGGACACCCAAGGAACCCATGAAACAAAGCTGAAGAGCCTCTGCCCTTGTCCAGCCCCACCCTAATGAGGATATCCCCAGAGCACGGCCAGCGAGGATAGTTTGCCTGCCTTTACTTGGAGACCTCAGTGAGGGACCCCCTTGTCTTTGTCCTTTCTTTGAATCCCTGGTGCTGGCCACCCAGTAGGTGCCAAATAAAGACTAATTGACTAACTCTAGGTAACTATGGCAACCTTTACATACTTTTAAGAAGGTAATTTATCATTATCTCTTTCCGCACTCCCTAAATTCCTAATTCTTTTAGTTGGTTGTTATGTGGTACCATCCCAACCTCTTTTGTTATCCTGCTCTCCCTCCAGTTTTTCAACGTTTTACACATTTTCTGTGTTCTCCCTAAAGTGGGGCACCCACTGGGGAGAGTACAGCAGGCCTGACTGTCCCTTCCCTGCTCTTCCACTGGTGATTCTAACAGGACTTGAATCCAGTGAATCTAGAAACCAGTGAGCGGATGGATGGGGCCTTTCACATTGGCTTCATCTCCAGTGCTTTGTTAATTGGCAAGATTCAGAAATTTTGTCTATGCCATAGCTATTCAAAAGCCTACATGCACACATGTGCACACACTCACACGCATACTCTCTATACAGTGCCTTTCACAAATAATCATAATTTCTTCTTTAGGGGAAATGAGGCTGATTGACTATGACACCTGTATTTTGGGATGGTATATTTGTTATCGTTTCACTGTTTCACTCCAGAATTCTGATTTTCTTGCGATACCATTTTGGATTAGACCTTTGAATGTTTTTCATTTTTTTAAAATTACATATTTTTTCAATTAGTCTATATCAATATCAATGATGTTTTTGGGGTTTTTTTTAGTATTTTATGGGCATTTATATATATTTTTTTGCTAGGCAGTGGGGTTAAGTGGCTTGCCCAAGGCCACACAGCTAGGTAATTATTAAGTGTCTGAGACCAGATTTGAACCCAGGTACTCCTGACTCCAGGGCCGGTGCTTTATCCACTGCGCCACCTAGCCACCCCATTTTTTTCAATTAGTAAGCATTTATCTTTTCCTATTTTGTTCCCCCCACTGAAAAAAAGAGAGAGAGAGAGAGAGAGAGAGTTAAAACAAAACCTTTAGAACCAATATGCTTGGTGAAACAAAACAGATTCTCACACTGACCATGTCCAAATATGTGTGTCTCGTAGTCTACCATCCAGAGTTGCATTCATCATTGATCCTCTGGGTCAGGGCTGGTCAGTGTTTTGATCAGAATTCTTGAGTCTTTCAGTATTGACAGTTTTTTTCTGGTTCAACTCACATCAGTTTACATTAGTTTCCTCTGAAAAGGTCATTTTCTTCATTTCTTACAGCATAATAGTATTCTTTTCCATTCATTTGCCATTGCCCAGTTGAGGGCACCATTCTTGGCCACCATAAAAAGATCTGCAGTACACATTTTTGGATCCTTTTCTGTGGATCCTTTTCTGGGATTTATTTAGGGTAGACCTTGTTTCCAGACCAACTTTGATAAATCTGGTTGATCACTGTTCACATACCACCTCCCCCATCCTCACTTCTCTTGATGCTCCATTCTATGCTCATCTGCACCTCAAGACCCAGGGCAGATGGTGGAGGCATCCAGCAGAGGCAACCTGGAGGTGGTATGGGGTGTTGGTGACTTCAGTCCCTGCTTCTCCTCCTTTCCACCCTTCTGTCTTCAGACCAGTCAGTCCAGTCCAACAGGCATCATTAAGGACTTTGTTCTGTACCAGGGTCTGGACCAGATGCTGGAGATACAGCCCCTGCCCCCCAGGAGATTCCCTTCTACTGGGGGATATAGATGATTATCAGGATGAGGTTTTGAGAAGAGAACTAGTACCTCCGGGCAGTTCAGAAAGCCATCTTGTAGGGAGCAGTCCACAAGCTGATTGCTCAAGGCCACTAGGGGGCGCAGCAGTGGGCCACCTTGGACTTGGGAGTCAAAAAGCCTTGAGTTCTGATGCTGCCCCAGACTCTTGCTAGCTCAGGGAACTCTTCAGACTCAGTTTCCTCCTCTGTGAAGTGAAGACATTCATGGCACCTCCCTCTCCCCCAGTGTTGTTAGGAGAGTGAGGTCATCTTTGTCATGTGCTTCGCATGGCCAGGGGGGCTCAGGGAGTCTTGGCTTTGGTTTCTACCTTTGATGTTTCTCCTTTTCCAGATGCCACGTCGCCGCAGAGCACCTCCCCCTCTTCCAGCACGCCCACCTCCCCAGCGGGCCACATCCGGCCCAGCTCCCTGCACGGGCTGGCATCCAAGCTGGGGGCCCCACGATATAAAGTTGGTCGCCGGAAGTCAACGAGCAGCATCCCTCCATCCCCGCTGGCCTGTACTCCCTCCCCAGGACCCCAGCCCCCATCACCACAGAGGTCTCCATCTCCTTTACCAGGTTACCCCAAAAACCTCTATGCCTTCCAGGGTAAGACCTTGTCTCCTCCAATGATCACCAGGCAAACGTCTCGGCCTCGGAGTGCCGAGACCCCCCGATCTCCTCTCCTGAAGCGAGGGCAGTCTGCTGACAAAATTACCCCATCTTTGGTGGAAAAGAAGCCGCTGGGGGGCCGTAAACTCACTCTTGAAATGCCAGCAGGAGATGGGGATGGGCTTGAGGAGACATCTGTCCAGGCCTTCTCAGGGGCTGCTGGTGGTGGTCCTGGAGACCATGGCCGAGCCAGCCGGGGGAGAGACTGGGCCGGAGACCGCCATGAGCGGGACCAGGAGGTGGTGGTCATGAGGCGCCTGAACCTCTCAGAGCGCCGAGACTCCTTCAAAAAACAAGAGGCTGTCCAGGAGGTGAGCTTCGATGAGCCGGAGCCCCCGGGCTTGGGGGACGAGGGATCCTGCAGGCAGGAGGGCCAGGAGGAGCTGAGGGGGCTGCAGCCAGGGACGCGTGAGCAGAAGCCCCCACCCGTCCCCCAGATTGCTGTGCAGGGCTTGGAGGGTGAGGTGCATGAGCCAGGCTCGGCCGAGTGGGAATGTCAGGGCTCTTATCCTCCCCTCCAGCTGGTGGCCAAGGTCTACACCGAGCAGACAGACGGGACCAAGGCAGTAGAGTACAAGAGTCTCTCATCCCAGCGGCGGAACAGCAGGGATCTCCGGGACTTGAATTCAGGGCCGCAGCCTCCCAGGGTGGGCCGGATTCTTCGGGGTCCCCTGCAGGCGGCCAAGTCCCTGCCCATCCTTCAGCTCTCGGGAGGCCAGGAGCGGGCAGGACCTGAGCCTCGAGCTCCCAGAGCGAGTCCACGGGATGCAGCAGGTCCAGTGAAGAAGAAAGATGGGGACCGGCGCTAGGAGCCACACTCGCAGTGGGAAGTGGGAAGTCGCATCAGAAAGAGGTGCCCGCCTGCCCATCCCATCGGGGCTGCAAGGACCCCCACCCCCGCCCATCCCACCCATTCTGCATCTGCCTCTCAGATCTGAGTCCAGTTGATGCATGCGTCCTCGTGACGGGGTGCGGGAGAAAGGAAGCTCGCCGCCTTCCAAAAGCCACAAACCTCAGGAAGAGCAAGCCTTTGGGTCATGCCCCTTTGGAGAAAAACAGAACACCAGACCCAGTACAAGGAAACCTTGGACTTGAACAAGAACCACCACAAGTCTTTTCTACGAACTGGAAAGAAGTCTCCTTATTTTTGTAGCATGCAGGTGCAGTGGGGTGAGAGAAAGGCTTTCCTTAGCCAGTCGGGCACTTTTGTAAATAGCCTTGGAGGCAGATCCCTACAATTAATTTATTACTTTTATAAGCTAAGATGAGACTTGTGCACAGAGCTTCCGTGAAGGCACCTTGATTCGGAGGAGCTGCTTCCTCACCCAGGAGCGAGGAACAAAATCCTTCAATTGCTCCTGTCCGGGTTTTTCTATTTTTTGGTGGGGGGGGAGGGTTTGGTTTTTAACTTTTGCCTCAATCAGTAGCATTGTCCCAGTGCCAGGGGTCCAGCCAGGGCTCTGTGGTGCTCCAGATCCGACTGTGACCAAATTGGAGAAGGGCTGGAGGCTGCGCAGCTGTCTGCCTACCGCTGTCACCCACCTGCTGCGGCCAGGAGGGAAAGGGGGTTCTTTCTACTGAAATCAGAAATCTGTTCCTTGGCCCTGCTTAAGTATGGGATGGTGGGAACAGCTGCTCAGAGGGTGGTGGGGAGGTCTGTCTCGCCAGAGGTGTCTGGATCGGGCTGGGTGATTCAGATGCAATAGAACTACTCCCCCCCCCCACAGCCCCCCAGTTTTTTCCTTTGGTGAGATGCTCACCCAGCCCAACCCCATCCACATGCACATGCATAGCAGAAATGACTAGGATGCAAACTTCCCCTGAACTGGTTGTCACGGGCTGGAGCTGCTAATTGCAGACCCTTTCTATGTCCAGTGACCTTTAAGAAGGAAAGGTTAAGGCTGGAAGGGTTCTCTTCTCTCCTTCCTCTCCACCCCACCACCCAAACAAACCCGCATGTTTACTGTAAAGCAGCACTTTGGGAGGAAAACAAGAGCCTGGTTTTGAGCCTTGGGGACACTTTCTGCCAAAACAGATTTTCTCACGGGATAGCAGAGTTGGTGTGTAATTTCCATGGACCGTTTTAGTCACTGAATAATGTTAAAGCTGCTAGGGCCCTTAGAGGGCACAGCAGGTCAGGGCTGGGAGGACCCTTAGAACACAGGATGTCAGAGCTGGGGAGGACCCTTAGAACACAGGATGACAGAGATGAGAGGGCCCTTAGAATACATGAGGATAGAGCTAGAAGGGCCCTTAGGTCACAAAGGCAGAGCTGAGAATGTGAGAGGTGATATAATTTGTCCAAGACCACATGGTAGTTTAGTGACAGAGCTGAGACTGGAACCTGACCCATAACTCCAGCACTGAGATCTCTCTCCTCTAGCACTGCCCCATTACTACCAGAAGCCAACTGGAAAATCCCCTACACTTTGTTTTTCTCCAAGTCACTCTTGCAAACTCTCTGCATCAGTAGTTTTTCTCTTTGGAGCCTGTGGGGCATGGAGGTTCTGTTCTTTGTCTCTGGACTTCAGTCTCAATTACTGGTTTGGAGTTTAAACTTGTGTTTCAAGTATTTGAGTTTCCAAACATTTCCTTTTGGAGAAAAAAAAAGTGGAAATGGGCATGGGAATATCCAGGAATGACATGGTAGTCCTATTAACATTTTTATTTTGGGATCCCAGCCACTGTCCTCATTAATTCACCTAGCATACCTTTACTGACATTTTTCCTAACCCATCTTGTTTGTTCTGGAGAGGTATTTTAAGGCTAGAATGAGGTGGGGCAGGATGCCTGTGGGACCAGCAAGGGAAAAGCCAGACTCCCTGGGAAGTACAGTCTGGCTGCCTCTGAAGGATAGAGCAGAGATTTCCATCACCTGAGAAGCTTCTCTTCCCTAGGTTGGCCTCTGTGTGCCAGGTTTTTCTCCCATCATCCTGGCCCAGACAGACAGAAGACTAGTTCCTTGTTCCTTCCAGGGAATCAAATCTGCCTTATGTTATCATTGCTTACACTTGGGCAGGGAGTGAGTCCTCAAAACCTGAGCTAAAAACAGATGGAATTTCACTATCCAGGATATTAGATTGTGCATTAGCTCTTTGAGTTGTGACTTTGCAGTACCCAAAGGGCCTGGAATTCCTTGACAGATCTAGTTGGCTTGGGAACATTGTGGGAGTGGGCACTTGAGTGGGAGACAGAATGGCTGGAAGACCTGGGCCCTTCCTGGCTGTGTGATCTCAGTTACCTCCCCTGAAGAATGGGGACAGTAGACTTGATGGGCTCTCAGACCCTTCCAGCTCTAGCACTACAGTCCTATGATGCTTCGCGCAGGTAGCCCCTCCCTCCATCAACATCAGTAGTGGCCCCTCTTAGTAAACAATCTGCTGTGATGGAGGAAAATGGGTCATCTCATGGCCAGCCTTAAGGTGATGATAGACCCATAGTCCACTGATGGACCCCAGTACACAGATTTCGACCTGTTAAGACCTGCAGAACCCAGGGTCACTACTATTCAGGAGGCAATGAGGGAAGGGTTCTTACCGAAGTTAGCTCACTGGGGGACAACTGAGGAGCCCCCTTCCTTGTCCTGACTAGGTTAAACCTCTTGGTTCCAAGGGGAGTTAAACAAAGATATATATTTTTTCTTTTTTTTTTGGCAAGGCAAATGGGGTTAAATGGCTTTCCCAAGGCCACACAGCTAGACAGTTATTAAGATTCTGAGGCCGGATCTGAACTCAGGTCCTGCTGACTCCAAGGCCAGTGCTCTATCCACTGTGCCACCTAGCCGCCCCCAAAGATGTATACTTAGATCCTGTTAAGATAAAGAGATACATCTTTAAGTATTAGATTTACAAGCATTTATTAATTGTCCCTAAACTCATAATGAGACTGCTCCCTGCCCTCTGGGAGTTTGCATTCTTCTCAAGTTAACTCAGGTTTGTGTATGAACCCAGAGCACTCTTCCCCACCACCCCCCCCTGCCCCCAGCCTAAAAGTGATGTTCTTGAAAGACTGTGACATCAGGGAGGTGAGGTACCACATGCCTGTGAATTGGATTTGAGTGAGGGGGTGTTGTGCTGTGTCACCAGCCCACTTTCTCCTCCAGAGCCATCTGGCTCCAGTGGCCAGATATGAATCTGGATGACTGGAGATGGCCCTGGATGGAAGGCAATCAGGGTTAAGTGACTTGTTCAAGGTCATGCAGCTGGTCGGTAGCTGAGGCTGGATTTGAATTCAGGGCTACTACCCACTGTACCATCTAGTTGTCCTGGTAGCCCAAAGGAAAAAAACCACTGAATGGCAAGCTCTAATTTTCTGGAATTGGAATCTTCAGAAAATTTCCTGGGGATAGCCAGGAGTAACCATGTATAAATTTCCTAGTTAAATGTATTTTTGTCTTCTTAACATCTTTTTCAATTTTTGGCTCCTATTTAAGCTTGAGGACATGCATTCTGCCCTTCTTTAATTCTCACTGTGTTCTTTTGTGTTTGAATAGTGCTTTAAAATAGTGTGATTTCCTATCTGTTTTTTTCAGCAGTATGAGAATCAATGGAAAAAGGTTCCCTTTTGCTTCCCAAGATGTAAATCATCAGTGGAGGTTTCCTCTGTGGTCCAGGGTGTAGAGCCAAGTCTCCATGCTTCCCCAGGCGAGTCCTCAAACCACAGTCCAACCCTAAGCCAATAGGTTTTCCCGATGGCTAGACCTGTAGAAACTGAAGCTAGGCTGAAACAGCCCAGGGTCGAGCTCAGTGATATCCATGAGGAGACCTTCCCTTCTCCAGTGATCATCCCTATTTTATCCTACACTTATTCCCCATATTTTGACCATTCCATTCGTGTATATTCATCTGAGGTCACAATTTAGGGGTTGCCTTCCTCCTTGGATTTTGTCTCCTGTAAATTCCTGGGCCCCCTCCTTGGTTACTATTCCTCCTAGAAGCTAGGTAGTGCCTGTCACATAGTGGGTGTTTGATAAAAGAGAACTCCCCATAAACAAGAGAGCCTTTCTAATGAGCTCTACCTAAGGTCACCAGTCAACTCCACAATTATTTATTAAATCATTTATTAAACACCCACTTAGAAGCTCGGAAGTGGGTCAGAAACAAGCATGGCTCTCTTGAAGCTGTCAGCAGAGAGCAATTGCTCTCAATAGGGCTGAGCCAGAGGCTGGGGCTCCAGGCTGACCTTCACCCCCTCTTTTGTCCCCAGACCCCATTAGGCATCTGGTGATACAGCTCCCTTCTCAAAATCATGTTTTTAAATAATTGAAGGAAATAGGGCAGTTAGGTGGCATAGTAGACTGAGTTCTGGCCCTAGAGTCAGGAGGACCCAAGTTCAAATGTAGCCTTGGACATCTAGCTATGTGACCTTGATCAAGTCACAACCCCAATTGCCTCATCTTCCCTATCCCCCCCCCCCAAAAAAAAATTGAAGGAAGTAGATTTCCTTAAAATTTAGTGAAAATTAAGATGTCATTTTGACTGCAAACACCCCCCTCCATGTCTGTCTGCAGACTTCTTGGGGGGGTGGGGTAGAGGTTGTCTGTGGGCCCCAGGTTAAGAACTTCAGAACTAGTTCTGCCACCACTTCACCAGTCACTTTCTACAGGTTTCAGATCACCACCCCTGTATTAGGAAGGATCTGGGGTTGGTTAGCAGTTGTGTCCTGACACCCCTTTCTCAGAATCATGTTTTTAAATGCCTCAAAAAAACTAAAATCTTTAAAGTTTTCACAAATGATAGATTAAGAACCCTCTTTCCAATTGAAAGCAGTTAAATGACCCAGTGAATAAAGGGCTGGATCCAGAGACAGGAAGACCAAAGTTCAAATCCCAGCTCAGTGTCTAGGTGACCCCCACACTTGTTTGCCTCAGCTTCCCTATCTATAAAACGGAGATAAGTGCCTACATTGAAGGATCATTATGAGAATCAACAGAGATAATATTTGTAAAGTGTTTAGCACAGTATCTGGTGTTCCCTTCTCAGTGGAGAGTTCCCTTAGGGTCTGTCTTCCAATATAATATGTGCTGTAACCCCTTGAATTATGGAATGGCAGATCTGGAAGAACCTTGGATTATAGAATGTTAAAACTGGAAAAGAGTTAGGAGGCATTTTGAAAACAATGTCAGCCTTTTGAAGTGTTCCCTCTCCCCAGAGAACTTCAGACAGAATTGAGGTGAGCTTGTTGGTGTTACTGTAGGGGAGATTCTAGTTTAAACTAGGCCTATCTTCACTCAATTCTCAAGGCCAGTTTATAGTCCGGTCAATCTATTCTTCAGGAGGCTTGCCGGAGTTCACACCGGCTTCTGGTATAGTGGCCCTGCCTTCTTGCCCGACATGTTTTATTTCCAGTAAAGGAAAAGGTCCAGTCCTATTTTCTGAGGCCAGACAAATCCAAACAGCAGTAGCATCATCCATCATCCAACAACACCAGGCTTGGATTAAGGGGCAGGATGTCCATCTCCAATACTGAAAAATGTGAGTGTACACATTAGAGGCCACAGAAGTTTAGGGTAAAGTCATGAGTGATGGAACAAACCTGTGATTCCCCACTCCTGGGTTGGTAGATTTCATGAGCACAGGATTCTGAGCTGCAACAGGCCAAGCCTAACAATTTGGGGAGCCCCTGGGAGGAAGGCACCACCGGGCTCAGATTGGAAACAGCAGGTCAGAACCCTCCTGCTGATCAGCTGTGAGTAAGGGAGACCCAACCTCAAAAAAAAAAAAGTGATGAAAGATCTTTGGCTTTGCAGGGATTTTCCAGAGCTAGTTTGCTAGCATAATACCCGTAGATCTGTTTCTGTTGAGTTTCCTTTAAAACAGGAAATGGCCATTTTTTAAATGAATTTTTTTTTCCTCTTTGGAAGCCAGGTGCTTTCATCTTTTAAGGCCTAATGGCTTAGCCACGAGTCTAATCTTGGGTTCTTCTAGACCTTAGATGTTCAGCAAAACATTTATCATGGTAGAAACTGGAACCACCCCATGGGGGGGGGGGACCTTGCATTGTGACCTGTGTGAACTCTCATGTTATGTGACAGTGATGTTGTCTTCCTCTTGTAGGGAGCCCCGAGAACTCGCCCACAGAATTCCCACAGGGTCCCAGCTGACTTCCCGAAGCTTGCTTGTGGACATATAGAAGTCAATCTGGCATGAATACTTGTACATGTCTTAGAGTATTGAGCAAGAAAAGCAATTGTTTATGTAGCCTCTCTCAGCCTCTTCTGACCTGCAGCTCAGACATCCAGCCTGTAGACAGTTGCTGTTAAAGGTACATCATGAATGAATGGCCCAACTCCCATAGTCTTCGCTGGGAGATTGTCTAAAACCAAAAACTGATCCATCTCCAGCTGGCAGGAGGAGCCTTGGACAAGTGAAGGGGCCATTCAGGTAGCCAGTGAGGGTCCCCAGGTAGACTTTTAAACCCAAGTCTTCTAGCTCCGAGTCTAGTGCTCGTCACCCTGATCCAACTCGGTTTACCATGGATTAACAGACCTGAAAGAAAAGGGATTTGCCCAAGTTCACAAGCACAAGAACCAGACCCAAGAAACCAGATTTCCTAAGGTCCAAGCCCCCCTTCCTTATTTTTTTTATTTTCCCCCCTTCCTTATTCTTAAGTGAAATCCAAAAAAGAAAATGGGATGATCAGATGAGGAAATTCTGAAGGGAATAGTTTTTAAAAAACCTAGGAAATGTTCAGCCACGTCTGAGAATTTTTACATTTTTTTCAGCCCATCCCCCTCTCCCCCCACAAAGTTGGAATATACAGGGAAATACATGGGCCAACATCTTGTTTGTCTTTTGGGGAAACATTCTGTATAATTTAGACTCATAATGGAAAATTCAACAGCCCCAGCAAAAGCTGTCCACTTCCTCCTATGGTTTTAAGGACAAGTATTAGCTGAGCTGCTCCTCCCCTTTAATAACTCAAGTGCTATTTCCCACCCACCCCCTTTGCTGCCAGGGTTCTGTGTAAGTTGGTGAGCTTCGTACACTCCCTACCCCTCTCTTGTGATGGTGAGCTTTGTATGAAGTGGGAGCTGCTCCCCCTTACCCTTGTTTTCTCTGCCATCAATGTTTACATCTCAGTATGCATGTCTGCCATTTCTGGCGTCAAGCTCTTGCCTCAGTTGTACTGAGAATCCTGGGCACCCAGCCTTTTATGTGTTGAATTTCTAGGACTCCTGTACAGTTTGTATTGCTGCCGATGAATGTCAGTATCATGTTGCCAGACCATGTCAAGTGTGGTTTGTTTTTTTAATGTGACCAAAGCTTTTGGGTAGTTCCCCCTCCCCCTTTTCCTTCCTGCCCATTCCCCAGGCTTCTAGGTCTGTTGGACCTGGTTACTTTGCTCATTACCCTGAAGTCTGTCCTCTCCCGGTCTGCACAGAAAACAAGTCACCCTGCCCATTCCATCACTAGCTGGCCACAGTGCATGACTTGTTCCCCTCATCTCCATTTGCAGAAACCTGGGAGTTTTTCTGGGTTTTCGATTGAATAAAAAAAAAATTAAGAAAAAAAGAAAAGCATCTGTATTCATTTGTGCTGAGTTGTCAGTAAGCATCTATTAATCACTCACTGTATATGTGTCAGATTCTTCAGCAAATAGCCACAATTTTGTAGGGGCTCTCAATCTAATGGGAAGGATACCATTCAAACAGCTAGGTACAAAGAGAAACTGGAAAAACTGCTTGCAGAAAGTGAACATTTGAGGGAGCAAGTTGCATTGGGATAGTGATCTGAGGTAACCAGCAAGTCCCCAGAGCTGGAAAAGGCCTTCCAGGCAAGATAAATCAAGTTCAATCCAGGCCACTTTCCATTATACTATTCTAAGAGAGGAGAAAAAGGAGGAAGCACCTCACACAGTGAATTTTCCTGTGTGAAATCCTGATGGAAGAGGAAGGTGATGCCAAGGTACCTTGGTGGGAGAAACTCATATCCTCTTCCTAAAGGTCTTCACAACTCTCTAAGGTGGACAGGAGTATAATTCTGCTCATTTTGCAGATGAAACTGATGCTCAAGAAAAGTTGAAATGACTTGTCCAAGGTCGCATGGCAAATCTGGACTCAACTAATCAAAAAGCATCTACTAAATGCTTACTATGGGCTCACCATGGGTTACAAAGATCAGGTTAAAAAGAAATAAAACAGCTCTTGCCCTCAGACAATTATCTTCTAATGAAGAAGAAAGCAAAAACCTATACAAAGCATATACAGTATAAATAGGAAGTCATCTTAAGAGGGCAAAGCACTAGCATCTGCAGCCACTGGAAATAACCTCTAGAAGGGGACATCTGAATTGTAAATGGGAAAGTATTGAAAGGATGGTAGAAAACTAGAGCCAAGGTAGAGAGATGGAAGGGAGAGAACTGTGAGCAGAGCAATTAAGGAGTAAGGTGGGAGGAGACATGCCATTTGAAGTTTATATTTCTATTGATCAGTGCCTACTATGTGCTTAACAGGTTAGGCATTGGGGATCCAAACACAATAAAATTCCCTTCCCTTAAGGAGCTTATAGTCTAATAAGTGAGATGCAAAAATAAGTAAATATACATTCTTTTACACATGTAAATATATACAGCATCTGTGGATATGTACACTACACATTCAAATATATTTTTGTCCATATAGTTAACATACATGATTACATGTGAATATATAGCATAGAGGAAAGTGAAGAAATATATATATATATATATATATATATATATATATATATATATATATAAAGAGCTTGGGAGAGAGGGCATTCATCAGCAGAGGGGTTGATTAAGAATGACATGCAGGGGCAGCTAGGTGGCGCAGTGGATAAAGCACTGGCCCTGGAGTCAGGAGTACCTGGGTTCAAATCCGACCTCAGACACATAATAATTACCTTGGGCAAGCCACTTAACCCCATTTGCCTTGCAAAAACCTAAAAAAAAGAATGACATGCAAAAGATGGTGTTTGAGCTGTGTCTTAGAAGAGAAAGAATCTTTGAGTTAGAAATAAGAAGGAAGTGCATTTCAGTCATTGGGGGATGGTTTGTGCCAAAGATCAGAGATGGAATGTCTTGTATGTGTAGAGAACAGTAAAGGCCAGTTTGGCTGGATCTCAGACTACAAGAGAGGAAAGCATATTCAACAAGATGGAAAGATAGGTTGGGGCCAGAGAGGAGTATATATTTCATCCTAAAGGCAATAGAGAGTTGCTGAAGTTGATTAAGAAGAGGAGTGACATGATTACATCTGTGCATAAGGAAATCACTTGGCTGGGTGTAGGATGGACTAGAATGGGGAGAGACTTGAGGCATGGAAGTCAACTGGAAGATGTGCAATAATCTAGGCAAGAGGAGAGGAGTTAGATTTGATGATGTTGTGGAGATAAAAACTTGACAAAGTGGCTATTAATGAGAGTGAGAGTGAGCAGAGTGGAGAGTCCAGAATAATCCCTAGGTTATGAATCTGAGGGGCTGCTAAGTGGCCCAATGGATAGAGCACTGGACTTAAAGTCAGAAAAATTCATCTTGAGTTCAAATTCAGTCTTAGACACTTACTAGATGTGTGATCCTACGCAAGGCACTTAGCCACTTTGTCTCAGTTTCCTCATCGTTAAAAATGAGCTGGAGAAGGAAATGGCAAACCACTCCAGTATCTTTGCCAAATACACCTCATAAAGAATCAGATACAACTAAAACAACTGAAGAACAAAATACCAACCCAAGACATTGAAGGATGATCCGAATAGGGATGTTTGGAAAATGAAAGATGAGTGTGAGACATGTCAAGTCCATGACACCCAAATCTGAGATGTTCCATAGGCACATAGAGAATAAAAGAGAGGAGAGCCCAGGACAGAACCTTGGGGAACACCCACAATGACAGGGATGTGAGGTGGATGGGAGCCAGCCAAGTAGATTGAAAAGGAGCTGTTGGACAGGTTAGAGGAGAACTAAGAGAGGAAGGTCATGAGAGGCCAGAGAGGAGAGACTCTCTAGGAGGAAAGGGTGATCATCAGTATCACATGTGGAGGACAGGTTTGGAGGGATGAGGACTGTGAAAAGACCATCATATCTGGCAATTTAGGGATCATTGGTAATTTTGGTTGAGTAATAGAAGCAGAAGCTAAATTGCAAAGGGTTGAGGATCAAGTGAGAGAAGTGGAAATATTAAGTATAGATCACCTTTTTCTAGGATTTTATCTGATAAAGAGAGGGAGAAGTATCGGATGAAAGTCTGGGAGTATAGTGAGGTCTGGTGAAAGCTTTTTTTTAAAGGACAGACCAGAATTTGGGTGTATTTGAAGCCCATAAGAAGGAACCAGTAAATAGAAGCTGGACGTTGAAGGGGGATGGAAAGAAGGGGCAGATGATTGAGGATGCAATCTGCTGGAGAAGATGGGAGGAGATGGAATCGTGTCCATGGAGAGGGGTTGGGATAGGCAAGGGAAACTACCATATCTCAGTCAAAGATTCAGACAAAGGAAAAGAGAGTAGATGATATCAAAGGGGCAGCCCAAAGAATCTGAGATGACATCAAAAGGTTTTGAGATGAAGAGAATGGGAGCAAAGGAAGCTCATGTCTTTAAATCTCAATTTTCTTAGTAAAGAAACTAAATCCTCATCCCAGAGATTGGGATTAGAGAGTTGATTGAAAAGGAAACAAAAGTAGATGGGGCGGCTAGGTGGCGCAGTGGATAAAGCACTGGCCCTGGAGTCAGGAGTACCTGGTTTCAAAGCGGGTCTCAGACACTTAATAATTACCTAGCTGTGTGGCCTTGGGCAAGTCACTTAACCCCGTTTGCCTTGCAAAAAAAAAACCTAAAAAAAAAAAAGGAAATAAAAGTAGAATAGGATAAAGAATCCTCACAGGGACCCTATGAACAGTCAAATGGGAGAGAAATATGCAAACAACTATGTACAAACAAAATAGAGAATAAATGAACTGAGAATCATAGCAGAGGGAAGGCTCTCAGATTAAGGGAAAGGTCCCAGGACTCTGGTTGAAACTTGAAGGAAGCCAGGAAGCAGAAATGAGGAGGGAGAGCATCCAGGACACGGGGTCAGGATGGGGGAACCAACAATGAAAATGAAGAGTCTGAGGATGGGCTATCCTGCTTAAGGAACAGCAAGATCCAGTGTCACTGGATTGCAGAGTATGGAAGGAGGAGGAGGACTATGAGATATAAAAAGGCTGAAAAGGTAGGAGGGATTCTGAATTTTAGGGATTTGTATATTTACTCCCAGAGGTGATAAGGGAACCATGGAGTTGATTGAACAGGAAGATGATATGGTAAGGCTTGCATTTTGGGAAGTTCACTGAGAGCTGAGTAAAGGACTGATAGGGGTGGGGAAAAACTTGAGGCAAACACCAGTAAGCAGGCTATTAAATGCTGAAGAAGAATGACAATTGAGGAAAGACCATTAATTAGATTGGGTGGTTAAATGAACAGCTTTGGAGGAGAGCAAATTTCTCTTGAATCCTGGGGCTAAAAGCCAGCTTGCAGATGGTTCAGAAGAGAACTAGAGATGACTTTTTCACAGGGGAAGGGGTGTTCCTGAATTCGTGGGTGAAGGCAAGATCAAAGGTATGATGATGGTTATGTATATATGTGGATTGAAGTTGTGTGTATTCAAGGAAGAATGAAGGAGGAAGTCATTGGAATTGAATAAATTGAAGAATTGGAAAGTTAAGGAATATCAACACGCCTGATGAAGTCACCCAATAGGAGGGCAGGAATGGGGGTGGGGAGGGAGCTAAGCATTGAACTTTGAGAAAAGGAGAGAATATGTTCTGGGAGTTTGCAGACAATAATCATTGGGATGTGGATTGGGAGATAAATTTAGATGTCATGAACCTCAAAGGAGGCCAGATTGCTGAGCAACGGGAGTGGAAATATATAAACCTTATATAGTGGAAGGAGGGAGTAAGGAATATTCTGAGTCTTCACTGGGGAAGGAGGGGGAAATGTGGGTCTGAGAGGAGTCACCAGGACAGAATGGAAAGGATTCGCTGTCATTCCAGAGGAGCTGGATCTCATTGAATGCCTGAGGATGGAAAGAGAAAAAGAGGAAGAGGTTTTAAAGGAAAGGAAGCTTCTAATTAGAGAGTCTGGGAATTCCAGGGGCCACAGTGGAAGGAGAGGGCAGATCTGGAGGGGAAGAGAGAAGAGGAATGGGAAGCAGGGCTTGTTTAGTGCTGGGGAGCAGGAGTGGTATCAAGCGTCTGTATCACGGAGAGTAAAAGGAAGTAGGAATATGCTAACCTGTAAGGAGTCGTTGCTGTTTATCCTTTGTTTCTTGAAGACCAGCGACATCAAAGGGTGATATCTGGACACTTGCCTAAAATAAGACTTAAATGAAGCAGAGTTGCACAAAGATGTCAACCCTATTCTCTCTTCTAGGGTCACTGACGTCCAATGGCAGGACAAAAGTCAAGATGATGGGTGATGGCAATGGATGATCTTGGAGTCTTCCATATCTAACCAAACTGTCACCTGCTTCAGCCTCTTTCAGGATCTAGGGAACAAATTGTTCTCATCTGCCCATTCTGCAGGGAGAAGTCTTCATATGCTTGGGTAGATATCCTCCAAACTCATCCATGGGTGTGAGGCCTGTGGGTTACCCTCAACCTGGTTTAGCTCATCTGCTGAGTCACTTTACTGGAATATGAACACTGCACTTATTTCCTGAAGTCACAGGTAAGAGTTGGTTAAAGGTGGACACCAAAGGTGAATGAGCAGCTCTAAAGAGGCTTTGGCAAGCCCTCATACCAGCAGAGAAGGTCCTCTCTGAACATCCCCTTACAGAGAATCAGTGGATGAGAGAAGGTCCATTGATAATTGGTAGGTTCAAGGTCTGTCTGCATCTAGACCAGCCCCTCCACTTCCTGGCAGATGATGCTAGTGGAGGAGTTGAGAAGAACTGAGCAAGAGATGATGATGCCCCTGATATGCAGCAATAGAGAAGGATAGGCCCCTCAAGGGAACAGAAGAAAGGCAACAATCTCTGCCTTCAAGGAGGAGCCTCGGTCTTGAGGAATCACCTGACGCCACCACTCCTTTTATATAATTTTCCCACTGTGGCAGCCACTTCAAACAGCCTGAGTTTTTTTCAGAGGGGATGAATTTACATAAATTTAGGCATTCTTGTTAGGATGCATCCATAAGTCCCAGCTACAGGTACTCTTTTGGATTCCCCTATGGGCAGCCTTTTCCTTTGTGTTCTGGGAAAGGGAAGGGGACTAAAGAATAGACTAGGCACTCTAGAAAGAGCTTAGACTACAGGTGGTGAGATATTGCCCTCAGGAAAAGGACTGGAATGACCCAAGCACCCTTTTATTCAATTATCCAATTGAAGAGTTACATAACTGGGTGTTTAAAGAAACCAACCCACTAAAAGTCAGAGGGCTGGCAACCCTGCCAGTCCATTAACTTGTGCTAATGAGAGACAGGTTCCGGCCTGTCCTGCCCTACCCTTCCAGACAGTTTGGCCCAGGGAAGGGGAATGGGCCCACAGAGACCCCACCCTCCTGAGCCAGATATCCCCCGGGCATGGCTATCTGTTCCCAGGGAAAGGAAGGTAGAAGAGAAAGGGAGTCTGAAGGGAGGACATCCCTACAAAGGGTGGGGGAACGGCAACAAATTAAGAGCAGAAGATTTTCATTTTGTAGGTGGGTAGAGTGAAGGAAGGCATTGCCTTAAAGAGTGGAGAGGAACACGGGAGGTCCCCTACTTAGGGAATGAGGATGCAGGGAATGTAAGGGATGGGGGAGACAGAGAGAAAACTTTCCATTGGTGGGGAGCTTGAAGAATGTCCTTAATGAGCAAAGGCAGAGTTGACAGAAAGATGTCTCCATGGTGGAGGAGAAACCCTATCAAAGTATCTTAGGGAAGGTTAGTTTGCATTGAGAAGGGGATGGGGGGAAACTGAGTGAAGGGGACTCCAAAAATAGGATAATCTCACGGTCCCATACTGAGAGACCTAAAAAGAGACTTGGAAGGGAAGAATTGAGTGGAGGGGACCCCAAGCTGAAGGGGGCGGAGATATACTGGGGCAGGGGAGCCCTCCCATAGAGCAGCGGCCCTGGAGTCAGGAAGGCTTGAGTTCAAATCCAGCCTCAGACACTTCATAATTATTTAGCTGTGTGACCTTGGGCAAGTCACTTAACCCCTTGCCTTGCCAAAAAAACCAAAACCTAAAAAAAAGAGATAGCTATCATAATAAAGAGATTTGGGGGAGAGGAAGGATATGGGGGCAAATAAATGGTAGAGACCCCCTAAGAAAAGACCTCACTGAGTGGGAGAAAGAATCGCTTAGTCTATTTGCCTCAGTTTCCCCATCTGTGATACCTCCCAAGGTCGCCGCGAGACCCAAAAGAGGCATTCGGAAGGTGTTTTTTTTGCAAATCTCAAGGTGCTATGTAATTGTGGCCGTTATCTTTTGGGGCGGTTGGGGGTCACGCTGAATTATTGTGCCAGCCCTGGCACCTGCCGGCCGCACCCACTAGCTGCGGGCAGTCGTCAGCCCAGCGGGGCAAGTGCCCTCCCCTTGACTGCCCCCCTGCCAAAGGAGCTGGAGGAGGAAAAGGTCAAACGGCCCCGACTCCGTGCTGCTTTGCACTGGCATACAGCGGGCGCCCGGTTGCCCCCTCTGCAGCAGACAGCGGCCTCCCCGCTGCTGGTGACGACTGTGCCAAGCGCTGCTCGGGAGCGGGAGACCCCGCCCCGGAGGCGCTGGGGGAGGCGGGGCCGGAGGCCGCCAGCCCCGCCCCCAACCGGGCTGAGGGCGAAGGGGAGGAGACGGCGCAGGCGCAGTTCTTCCGCCCGCCCCCGGCCAGCTCGGCCGTTTCCTGGAGAGCGCAGGCCCCGCCCCCTTCCTCTCCGCCCCGCCTCCCTCGTTCCTCCCGGCCGGGGCTCCCGGCGCCCGGCTGGACACCTTGCACGAGAGCGCAGGCGCCGCTCCCCTCCCCCTCCCCCCTGCGCGGCACGTCTTCCGGGCTCCGCGGACTCGGCAGTTTCCGCGCTGGCGCGGGCGCCGCTCCCCTCCCCCCCGCCCCCAGCCCTCTGCGCTCGGCTATTTCCGTGAGCTCCCCTGCGCCGGGTTCGTCTCCGCCCACCGGGGGGCGGGCTCGGCGCCTCGCTCGGGATCATGGCTGCAGCCCCGGCTCGGACCCCGGCTCGGACCCCGGCTGCCGCCGCTGCCGCCGCCGCCGCCGCCGCCGCCCCCCCTCCGCCCGCTCCGCCCGCTCCGCCCGCTCTGCCTCTGCAGCCGCCGGAGGCGGAGACCACGCTGCGGGCTCGGGCTGACAGCAGCCGGCAGGCGAGGTGGGTCCCGGCGGGTCCCGGCCGGCCGCGCTGGGGCCACTGTCCCGGGAGGCCCGGGCCGTGCGGGCAGGGGCCTGGGGAGCCTGGCCTCGGGAGAGGCTGCGGCCGCTCGGGGTGGGGGCACCCCGGCTGGGAGAGGCTGACCAATAGAAACCCTCGTCTATGATCATATTGGGGCGCTCTCCTTGGGAGAGGCCTTGGCTGTATTGGGGAGCCCCGACCCGACTGGATAGACTCGAGCTATTCTCAGGGGGGGCGGTCTGTGTACTGGATGGCTGCGGCTGAAGTGGGGGAGCATGTTATATTGGATCATATTGGGGCGCTCTCCTTGGGAGAGGCCTTGGCTCAGTTGGGGAACCCCGAGTGGGGGAGCATGTTATATTGGATCATATTGGGGCGCTCTCCTTGGGAGAGGCCTTGGCTCAGTTGGGGAACCCCGACCAGGCTGCGGCTGAAGTGGGGGAGCATGTTATATTGGATCATATTGGGGCACTCTCCTTGGGAGAGGCCCCAACCAGACTAGAATGGGTCCAGTGGAACAGGGCAGGCTTTACCAGGAAGGTTCTACTTGGGGGGCTGCCAGCTCTAGCAGGGACCGAGTGGAGGCAGACCTGCTTATAGTGGGGGCTGCCTGTCTTGGGGGGGTCTGCCCCAGCTGTAAGGGGGGGAGGTCTGGGGAGCCCACCCTCTTTGATGTGTAATGGGAGAACAACTGAGCTCAAGTCCTGTTGCAGAGCAGGAAAATGGGGTTTGGGGTTCAGGATGACAGCAGGGGTGACAGGGTAGAGTACTGTATGCCTGTGCTGTGAAGAGTGGACTAAATGAAGACTTTCATTGTGGGGGATGACTGGGGGGCTTGATGCGTTCCCCCAGTCTCTCTCCTTCCCCCATCACCCTGGTCAGCATAGGAGGGACTCAGGGTGCTGTGGTCACAAGAGCCCTGGCCCCAGAGTCCAAAGGCACGGATTGGAATCCTGCAAGCCCGCCTGGCCGAGTGACCCCAGAGAAGCCCCTTTCTATCTCTTGACCTCAGTTTCTCCATTTGAAAATAAGGTGGTAGCGGTAGCACCCCCAGTCTCTGGAGGCCCTCCCGGCCCAGACAAGCTGGGCTCTGCAGTTCCCAAGATCCTCCCAGCTCGTCGACCCCGTGCTCGCTGTGTGTCCCTGTTCATGCTCGAGCGGTCCAGGTGCCTCTTCCTGAGAGTGCCCGGCTCAGGAAGGACTGAGCTTAGAGGGGAAGAGAGAAGTGGGAAGGAGGGCATCCCTCCAGAGCAAGATCCTGGCCTGCTGGCCCCTTCCCTCCGGCCGCCCACGGGCCCTGGGGATGTGCGGAGCCTTGGCCTTTGGGGGAGGGGAGCAAGGCAGACAGATGCTCTTTGGGGCAGGAAGCCCAGCCTGGGGGACATGGGAAAGCTGAAATGCCCAGCCCTCCATCCCCCCTGCCCCCCGCCCTTGGCTTGGCTGAGAGCCCTTCCAGGAGGGCCCCGCTGGCATCGGGCCTCCTGGGAAGGGTTTGGACTCGGAGACAGAGCCGGGCCTGCCTCTTCCCCTCCCTTTGGCTTCAGAGCTTCCCCTGCAGCAGGCGTGATGAGGCTGGCGCTTCTCTGCTGAGTGTGCATGCTCCAGAAGAACCCCGCATCCGTGAGTCTGTGTGTGCATGGGAGAACATGCGTGACTGGGGGGGGGGGAACCTGCAGAGTGTGTAAGAATAGGGAGAACCATGCTCGCGTGGTGATGGAAGAAACGTGTGAGTGGGTCTGTGTGAACGTGCCGCTGTGTCCGAACATATCCATGAATTGCATAAATGTCGGCTGGGAACAGGGAGGGTGGAGGAGACCCAATCTGCTGCTCTTGTGGCTCCCTGTGCTTCTAAGGGGTTTGGGGGGGCAGGGGAGCTGGGCTAGGTAAGGAAGGCAATGGAGGCCGTGCAGTGGTCAGAGGGAAGGGGCTGAGGTCACAGAGCAGGGGCCAGCCTGGACGCTCTCCATAGGCTTCTCCGTTGAGATCATAAGTCATAGGTGACAGAAAACTGGGAGGGACTTGAGAGATCACCCGGGCCAGGCCCCCCTCGTTTTATAGGGGAAGCGAGTCTTGCAAGGCAGAGACCAGGTGTCCCCCACAGGTTGCCCTGCAAAGTTGAAGGCTTTGTTCTTCCTTCTGCCATTCTGGGGTTAGTTAGCACAGCTCAGACTCTCACGCGTGATTCCTGCTGCCATAATTCTCCCCCCGCCCCCCGCATCTGGGAGCCTTGGGCTGCAGCTGGCCCTGTCTCCCCACGGGCAGAGGGAGGAGGGGGCACTGTCCTATCCCAGAGTCCTGTCTCTGGGTCAGAGGGAGGGGTGAACCGTGTCACGTCCGTTCATCCTCGACATCTGTGGGGAGTTTCTTGGCAGTTCCATTCGGTTTGGGATACGGGCCAAAGCCGCTCCTTAAATGCATAGCATTTGGAGCTAGAAGGGACCTCAGAGAACATTTTACCCCTTTGTTTTATAGCTGGGGAAACCAAGGCCCAGAGAGGGCCTCAAGTAGAGTCAAGCCCAGCTTGATTTGATTCTAAACCCATGTTCTTCCCTGGTCTTTGGAGAGCCAATTGGCTCATCCACCCTGAATTCAACTTCCCAGCTTTTGGCTGGACCCTGGGATTGTAGGGTGTCGGGACTGGAAGACCCCTTGAGGGACATGGAGGCCAGCCACAACTTGAAGCAATATTCCAGACCTGAAATGCTCTGGAAGCAGAGGAAAAGACATCCTGTTAGAGCAGCCCACACCATATTGGGGAAGCTCTGAGGACTTGGGGGCTTTCTTTTATATCTGCCCCTCTGCAGGTTTCCCCTTGGCTTTTGGTTTTAACCCCGGAGCCAGACTGAGTAGGCCAATTTCTCCACCCCCTTATTCCTTTGGAGCCAGACCTGCCTGGTCAGCCCATAGCTTTGGTCCCTGGCAAAGGGCCAAAGAGCCCTTCCCCCAAAGTGCATTAACTCTAGGTCTTGTAACCCTGTAGGAGGAGGAAGCCCGCCTCCCCCCCCCATGCAATTCCCCAGACATTCTAGATTTTCTCTGTGATGTCCTCCCTTAGAAACTAGCACTTTTACCCCAAAGTCTCTGAATTTGGGCCCTACCCAGAGATTAAGGCTTCTTGATCTGGAATCTGGGAACTTGTGCTTTTAGGATTGATAACTGTATTTCATCATAACTGGCCTCCTTTGTAATCCTATATATTTTATTTTATACATTTATAAACATTCTTCTGAGAAGTCTGCATAGGCTTCACTAGGCTGCCCCTTGGTGTAGATAATGACCCATGTTTCTATGAGGTTAAGATACATAACCTGCAACAAGTGGGTGAAACTTGTTGAACAAGTATCCTCCCCATTGTACAGCTGAGAAAACTGAGACAAAACTAGAAGTGACTTGTCCAAGGTCATTCAAAGAAGGAGTTACAAGGACTGGAATTAATCCATATCAGCAAGTTCCTGCTATGTGTTAGGTAGTAGGTAGACAAATACAAAGTGGAGTCAGGGAGACCTGAGTTCAAATGCAGCCTCAGACTAGTTCACCTACTGTATGGCCCCAGGCAAGTCACTTAATCTATATTTCCTCCTCTGTAAAATGGGGATAACCATGGCACCCACCTCAAATAAGACTGTGAATGAACCCATTTTCCCATGTGGGCCTTGGTTTTCTCATCTATAAAATGAAGTTAGATTAGGGGTTGTGACTCTATAGTCCCATCATCTGAAGCATTGATAGAGAAGGTGGTAAGAGGTAGACCAGCTACCTTCAGAGGTATCTTCCTTCCATCTCTGGAGTCTTATTTGGTGTTGAGTTCATTGGAGGAAACTGTGCCCCCCCGGGGGCCATCTGGGCTCCCTGGATTGACACTAACAGCTGTCTCTTCCTTGTAGGTCTTGACACCCAGCTCCCGATCAGAGCCGTGGCCCCTCCTGGACACAGATACTCCTCCCTGGGGCCCAGGCAACCTGTCTCCCCCAAGGGTCAGAGTATGGTGGTGATACTAGCCCTTTGCTCCATCATCTGGTTAAATCGGGGCTTCAAACTGCGGAAAAGTGGCTAAGCCCCCCACCTCCCACCCTGCTCTGCTGACACTGCCACCTTCTCCTCACTCTGCCCTTCTGGTCATGTGGAGGTTGGCTCGTAGTTGAGCTCCTTTCTCCCTTGGTCCCAGGAGAACTCCCGCCACTCCTCACTCTTGGCCCGGGCATCATGGGCAGCGCTGAGGGCTTCCAGTACCGGGCCCTTTACCAGTATCACAAGGAACGTGAGGAGGACCTTGACCTGCTACCTGGCGACATCCTAGTGGTGAGCAAGGGCACGTTGGAGGCTCTCGGCTTTCATGATGGGGACGAACAGAGCCCTCACCAAATTGGCTGGATCCTGGGCGTCAACGAGCGGACCAAACAGAAGGGAGATTTCCCAGGCACCTACGTGGAGTATCTGGGGCCTGTGAAGATTGCCCTGCCCTCCCACCGTCCCCGAGGCCACAGGCCATTGCCTGCCACACCAGGGGCAGGGCCTGTCCGTGCCCGGGACTCCCCAGAGCCAGGTGAGCCCTTCCTTGTTCCTTTTACTGTGGGATCCCAATGTAGAATGGGCTGCTTCAAGGGGGCAGAGGCTGGGGAGTGGGGCCTTATGGAGTATCTGTATAGAAGAGTGATTCTTTTTTGGATTGGATGGTTTCTGGATTGATGGACAGGAGCTTCCTGGAGGAGGAGGCAGATGGTGGGAAGAGCCAGGGGCTGTGCTTGATAGTGGGCCAGGCCAGTGAGTGCTGGCTCTCCTAGCCATGGGAGCAGGCACTGCCTGGTCCTGCCCAGCACTGTGGGGACATGCCTCAGACTTTCCCATTTTCTGCCAACGAGTCTACCCCATCTGGCTTGTCAGGACAGGACAGAAGTACCTTCACCTGGGCCCCAAATTCAGTGAAGCTTTTCCCTTCCCTTTAATGGTGGTGAAGGCAAGAGTGGGGGAAGGGAGGATATGGCAGGGAGGAGCCTCTGGAATCCTTGACCTTCCTTCCAAAGCCTAGTCATTCTGCCCCAACCTTCTGACTGGGAGTCATCATATACTCCTCAGGCTCACTGTGGAAAAGTGTCTTCTCTCCAAACTTCAGTTTCCTCTTCTGTCAGAAGGAGAGAGTAGCTCCTGTCCTGTCTTGTTCATAGGGCAGTTGGGAAGCCCATATCTGAGAACGGGAGGTAAGGTGTAGAAAGGACTTCATCTCCAGAGAACTTTTGTGGTGTGCTGGTCAGTGCAGAGAGAGCTAGATTCAAATCTCATCCTGATGCTTCCTAGCTGGATGAACCTGAGCAACCTCTCTGGGCCTCAATTTCTTCATCTGTAAAACAGAGATAAATAACTATCTCCTACCTCATAGGGTTATGGTGAGATACTTTGCAAACCATAAAATGCTATTCAAATAATAACAGCAACAAGAGAAATGAGAGACAGCCTTCCGTGGGGCAGAGAACACAGGGTTTGAGTTGGGAGATTGACCTCCACGGTGCTGTGTGACCTTGGATAGGCACGTCCCCCAAGTCAGGCAGCAGGGTTGGTCATGGTGTTTGAAGATCCTCCTCACCTTTCCATCCTGTGGTCTGGATTCCCTTCTCCCTGGCCTAGATGGTCAAGCTGGGGAGGGGCAGGATACAGAGAGAACTCTTGAAAGGGCTCTGAGCTCCAGGCCCCTGGGGTCACACTCTCCTGCTGGATTCTGGCAGTGGAGATAGCTGGCCAAGGAGCCTGTCTTCCCACTGCTGAAAGACAAGCTTGTTCTAGGGCCAAGACTGGGGCCCCATGGCGGCGACCATCAGAGGATAACAGGGCGGAATTAGGCGGGGATAGATGCGGAGAGCACCACAGCCCCAGGACTTTGCCCGGGTTCTCTCTGCACCTGGCTCTGGTAGAGTGGAGAGGAAGTAAAGGAACAATGGGGAGGCAGGAGAAGAGGCAAGGCCACCTTCTGAGATCCCTTGGCAGAAGATGGCCTGGGTGAAACTGGGCAGCACCTTTTCCTTTTCAAAGTCTGGCTATAGTCCCTTCCCATGTCCCATGACTAGGGAGGAAGGCTTTTGGAATCATAATAGAATTGAGTGGTTAGGATAGCCCAGGACACTGGATAAGGTGCCTGCTGAAGGTAGCTTTCCTGCCAAACTGGGAGGGTCCTGAGAACCCAGGATGGTAGAGCTGGGAGGGGCCTTAGAACCCAGGATATCAGAGCTGGGAGGACCCTTAGAACCCAGGATGTCAGAGCTGGGGGGGTCCCCTAGAACCCAGGATGGCAGAGTTAGGAGAAACTTTAAAGATCAGAAGTGAAGTCTCAGCACTGTCACTGTATTTGTGACCTTGAACAAGTTACTTCACACCTCTCGGTCTTGGTATTTTCATATGTAAGAGGAGGACTTTGGACTCGGCAGCCTCCAGAGTCCCTCCCAGCTCTAAATCTATGTTTTTATGTTCATCTGATTCACCTTCCTTTAACAGTGGAGGAAACTGAGTCCCAGATAAGGAAGATATATACACAATGTCCATCCAGTTAGTCATACTTGAGCCTTTTGACTGTGTGTGTTTGTGTGTGTGTGTGTGTGTGTGTGTGTGTGTGTGTACACGCCTGCATGTACATCCATCCATCTGTCCATTGACACCTATGGGTCTGGTTTTTTATCTCTTCTTTTTCATTGTGTCTGTATGTGCCTTTCCATCTTTTCTTTTGTGGATATGTGTACTGTCTCTATCTCTCCCCCCCCCTTTCTTTTCCTGTCTCTCTTTTCTCCTCTCTCTCTCCTACACCTCGCCCTTTCTCTGGCTCTCTCTCTCCCTCCCCTCTTTCTCTTTCCTTCTCTGCCTCTTTCTCTTTTTCTGTCTCTCCCTCCCCTCCTCTCTCTCTTCCTTTCTCCCCCTCCCCTCTTTCTTTCCTCTCTTTCCCTCTCCCTCTGTCTTTTCCCTGAGCTCCCTGGAGATAGAATTGGCAGGAAACATAATTCAGATTGGAGCAGGATCTGGGGGGGAAATGGGATGGGGGAGGGGAGGAGGACTGGGGTTCTGCTGACACAGCACATTCCTGGAGCAGGATGAAGGGAGCCCTCATGCGGGGCGATGCCTCCCCCCCAAGTCCCCAGGGACCTTCTGCCAGGGTCACCATTGTGGCCTTCTGCCCTTAGCAGCTGGAATCCCTCTCCTGTAAAAGCTTTTCCCCCGTTCCCACCATCCCCTTCCCCCTCTCTGCCTCTTGGGTTTCCAGGCCATTGGGTGGGTGGGGTTTGGATTTCTCTGGTTCCATGGGGCCCCTCACCCGGAGTATCTCTCTGCCAGGAACTCCCTTCCCCCACTGCTTCTGTGGGCTTCCTGCCAGGACATTTTCCCCTCCCTGGTAACAGCCCGTCTGGAAAGGAGGAGGACGCCTCCCTTCCTGGGAGAGCTGAGGAGGGTGGGGAATGGAGCCGGGGGTGGGGCGATGGGGGAGGGAAGCTTGAAATGGGAAGGTCTGGAGCTGAAGAGGTCTGGGGTCCTGGGGTTGGGGTGGGCAGTGACATGGAGGTCTAGAGAGGCCTGCCCGTTAGGGTGCAGAGCCTAGCTAGACATGAGGCCCAGGGTGCAAGTCTGCCCCGTGAACCTCTGCTCGATCCAAAACTGAGGGAACTCTAGATTGACAGTCTGTGTGATATGTCTCTGGCATCCCATATTCTAAGAGCCCTCCCAGCTCTGACACTCCAGGTCCTAAGGGTCCTCCCAGCTCTGACATTCCAGGTTCTAAGGGTCCTCCCAGCTCTGACATTCCGGGTTCTAAGGACCTTTCTTGCACTAATTGTTTTTACATTCCCAGTTTTCTTCCATCTCTAATCCCATGATTCTGTTATTGGTGCATCGTTTGGCTCACAGAATCAGTGAAAGAACCCCCCAGGGCCATCTTATTCGATCCGTACCCCTTCCAAATGTAGCCTGGCATGGATAGTTATACAACATCTACCTGAAGATCTGGGGGCCGGGGAGGGGTTCTCCCTCCAGGGGTAGCCCATTCTACTCTGGGACAACTCTCATTAGAATATTTTTCCTGACATGGAGCTGCAAGCCACCCTTGTAATTTCTGCCCATTGTTCCTGGGTCCACATTGTCCTAGGATCAGTTGAAGTAACTGGATTGTTTAGCCTGGAAAAGAGAAAATGGTGGGGGGGGGGGGTTACAGGGGAGATAGGAGAGCTGTCTTCAAACATCTGAAGGTCTGCCACTGGTGGAGGGTCTAAATGTAGATGAAAGCTGCAGATTGACCCGTTGAGGTCAGGTGCCAGAACTCTACCCAGTGGAGCAGAGCCAACCCAAAGGGCTTTGCAAGGTAGTTGGGTGCCCCTCAAGTGCCAACCATGCCTCAAGCCTCTGGGTGCAGCACTGGTGGTCCAAAGATGGGTGAGATCATAGGCCTTGCCTTCAAAGAACTCAGGCTAATAGGGAAGCAACAGGGCAACTAAGTGTAACGACGATGGATGCAGACTCAGTGCAAGCTAGTCTCAGTGGGGAAGTCCTCCTGCAGGAAGGAGACTTTGAGCCGCTTCCAGAAAAAAGGCAGGAGCGGTAAGAGGTTGGGGTGAAAGGGGCAGAGTGTTCTAGACCCAGGGACCCCCAGGGTTCCTCAGAAGCCACTTGATCCAACTCCTCCACTTTATACATGATAGACCTGAGGCCCAGAAACTGACTGGCCTGAGGTCATCATCACAAAGGTAGAGTTCCAGCCCAGCTATTCTGGCTCCAAATCAAGTCTTTATTTCTCTGTTGTTTCCTCTAGAAGAGCATGAGATATTTTTATCAAGCATGCAAAAAAAAAAAAAATTCAGGTAAATTCTAGCATTACCTCATCTTTCTCTTTTAGAAATCCCGTCAGAAAGAAGGAAAGACAGTCTGGCCCAACCTGGCTCTTTGGGACCCCCCTTTTTCTTGGAAGTAACATCTATTCATTGGGAGTAACATCTTTTTAATAATACACTTTGTCCTAGAAATGAAATCCAACTCCCTGACCTGCAGTTTACATAGTCCATTCTCTTTCCCCCTACCACTTTTTTTTTTAATTTTGAGAAGTGGGACATTTGCCTTGCTCCTTCCCCAATTCTCCATGGTCTTTCAAAGATCCCTGGCAGCAGCTTAGCAGACATAACCACCAGTTCTCTGAATGCCCAAGGACATGGTTCAGTGGGGGCCTGGTCACAAGCACATCACAGACAGACAGCAGAGGGCTCTCACTTCACTTCATCTCAGTTATCAATGTGCTCTCTCAGCCAATTTTGTAATATCCTTTCCCAGGGTAAAGTTCAGAGTAGTTCTGTCATCTCTCTGGCGGTCATTATCATCCCTTCCAGGGAGTCCATTGGTTGGAGAAAGACTGAATTAACTCTGGTGCATGAATTTTGTAGGATGCTATTGTGTTGGAAGAAATAGTGACTGAATAGAGTAGTGTAGGGGGACATAAGCTGGACTGGGAAAATTGTCTCTTCTCATCTGAGCAATTGTCTCATCCCTTCTTTTATCTTCTCCCCTGTATAGCAGCAACAAAAAAGCCTTTCTGTTGTCTCTCCAACCTCTGCTCATTCTGAGATTTAGTCTTCCAGACTCCATCCTTCTAGAAAGTAGCTTTCCACTGTCTTATATTCATAATAGCTGATGGTTATATAATGTGCTAAGCATTTTATAATTATTAGCTCATCTTCTCTTACCTACTCTTGCTTACATCTTCTGTACATATGTGTCTTTTTAAAATTTCCTTCTTTTGGGGAGGAAATCGGGGTAAGTGACTTGCCCAGGTTTGAGGCTGAGGCTAGATTTGAACCCAAGTCTTCCTGGCACTGTATCCACTGCACCACCTCACTGTTCCTGCCTTTTTAAATTTCAATGTAAAGTCTCTCAGGGCAGAAATTGTTCTTTGCTTTTTCTCTGTGTTCTTGGTGCCTCACACAGTAGGAGCTTAATACATGCTTGCCAGATTGGATCAACTGTACTAGGTGCCTCTTCTTTTTGTCCTCAGATGGTTTGTTTTTCCTTCTATCTTCAGAATTTACTTTTGGAGTTTTTTTGGAGAATTTCCCATTTCTTCTAGTCAGATGGTCAATGGGCATTCATTAAATGACGTCTGTAACCATTCAACAAACATTTATTAATCGCAACTGTGTACCAGACACTCAACTGACTTCTCCTGTAGTCAGTCACTCAACAAGCATTTATGAAGTACCTTCTAGGTGCCAGGCCCTCTTCCAAGTGTTGGGGATGCCCAGAAAGATAAAAGAAAGCCCCTGCTCTCAAAGAGCCATTCATGTTCCACAGTATTTGAACTATCCTTTCTCTGAGTCCTTTGAAATTTCTTTTCCCAAATCTGGAAAGCACATCAGACTGGCCAACGTTCTTGTCCTCCCATCACCACCTTTAGGATGGACTATGTCCCTTTCCCAGGAGGTCTTCCAGGACCTGAGAAATCCTCATTTTTAATCTCTTCCTTTAAAGTAATCCCTTCTACAATATTCCTTAAAAAAGTGATCATCCAATCTTTGAGACGGAAAATGGGTGACCTAGTGATAGAGCGACGGGTCTGGAGTCAGGAAGACCCAGTTTCAGTTGCAGCCTCAGACATTTACCAGCTGTGTGACCCTGGGCAAGTCACTTCACCCTGTTTGTCTCAGTTTCCTCACCTGTAAAATGAGCTGGAGAAGGAAATGGCAAATCACTACAGTAGTTTTTATTTTTATTTTTTTGGTTTTTGGTTTTTTGCAAGACAATGGGATTAAGTGACTTACCCAAGATCACACAGCTAGGTAATTGTCAGAAGCCTACTTTGAACTCAGGTCCTCCTGACTCCAGGGCCAGTGCTGTATACACTGCTCCTCCTAGCTGCCCCATAGTAGTTTTTTCAAGAAAATCCCAAAGAGCAAGGACAAAGTGTTGGGACATGCCTGAAACAGTCGAACAATAAAGTCTTTGAGAAGCAGTAGTGGGGTGATGTGGAACACCACCTGCACCAGTCTATTCTTCTGATATGAGGGACATGCCACTGGTATCACTCACCTGGACTCAAGAAAGGAATTTATTTAGCCTGTTGATTTGGGACTATCCTTTTTGAAAGAAAGGAGAGGGACAGATAGACAGAGGTTTACCAGTTATGCCCTTATTGGTAGATCTGTAACCAGTTGAATGGATGGATCTTGATCATAGTAATAGTAAGTTTTGATGGTTGCCCAGAGTGTCCCTTTCATAGTGTAACACTGCACTAATTCTTTGGGGATTCCCTTTATTGTGCCCTAAAGTTTCTAAAGCAGCCTACTCTCTATGACCCTCATAGAGCCCTAAGAGGGAGATGCCACATGTATTATTATCCTCCTTTTGCAGATGAGGATCAGAGGAATAGCTTACCCTAGGTTATGTGCTTAATATAGTAATATAGCAACAGCAGTGATAATCACAGCTAATCTTTACATAGCATTTACTTTGTGTCTGACTTGTGCTAATAAATATTTTATAATTATTGTCTCATTGGAGGAGGGAGAGATATTAACTTATCCCTATCTTACAGTTGGGGAAACTGAGATTCATGTGAGCAGGCTTATCTACTGTTACATAATTAACAAAATCATCATAGTTAACATTTATAAATTACCTTCTATGTATCAGACACTGTCCTGAGTCTTACAACAATCATAGAGATGGGGTAGGGGGTTATTATCACCCATTTTTCAGTTGGGGAAACTGAGGCTGTGAAATGACTTATCCATAGCCACATAGTCAAAAATGAAATTCTAACTTTTTTCTTCTTAAATGGAAGTTGACCATTACACTATACTGCCTCCCCCCCAAAAAAAATTATTTCAGTTTAGAAGGTCTCTCATGATAGGCCCCCACATTTTGTATGTGGCTTCATGTTGTTTGAACAGTTGCCAAAGTGATTTTTTTTCCTTACTCCCAATCTGACCATGTCATTCCCCTCCTCAATAAACTCCCTTGGCTCCCTATTGTTTCTACAACAAAATAGAATATTTAAAACTTCTTGACAATTCAACCCCAACTTGTCTTTCCAGTGAAAAGTGATTCAACCAGTCATACAATCAGCATTTTATTAAGCCCCTATTGTATGACAGGTAATGGGTTAGGCCAGAAGTAGCCTTCCCCTTAGAAAGTCTGCATTCTTTCAGAAAGTAGCATGTATATCAATTACTATTACAAAATGAACACACAGCCAACAAAGAAAATGGTGGGTTGAAGACCTTAGCAAAATAGGGGTTGAAGGGTCTTGGATCAGGGAAGACTATTTGAGAGGTGATCCTTAAACACAACTTTGAAGGAAACCGAGGCCTCCTCAGCATTCCTGGAGGGGGGCATGGCTGGGGCATAAGGAATAGAAAGCTACTCTGACTGAACAGCAGGGGTGTCCTGTCTATACTAGAGGAGATCAAGAAGGTAACTCTTGTATAAAATCAGGACATAAGGGAAAGTTGAGGCAGAACTGGAATGGACACTGACCAGCACTGACCCCACTGACAAACACAGATTGTTTGGTACTTCTTGGTAGAGATGGGACTCCAGGGGTGGAGGCCATTACATGTGGTATCAGACTTTATTCAAAGTAGTGATCAGTTGTAATAGGGCTTTTTTCCTCTCCTTCTTTTGAAAGTTTTTTTTTTTTTAATATTTTATTTATTTATTTTTGGAAGCAATTGAGGTTAAGTGACTTGCCCAGAATCACACAGGTTAATATGTATCTGAGGTCAGATTTGAACTCAAGGCTGGTGTGCCACCTAGCTGCTCCTTTTTTTTGGCTTTGGTTTTGTTTCTTGATTTGTGTGATGTTATGTAGAATGATTCTGGGAGGAGAAGAGACTAGAGGAAATTTAAAAATAAAAGATATCAATAAAAATTTATTAAAAGATTGGTGGGAAGAGAGATCAGAATCAGGGAGGATGACTAGAAGTCTGTTCAAATAATCCTAGTGAGTGAGGATGAGCATGAACTATTTGGAGGGCATATTCCCCATTAAGGCCTTTGGAAGATTTAAGATGTCTTCTTCCTTTCCCAGGAGAGCAAGTTTTTCCTTATTTCTCAGTCTGACTTCTGTCCTGCTTGGGTCTTCTAGCATCCCCTTTCCACTGCCAGCTTTTCTCAAGGACTGCCCACCTTCTTCAAAGTGAATGGGATGACCTCTCAGCTGCTGCCCCAGCCTTGGAAGGAGCTGCTCTCCTCCAACTCAGCCCATAGAACTTCAGACATACCCTGGGACAACCCATCCCTAACCAGGGCCAGTCACTTCATGGTCTGACATAGAGTTCTCCTCTTCCCTTGTCAGCTGGTACCCTGCTTCCTGACCTGCCGGAGCAGTTTATGCCCCCTGAGGTGGCACCACCCATCCTTCAGAAGTTGGTGGAAGCCATTGAACAAAAAGGTAAGGGTGCTTTGTACCTCTCTGCCCCCTCTCTCTCTCCTCATTCCCTCCCATCTCCCCAGTGGACCTCAGGTAACATCACCAGAATCCCAGTCACTCATCGCTTAGAAGGGAATAAGCATCCATGAACCACTGAGCCTATATGAGTTTCCCTAAGCAACCTGAGGTGGTACACAGAGGTTAAGAGCCTTGCCTCCAGGATCCCACAGTTAGTAAATGTCTGAGGTGGGATTTGAACTAGAATCCAGCAGTCTGTCTTCAGTGTCACCTCGCAGCCTTAGAATGTCCATGAATCTCACCATGGATCCAGACTCCTTAGCTCCTTTTCTTACCTGAGTCTTCCTTCTTGTTCGAAGAACCCAGCGCCTCTTCTCTCTCTTGAATTTGCTTGGCTGGTGCCCATCCCCACTGACTTCCCACCCACCCTCAAGAAAGTCATCTAAAGTCATTTCTGACATCCCCATCTGTCCTTTGTCCCACCCCCTGCATGACAAGAAGTTCTCTAAGGATGTGTTTGATGTTACTCGGATGTTCCTTCTGCAGGGCTGGACAGTGAGATGCTCTACAGACCATCTGGTTCTGAGCTACGACCACTGAGAATTGGTGAGGATCAGCTTTCCTTGGGGGCTTCTTCCTCTCCTTCCCCTTCCCCTCCCTCCAGAAGCTGGGAGTCTTTGGGCCCATAGGGAGGCCTGGGAGGTGCTCACATGGCTGTGTCTTGAGCTCCAGAAGCTTCTGACCTGTGATAAGATGGGACCCCAAGTTCTCTTGCTTGAGGCTGAACTGGGCAGGGTTGGGGGTGAGAGGGAAGATGCAACTGGCTCCTGAGCAGGAAGTAACCATTCCCTCTCTTCATATTCCTGACCCCCTGGCAGACTGGACTCTGAGTGATGTGGATCAGTGGGATGTGGCCACCCTTTCTGAGGCCCTGAAGGGTTACTTACAAGCTTTGCCCAGGCCCCTTGTGCCGCCTGGATCCCACGGGGATATTCTTCATGCCTTGCAGGGTAAGCCCCCATTGATTGTCTCAATGGGGAACAGGAGGGAGGTAGGAGCAGATAATCAGATCTTGAACATGGGTCCTCAGGGGATGGAAGAATCCCTGGGTCAGGGAGAGGGCTGACCTCTGACCAGCCTAGCTGTGGTGCCCATACTGTGGGATCCCCATAGGCCATGGCTGGCTGATTTGGGGAAGGGTCCAGGAGGCCAGACAGGACCTAGTGATTCATTTTTTGTGTGTCTCTCAGAGGTAACCAGCCCAGCTGCAGCAGCGGCATCAGCAGGGTGGAGGAGGCAGCAGCTGCAGGCAGTGCTGGAGCCCCCCCTGGTCCCTCTGCACAATGCCCTGACTCTGCGCTTCCTGCTCCAGCATCTGGGGCGGGTGGCCCAGCAGGCCCAGACCCAAGCCCAGGGCAGCAGCCTGAGCCCCCAGGCCCTGGGGGAGATCTTTGGACCTCTCCTACTTAGGCTGTCGGCCACTGGGTATGTATGTACATGACTAAAGAGCAGAGGAAGGAGAGGAAGGACAGATAAATAGAGAGGGGAAGAAAGGAAGGGAGAGAGGAAAGAAGGAAGGAAGGAAAGGGAGGGAGGGAGGAAGAAAGGGAAGGGAGGAAGAAAGGGAAGGGAGGAATGAAAGAAGGAAGGAGATAAAGGAAAGAAAGAAAGTAGGAAGGGAAGGAAGAAGGGAGAGAAGGAGGGAGGGAGGAAAGGAAGGAGGACAGGTGATGGAGAGAGGGAAGGAGGTAGGGCCAGTGATGGTGAGAGGGAAGAGGGAGGGAGGGGGGAAGGGCAGGTGATGGACAAAAAGAGAGAGGCTGGAGACAAGGAGAGAGTGGGCACAGGAAGGGATACCTATGTCCTCTTCACTGAATGTATATGGCCTCAGAAGTGAGAGGAGCTCAGGGCCTGCGCAGTCCCTTCCCCCTTCCATGACCTTGTTTTTATCCATACTTGCCCAGTATCACACTTAATATACCAAGTGATGGGCAGTGAGACATTTTGAATTGATAGTGGACCTCCAAGCCAGGAAGACCTGAATTCGAGTCATGCCTCTGGCACCTCCTGGCTATGTGACCTTAGGCATGTCGATGTCTCCATGTCCCAGGCAACTCTGTAAAGATTTGAGTTTCAGAGAAGGTGCTACCCTGCATTGGTGGAAGGGCCTGCAGATCTTGTCCCCATGTAGCTGAGTACTCATGTTCAGAGATCCATGTGTCAGCATAATCAGGGACCCAGGGGCTGCTCTGGAACCCTGTACCGTGGCTCTGACCTTGCTACTATCCCTCAGGTCTGAACAGACCCCTGACTTCTCAGCTCTGTTCCTGGAAATGCTGCTACAGGACCAGGAGGAGGAACAGGAACCACCGCCCCCAGGTAAAGACCACTGAGATCCCTTCTGGGCAATCCCTGGGTCCCTCCTTTCCTTCTTTCCAAGAATATTCATCCCTGCTGCTCTCTTTCCCCCAGGAACTTGCCTCTGAAAAGCCCTAGGTTCAAATCCTACCTCACAACTCTTATAAGCTGTGTAACCCTAGGCAAATCACTGACCCCTTCAAGCCTCAGTTTCCTCATCTATAAAATGACTTAGGGGAGAGCTTAGGCCCTCTCAGTTCTTAATCTACAATGTTAGTATATACTGGAAGGAAGTGCCCCAGGGAACTCTGGACAAAAGTCACATGGGTCCTGCCCACCATCCTGGTCTGATGTTAGCCTGCTTTTATTCCAGCCCTACCCCCAAAGCCTCCTAAGCCCAAGGTCCAGCCTGGCAACCTGTCTAATGGGAGCAATGCCCCACTCCAGGAAGCTGAGTGGTATTGGGGTGACATTTCCAGGTAACATGGAAACTGGCATCTTGGTAAAGGGAAAGGAGCAGTCCTAGTTTAACTTGGTGGGCAAAAGGAAGAACTTTTGTTTTCCCTCTCTGAACCTTGGTTTTCCTCCTCTATATAATAGGCATGGAGTGGGAGGCCAAGCTGTATTGATCTGGGGGCTGGTGTGGGGATCAAAAGGGCTTTGAGATCCAAACCTAGGGGAAGAGAAAGAAAGGGGGGGAGGATGAGGAGAAGAGAATAGAGGGCAGAGAGAGAGAGAGAGAGAGAGAGAGAGAGAGAGAACACTTGGGCAGAGAAAGTGTAGTGATAAATGGGACTGGAGCAAGGATAGAGATGATTCTATAGACTTGGGGTTTGCTAGAGGTCCCAAGGGAAGAAATTATGAGCATCTGACCAGAGCTAGATTCCTCTGGCCCAAGATCTGACCCCCTGCACACCTTTCAGGGAAGAGGTGAATGAGAAACTTCGTGACACTCCAGATGGTACCTTCCTAGTCCGGGATGCTTCTAGCAAGATCCAGGGCGAATACACGTTGACCCTCAGGTATGGGGTCTCTAGGGAATCTGTGGTTTGAACCCTGGCTTCCTAGCTTTGTGATCTTGAACCCTGCCTATTACCCCAGCTGTAACTTAACAAGCCATCCTCTCAACTTTGATTTCCAGGAATGTGGGGTCTACAGGAGTCACATCAGGGTTGAAGGGGTTGGGGCTTAGGAATGGACCCAGAGAGACAAGGGAGACTAGGCATGGACTCACTGCCTCACACCTGGGATGAGCACAAGAGAGGGCAGACCACCAGAGCCCCAAGGTGATCTAGCTTTGTCCAGCCCCTGACCCATGTCCCACCTTCTGCAGGAAGGGTGGCAACAACAAACTGATCAAAGTCTTCCACCGAGATGGACAGTATGGCTTCTCCGAGCCCCTGACCTTTGGTTCCGTAGTGGAGCTCATCACCCACTACAGACATGAGTCTCTGGCCCAGTACAACGCCAAGTTGGACACTCGACTGCTCTATCCCGTATCCAAGCATCAGCAGGTCTGGGGGTGGACAGATCCTGCCTGGGGGGAGGGGGGAAGGGGCACAACTAGTACAGTGAGAAGGTTTGGGAGCCTGTAGAACTTGACTTGAACTGCTCACTAGCCACAGCTTTCTCACTTCCAAGTTAAATGAGTTGTTTTTTTTTTAAATCAAATTCTGAACTTTGCATTTATCCCTATTATATCTTATCTGTCTTATGAAATTCACCCCATCTCTGTCAAAAAGAATTCATTAAGTGCCTACTATGTGCTAGTCAATAAGCAATTATTAAGCACTGCTGTGTTCCAGCTATACTAACATGTAGAAACTGAGGACCTACCCTAAGGAGCATACCATCTAATGAGGAAGACAACACATAAATAGCTAGATACATAGTCCATGTAATCTTTTGGAGATCCTGACTCTATTAGTCAGAATATTAGCTAGCTGCTATCAGCCCTGTGTCATCTGGAACCTTCCTCTCCCACTGCTGTGTCTTTGCATGGGCTGTGCCCCCATGCCTGGAAGGTAGTCTCCCCATTCCCTTAGAAACCTTAGCTTCCATCTGTGCTCACTTACTTCATGTGCCCCCTCCTGATGTTAGCCTACCTGTATGATATTGGACAAGGCTTCTGACCCCTCGGGGTTTTCTCACCTGTAAAATGAAGGGCTTGGAGCAGGTAGTCCTTAAGGTCCCTTCTAACTCTAAGGTTGTGTGATGCCAACTACAATCCTGTCTCTTTTAGATAATAGACTAGAAACTCCCTAAGGGCAGGCATTGGATTCTGCTTTCTTTCTCCACTGTACCTAGAATCTAGCAGGTGCTTAATTAATGCTGATTACATGGAAAGACTTCTCTACTGGGAGTCATGAGAACTGGGTTCTTAGTCTTTGCTTTTCCACTGATTCCATGTATGACTTGGGACAAATCCCTTCCCCTCTATGGGTCAAAGTTTATCCTTTGATCAAATGAGATAATGTACATAAAGCACTTGGTGAACCTTAAATTGCTAAATAAATGTGCTGTTGTTATCCTACTAGCTTGTGTAAAATTGGAGCCTCTGAAGAGCCTTTTAGGGCCAGGTTGGTTCCAGGGAGCTCACCTGGCCCATGTCTGTCCCCTGCCCCAGGACCAGGTGGTGAAGGAGGACAGCGTTGAGGCAGTTGGAGAACAGCTGAAGGTTTATCATCAGCAGTATCAGGACAAGAGTCGAGAATACGATCTTCTCTATGAGGAGTACACCCGGACTTCGCAGGTATTCCAGGTTCCACCTTGCTCCTTGCCCCAGGGAGCCTATTTCTGAAAACACGTGGAGGGGAAGAAGGAAGGAATCATGGCAGGGCTGACCTTCACAACCTAGGGCCTGCAGAGCAGGAGTGGGGGGAGAAGTTCCTGATGCAGCCTACTCAGGTTCCGAGGATACACTAGGGATTGGACCAAGAGGACCTGTTCCTTGACAGGTGGCATGGGTTTCGTAACTCCAAGGAGAGAGATTTCTGCCCAACAGTAAGGAATATCCTCAGTTTCCTCATCTGTAAAATGTGGGTAATTACCTATAGTGCCAACCACTTAGGGCTATGGCAAGTATCAAAAAAATGTTGAATGTAAATTTAAGTAAATGATAAATGTACATATTTAGCTGGCAAATGCCTTCCCTGTGTACAGTTATGCTCACCCTCATCCTACTATATAGCACCTGGAGCAATAACTAAAAAGTCTGGTGTGATGGGGAGAACAGTGACCAGGGAGTCTGAAAACTTAACTGTTCATCCAGCTTTGCCAGACTTACTATGGAAGCTCTTTCTCCCTTTGAAGGCTTCAATTTCCCTATTTGTAATTAAGGGAAGATTTAATTTGGTAACTTTTAAGGGTCCTCTGAGTTCTGACATCCTGGGTTCTAAGCTCCCTTCTAGCTCTGACATCCCAGTTCTAAGCTCCCTTCCAGCTCTGACATCTAAGGGCCTTCCAGCTCTGATACCCCAGGTTCTAAGCTCCCTTCTAGCTCTGACATCTCGGTTCTAAGGCCCATCAGCTCTGACATCCTGGGTTCTAGGCTTTCTTCTAGCTCTGACATCCTGGGTTCTACGCTCCCTCCTAGCTTTTACCATCTGTGTTCTAAGGGCCCTCCCAGCTCTGACCCTCTGGGTTCTAAGGGCCCTCCCAGCTCTGACCCTCTGGGTTCTAAGGGCCCTCCCATCTCTGACATCCTGGGTTCTGAGCTCCCTGCTAGCTCTGACATCCCAGGTTCTAAAGGCCTCCCAACTCTGATGACATACTGGGTTCTAAGGGTCCTCCCAACATTGAGAGCCTATGAGGTGGAGGTAGCTAGCTGAATTTCTAAAACATTGAGCACCAGCAAGGAGCCCTCGGCAGCTTTCCAGTTGTGCTTTACAGGATGGTAGTCTGTTCCCTGAAGAACCGACCCAGGCTCACTCCTGGGATCTTTCTCCAAAGGGAAGGAGTGGGCTGCTAAGACAGGAGGGTCGGCACAGCCAGGTCACCCTGGGGTGGGCCCAGCAAGAAAAGGCAGAGCCTCAGACAGTCCCTGGCCTGTCCCCTCCCCAGGAGCTGCAGATGAAGCGGACTGCCATCGAGGCCTTCAACGAGACCATCAAAATCTTTGAGGAACAGGGTCAGACTCAGGAGAAGTGCAGCAAGGATTATCTAGAACGCTTCCGGAGAGAGGGCAATGAGAAGGAGATTCAGCGGTGAGCTGGCGTCCGGAGGCTGAGGCTACTGGGCAGGGCAGGAGGAGAGGGCCCCCTATCCATCTCCTCCCTCTCCCTCCCCTGACCCTAGACATCTCCCCTGCCTCGGTATCACCCCCACACCTCTTGCCCCACCATGCCTCTTGCGGAGTCTCGCTTCTCTCTAGGGATCTCCCTGCTTTCCCACCTTACTTTGTGACCATGCCCTCCCACTCTGTAAAGGGCCCTGTTGGACCCCCTGCTTCCGAGGGTCTGATGGGTCACCATCCTCCTCCTGTCCCCCCAGGATCCTGATGAACTCAGAGAAGCTCAAGTCCCGAATAGCGGAGATTCACGACAGCAAGATGAAGTTGGAGCAGGACCTGCGGGCCCAGGCTGCTGACAACCGAGAGATCGACAAGCGCATGAACAGCCTCAAGCCCGACCTCATGCAGCTGCGGAAGATCCGGGACCAGTACCTCGTGTGAGTACAGCCTCCGGGGGGAGCCCACCTCCTGGTGGCTGCTGGCAGCACCACCTGCCCTGGCCCCAACCCTCTCCAGCACAGAGCCCTTCTTTAGTTCTACCTGCCACCAGCAGAATGGGGGGAGGGGGAGGGAGAGAGAAGAGAAGAGAAGAGAAGAGAAGAGAGAGGAGAGAGAGAGAGAAGAAAAAAGACAGAATGAGAAAAAGAAAAGGACAAGAAGAGAAAGGAGAGAGAGGAGAAAAATGAAGAGAGAACTAGACAGAGAGGCAGAGAAAAGAGATAGAAAGAAAAGAGAAAAAAGAGTGAGGAAGAAGAGAAAAGAATGAGAAAAAAAGAGGACAAGAGAAGGGAAAGGAGAGAAATGAAGAAAGAACTAGACAGAGAGAGACAGAGAAAAGAGAATTAGAAAGAAAAGAGAAAAAAGAGAATGAGGAAGAAAAGATTAAAAAAAGACAAGAGAAGGGAAAGGAGAAAAACGAAGGAAGAACTAGACAGAGAAAAGAGATAGAATTAGGAAGAAAAGAGGAAAAAAAGACGGAATGAGGAAGAAGAGAAAAGAATGAGAAAAAAGGACGAGAGAAGGGAAAGGAGAAAAACGAAGAGAGACTAGACAGAGACAGAGAAGAGAAAAGAGAGTGAGATAAGAGAAAAAAGAATGAGAAAGAAGAAAGGAGAAAAGAATGAGAGAAAAGAGGAAAAGGATGAGAGAATAGAAAGAATGAGAAAGGGGGGGAGAGAATGGGAGAGAAAAAATGAGCCAGAATAGAAAGAAGAGAAAAAAAAAAGAATGAGTGAATGGTTGGGGGAGGGAGGTTATCGTAGAGGTCTTAGTTTGTGAAATCTGCCCTTCAGAGGTTGACTCACTCCTGAGGGGAGGGACTGGTGGTGGCTTTTCTGGTGGTGCCTTATTTTAATTACTAGGCAAATGATATCACCTATTACCAGAGGGTGGTCTTAAATCAGACCAGGAATTTGAATAATCCAGAAGCCCAGTCTTTCTAAGCATTTATTAAGGACTTAGATATGCCCCACTGGGGCTAGATGTTGGGGATACAGAACAAAGAATAAACCAGTCCTAACTGTGTGTGTGGCTAATGTCCTTTAGGTGGCTTTAACCTTAACACATGCCTGGATAACTGGAACATAACTAGATTTTGTCCCAGTTAGACTCTCTCTCTCTAGAGTAGGACTATTGTGTTCAATTCCTGACTGTCCAGTTTAGGGAAGAATATTTTATTTATTCATTCATTCATTCATTCACTCATTTATTTATCCTAATACATGCAAAGATTGTTTTCCACAGGCTAGGTGGCGTAGTAGACAAAGCACCAGTCCTGGAGTCAGGAGTACCTGGGTTCAAATTCGGTCTATGACAATTAATAATCACCTAGCTGTGTGGCCTTGGGCAAGCCACTTAACCCCATTTGCCTTGCAAAAACCTTAAAAAAAAAAAAAGATAGTTTTCCACATCCTTTTTTTTGTAAGATTTTGAGTTCCACATTTTTCTCCTTCCTTCCCCCATCCCCTTGACAACAAATAATCTGATAAAGGTTAAATATGTGTAACTGTTAAACATATTTCCATATTAGTCATGTTACAAAAGAAAAATCAGAACAAAAGGGGATAAGGAGGGTAGGAATATTGACAATCTGGAGAGAGTTAGAGGACTGTTCAGACAGTTGGTTTGATTAGAGACTTTAAGAGGACCAAGGTTTGAATTCTAATTTTTAAAGGAGTCAGATAATCTCTGTATACCTCAGTTTCCTCATCTGTCCCTCTATGACTGGAAGGTTCTCTTTCCTCACTTCCATCTCCTTCATTTCCTTCAGGCTTCAGGTCCTTCAGGAAGACCCTTCTAATTTCCATCCCATCTAGTTATTTAGTGCCCTTTATCTGCTTAAATAATTATATATAGACTTACCTGGTTGAATGTTCCATCCCCCTTAATGAAGGGGTTTGGTAAAAGGACCAGCGTGGCCCTTACTCTAGACCTGCATGATTCATTGACATAACTGGGGATATTTAGTCTAAAGAGGGATAATCTTGTTTGTTCTTCATTCTCAAAAAAAGATCATGATGCCATTATTTGCAAATGAATTGAATTTTTTAATTGATATTTTATTTTTCCAATTATATATTATGAAAGTTTTTCAACATACATCCACTTACATTTTTATGTTACATGTTTTTCTATCACCCTCCCTTCCCACCCCCCGCACCTCAGTGGTGAACAGTTTAGTAAAAATTATATATGTTCATTTGTGTTTTACATGTTTACATATTAGTCATTTCATATCTGAGGAATTAGGACTAGAGAAAAAAGAAAAAAAGCCATAGGATAGGAAGGAAAAACATAAGAGAAGTTTTAAAAAGTGAACATAGTATCCATTCAGATTCTGTAAGTTGTTTTGTTTTTTTCATCCAGCTGAGGATAGAGTTGTCCATAACAGGTCTCTCAGGGTTGTCCTAGCTCTCTGAACTGCTGAGAGGAGCTGCTTCCATCAGTTGATCTGTTAATGTGTACAACGTTCTCTTGGTTCTGCTCCCTTCGCTCAGCATCATTTCTTTTTGTTTTTTAGTTTTCTTTTTTTTGCAAGGCCGGTGGGGTTAAGTAGCTTGCTAGGTAATCATTAAGTGTTTGAGGTCGGATTTGAACTCAGGTACTCCTGACTCCAGGGCCAGTGCTCTATCCACTGCGCCACCTAGCTGCCCCTCAGCATCATTTCTTGTAATCCTTTCCATGCTTCTCTAAAGTCCAACCTCTCATAGTTTCTTATAGAACAATAGTTCTCCATAACTTGTTCAGCCATTCCTCAATTGATGGGCATTCCCTCAATTTTCAATTTTTTTCCACTACAGAAAGAGCTGCTATAAGTATTTTTGAACAAGTGAGACGTTTCCCATTTTTTAGGATTTCTTTTGGGTATGGGTCTAGTTTTGGTATTGTTGGGTCAAAGGGTATGATCAGTTTTATTACTCTTTGGGCATAGTTTCATATTGCTTCCCAGAATGGTTAGATTCGTTAAGTGAATTGGATTTAAGTGAGGGGGTGCAAAGTCATCATCCATATTTTCTCCTCCAGAACCATCTTGGTAAAGTGACCAGATATAGATCAGGATGACTGGAGATGGCCCCAGATGTAGGGGGGAGACCTTGACCTTTTTAAGCTAAGGTCTTTCCCAGGCTTCAGGTTGTCTGTGGTAATGCCCATTCAGTAATTAAGATTAGGTAAGAAGTGAAGCAAAAAATGATCTCTTACCCGATCAAAAAAAATTAATCTGGGAGAGGAAGACCTCAATTTCTGGTCAAAACAAATAAATAGCAATTTGAAGAAGAGAAGGTGCTGAAGGCAGGAGGTGGGGGAGGAAGGGAGAGACAGAAGGAGGCAGGACATCTATTTACTTCACAATTTTGCCAGAGGCTGGTTTTAAGGCAGAGGGGCTACTTTCTATGAATAAAGTTCACTCTCTGGGTTTTTGTTACTCTTTCACTGTCTGCCCAACTCCTCCATACCCTGGAGGGTCACCTACAAGAACCCAAAGAGGGTGATGGTGAAATTCTTGTTGGGAAAGCTGTCTGTCCCTTGTAACTGCCCTCCAGCCCTATCTGCAATAGCAAACTCCACCTTCACAACATCTGGTATGAAAAAAACTGATGTTTGAAGGGCTGGGGAGTTTGCTCCCAGACACCCAAGGAGGCATTTCCTCCCAGAGGCCAGAACTAAGGTTCCAGCCCAGAGCTGCTGGAGGCGGTGAATGGACTTCGAAGAGGGGCCATTTGAGGTGGCTTGAGGTCAGAGAAAACATCTAATCCTTAGGCCATCAGAAAATTGAAAGGGGTGGTCAGAGAGAGTCATTCTTGCCCCCTTATCCAGGCTTACAACTGGATGACCTGTTGTTGGGGAAAGGCTTCTTTTCCAAGGCTGCACTGGACTAGATGACCATTGGGGGTGCCTTCTAGCTCATTCTGTGGTTCTACTCCCTCAGTGACTTTGGATCAGCTCTCTCCCCCTTTCTGGGTCTCAACAACATCCTTCATCAAATGAGGAGATTGAACTTAATGATCTTTGAAGTCCCTTCTAAACCTTCTTTTGTGTGTTCCTTAGTCTCTTCCAGCTTCATTATTTCATATGTTCTCTATTGCTCTCCTCACCTCCCCTAAGTGCTTTCTAAAATTTAATTTTACTTTTTCTCAAAAATCTGTTTGCTCTCTCCCTTAAACAACCCTTATAACAAACATACATAGACAAAACAAATTCTTGCATTAGCCACAGCCAAAAATATACATCTCATTCTGAATTCCAAGTGGGGCTGGGTAGTGCCATGGGTCCTCTGGCATCATGGTTGGCCATGTCATCAATCAGATAATATTAAGACTTAAGTTTGTCTTTACAACGCTCTTGATTGTTACTGTAGAAATTGTTCTCCTGGTTCTCACTTTGTTCTGCGTTGGCTCAGTCAACTCTTCTCAGGTTTCTCTGAGCCCATCCCTTTCATTATTTCCTACACAATGGTATTCCATCTCACTTGATGCCATTGTTTGTTCAGTCATTCCCCAATTGATGGGCACCTCTTCATTTCTTGTTTTGTATTTCTTGTGACCTAGGACAATTCTCCTTCCTTCTCTGGCTGTTTCCCCTGTCTGTGAAATGGAGGTAATCATCTCCTGTCTCATTGCCCTTTTTGGCTTGGATAAAAGCGATAAATAGGAAAAACCTTCAAGGAAAGCTGGGCAACTAGGTGGCACAGTGGATAGAGCACCAGCCCTGCAGTCAAGAGGACCTGAGTTCAAATGTGGTCTCAGACACTTAGTAATTACCTAGCTGTGTGGCCTTGGGCAAGATGAGGAAAATCCCATTGTCTTGCCAAAAAAGAAAAAAAGAAAAGCCAGAGCTTTTGGATGGACATGAGGTGTGACATGCTCTTCTCTCCTCACCCGGCAGGTGGTTGACCCAAAAGGGAGCCCGGCAGAAGAAGATTAATGAGTGGCTGGGAATCAAGAATGAGACTGAAGAGTGAGTACCCTAAGGGCTGATATGGCCCCCTTTCCTTCTTTTCCTTGAGACTGACCTTTAGGGAAAGGACACACTGAGTAGTGGAAAGTGGGCCAGCCTTAGAATTAGGAGACCTGAATTGGGGTCCTTAGTTCTGACAACGTCTAGCTATGTGACCTTGGGCAGGTCATTTATCTCAGCCTCAGTTTCCTCATCTGCAAAATAGGTGTTGTGATATTTTGAGACAAATTCTTATGACCCTTAAGCTGCCACAATGATTGGGAGTTGTGGGTATCAGCTGAGGGAGCCCTCCCCATTCAAGTGTCCAGGGAGCCTCTGGCCTTTTTCAGAAGGCTGGACTGGATTCAGTCAAATGAGACCCTCCAAGAATGTTGGGAAAGGAGAACGGGGTTCACATCCTCCTTTGGGTCCTGGGCCCCTTTGGCCCAACTCCCTGTTCATGGATGGTTTTGGGGTTGAATACACTGGCTTGGATGATGCTCCACTGAGGCAAGAAAAGAGAAAGGTGTTCGAGACTTGGGGCCATCAGACAGGCAGCCAGGGAGCCAGGCTCTGTGCTAAGGCCCTCAAGAAGCTGCCGCACTAAGGGAGGAGATAATGTGGCAGAGACAATATGGTGTGACCATCTAAGCCATATATAGTTACATACATGGGAAGTAATCCCAGAGAAAGGCACCAGGGTGAGGGAGAGTGGGGAAAGACTTCTCAAAGAAGCCAGGCCTCAAGCTAGTGTTGAAGGTCAGGGAGACCAGGAGTCAGAGGTGAAGTGAGCTGGGCTTGGCCCTGGTGCTCTTATCAGCATTTCTTAAATGCCTACTGTGTACTAGCATAGTGGATACAGAAAGAAGCAGAAGACAGCCCCTGCCCTCTTCGGAGGCCTCCCCACCAGCCCCACCTAACCCTAACCCTAATCCCCACAGCCAGTATTCCATGGTGGATGAGGAAGAGGACCTGCCTCATCACGAGGAACGGACTTGGTATGTTGGGAAGATCAACCGCGGGCGAGCAGAGGAGATGCTGAGCGGCAAACGGGATGGCACCTTCCTCATCCGGGAAAGCAGCCAGAGGGGATGTTATGCCTGCTCTGTGGTGTGAGTATAGCCAGGACGGGCCTGGGTGGCTGGGGCTGGGGAACAGGATACCCCCTTGGGGTTCCCCAGTCAGCCCCTCTTCCCCCAAAAGCAAGGCCAGGGCTGATCTGGGGGGGGGGGGGAGATGGCACCTGGGAATGGGGTCCGTTGGCTTCCTGGATACTGAGGGTCAGCTCTGTCTTCTCATGTCTCTCAGGGTGGATGGAGATACCAAACACTGCGTCATCTACAAGACGGTGACTGGCTATGGCTTCGCGGAGCCCTACAACCTGTACGCCTCCCTCAAAGACTTGGTGCTACACTATAAGCATACATCGCTTGTTCAGCATAATGACTCCCTCAATGTGACGCTGGCCCATCCCGTGCTGTCGCCGCCGCCACCGGCGCGCTGAGAAGCCCAGCCTCCTGGGCAGGAAGGACAGACGGATGGACAGATGGATGGAAGGACAGACTGCTCTGGCGGTGGGGGGAGTGGGGCTGGATGCTGCTGCTGCCTTCTCTCAAACCTGAGCTCGGCTGAAAAGCCACAGCCCTTCACCTCTCACTGCCTGCCCTTGCCCCTGCCCCTGCCCTGGTCCTGGACTTCCCATAGACTAGGGCATCCGACCAGCCCTGTGGCTCCCCGCAGGAGTTCAGGTCTGGTGGCTGGACCAAGGTGTGTGTGTGTGTGTGTGTGTGTGTGTGTGTGTGTGTGTGTGTGTGTGATCATGTTGGATGCATGCACATGCCACCCCCTTCACCAGCAAGAAGGGAAGTGGACTGGGTTTTTTTAAGTTAGAGCCCATTAGTCACCTAGATTTGTTCCTGACTCTCCCATTGGAGGAATGCAAGTAGGTGGACAGGTAGGATACCTTGGGGAGGAGCAAACCCCTACACTCCCCTCCAGGCCCACATTCTTGAACCCTTCACGGGGTCCACTGGGACTGTAGGAGTTCCTGGGCAACCCTTGGAGACTACCAGAAACCTTAGGGGTCATCTAGTTTAGTATGTTTTACAGAAGGGAAAACCGAGGTCCCTGCCCCAAGTTAGAAGGGGATTTCTTTTTTTTTAGGTTTTTTTGCAAGGCAATGAGGTTAAGTGACTTGCCCAAGGTCACACAGCTAGGTAATTATTAAGTGTCTGAGGCTGGATTTGAACTCAGATACTCCTGACTCCAGAGCAGGTGCTCTCTCCACTGCAACACCTAGCTGGCTGCCCCTTGGAAGGGGATTTCTGAGGGCATTTTTCTTTTCTGGGAGCCATCCAATGAGAAGGGTTTTGAGACCTGAACTGAGTCTCCCACCCCACCCCGCTTCTTGATGGGACAGTTCTGGCTCCTGGTGCTAGAACCGAAGGGGTCAGAGGGCAGACTGGCTGGAGGAGGGACAGCACCCCAGTTTGTGACCATGACCCCTTACTGGTGCTGCGGGCAGCCTACTATTCTTGTTGTCCAGCCTTGTATCCCAGAGGCCAGGGCCATGACAGGGTCTCCCTAGAGCTGCTGCTCCTCCCCTCTGCTTCCCGTTTGCCATCAGATCTTGAACAGCTCCCCTATCCTGTCTGGGCCTCAATTTCTTATTCTGTCAAATGATGGGGTTTGACCAGCTCAAAGCCACAAGGACTACTAGCATCCCCCCCACCCCTCCCTTCCAGGGCCTTGGCTTCTCATCCAGTGGGCAAAGGCTTGGCAGGGCCTGGGGCTTCTTGGGGATAGCCATGGCACAGAGACAGGATTATGTTCCTTGTGTGGGTGGCTGAAAAGGGACTCTTGAGTAAGAGGGAGCCCTTTCACGCCTCAGCTTCCAAAGTCTTTACCATATGTATGGGGTAGGGGGAAGCATGAAGGGGTGTATATGTGTGTGTGTGTGTGTGTGTGTGTGTGTGTGTGTGTGTCTGGGGTTTTCTGTTTCAGGGAGGGTTTTTCTTCACATGTCGATATGAGAGGATGTGCCACATTGCGGGGGGCTGCCTCCACTTTTGAATGAACCTGTAAGGTTGAATCGGGAGGGCTGTTTCTGTGTGTGGATCGCTGCGTGTATGGGTGTGTGTGGACTGTCTCTGGGAGTTCCTGGTGAACAAGACCTAGGGTCTCCCTTCCTCTGGGGCACAGACCTCCTGATTGCTTTGTCCCCTCTCAGACCCACTTACCTGTTAAGCCAACTTTAGGAGGCCAAGGCTATGATGCCCAACCCACAATCCTCACTCATTCTTCCAGCTCAGTTGGGACTTTGGAGCAGGAACAGGATCCCAGCCCCTAGGCAAGGTGATAAGGCTCTGAGAGCCCACCAGAACAGTGGCTCCTCCCTGGGGGCCTGGGTTCTGCAGTCTCCCCCACACTGCCTTTGGAGTCCAAGAGCCATCCTCCTTCTCTCTTTCCTCTAAGACACATAAAGCCTTCCTGCCCCCACTACAGCCCCAGACCCATAAATAAGCCATAGAACTGGGGGGTGGTCAATGGCTCTGGGCCCCATCTTATTTCTTCCCCTGAATTCAACAGACCATAACTCCAGGGGCAGCCAGGTGGAAATAACCTGCCTCCTACCTACTTTGGGGTTAAAAATAAACATGGGACTTACTATGAGGTTGGGCCCAACGGTAGACACCCAATCTGGCCTCATCCCTCTCTTGGGAGGCCTGTGGACTGGCTTCTGGACTAGCCAGTTTGGAAAGTGGGTGTTTTTGTTTAAACTCTTGTGACACCACAGGATGGTACTAGAAGAGTTCCCTCCAAGCTGGGGGGCCCCTGAGCCAGCTGCCCTTGGGCAGGCCATTGTAAAATCCCTTCCATCCCAACCTTGGGAGCGTGACTTGAGGCTGGGGTTGGGGTGGGGGACACAGCTTAACTTCCCTTCTCTAGAAGCCAGGTTTATTGAGAACCGAAACCTTCATTTGAAGTTGGGTCTGCAGCTTTAGCTTTGACTAGAGAATGTGGAGTTCCCCCAGGAAGTCAGCCATAGCTTCGTTTCCCTCTTTGAGCCCAACAAAGACCTCATACCCCCAATATCCTCTTTTCTAATATAAGCTAGCTAGGTTTGGCTGTTTACCACTTTCTGACTGGTCCTATGGGCTGATGCAGCCTCCTCCTCCCTCCTTAGTCCCCTTGATCAGGGTGCCTGCCTAGCCTAGCCCTCTGATGGAAGATGACCTTTGGACTCCTCAGAGGCCTCTGAATGGATGAATCAGGAAAGACCCCTCCCCAGGAAAAAAAAATATACCCAAGTAGGAGCTCAGAGAGCCTCTGGTTGGGTCATTCTTGGGATTTTTTTACTTTTCTTATTTGTGGTTGGTTCTGTTTGTTTTTAAAGGAATTTTTTTTTAACTTTCAAAGATGGAAGGAAGTGTTGGGGAAGATTAGATATGCAATAAACGCTTAGTTGGCATTCTAGTCTCTGGTTCCAAGAAGTCTTCTGTCGTGGTCAAAGAGCTGAATGATACTGGGAAGCTGGGCTTCCTGGTACTTGGAGATGAGAAATACAAAGACCATTAGTAGGCCTGTGGGCCCTTCTGAACAACTGTGTTTGTCTGCCTGTTGCAGAAGCCTCAGGAAGGTAGGCTAGATATGAGAACACTGAATTTGAATTCCTGTACTGGGTGATCTTTGGCAAGGTATGACTCCTCGGGACCTGTTTTTCTCATGTCTAAAATGCAGAGTCCCCAGAATATAGATTGAAAACCAGGAAGGAACTTTAAAAGTCATCTAGACCAGCTCCTTCACTTTGCTTCTAGGGAAGAATGAGATACAAAAAGATGAGTCAGGGGCAGCTAGGTGGCCCAGTGGATAGAGCACTGACCCTGGAGTCAGGTGGACCTGAGTTCAAATCCGGCCTCAGACACTTAATAATTACCTAGCTGTGTGGCCTTGGGCAAGTCACAATCCCATTGCCTTAAATTTAAAAAGCTCAACAACAAAAGAAGTGACTTGCCTAAGATCATAAATAATTGGCAAAGGCAGCATTTAAACCCAAATTAGCTTCATTCCACTCTCCCTGCACACATTCCACTCTCCAGTTCATACAAGGGCCCAACTGACCTATGCCCAAGTCTACCCCTTGGGATGAGAAACTCCCTACTTCTCAATAAAACCTGTTCCCTCAGAGCTCTGGTTTCAAACTTTGCTTTATGTAGGGCTGAGGTCTTTGCCCTGACAATGCCCACTCAGGCTAATTAGGATCTTAAAAGATGAAATCCAATAATAGAGGATTGACAGGTCTAAAAGAATCAGTGATTGATGTGGCAACCAAAAGGTACCATCATGATCATGTGCTTCAAGAAGAGAGGTCTCTGGTGTCCAGGCCTGCAGAAGTCCTATACACTCCCCTTGGGAAACCTTGTCATTGACATATCATTTATTAATCCTTTGAGATTGCCTAAATATGTATTGATCAATTCACTTAAAGAAAAAAGTACATGCCTTCAGGTAGATTGTGTTTTAGGGTGCAAAATAAAATGAATGTGGAAAAGTTCATTAGAAACCATATCGAAGATAGTTTTTTGGTGGAGAGGACTAACAAGAGAGGGAATCAGGATGGGCTTCCTGGAGAAGGTGACCCCTGAGCTGAACTTTGAGGTCTATTTGGGATCTAAGATGCAAAAGTGAGGGAGCTGATGCCAGGCAGCTAAGGAATAGCCTGGTCTGGCATGAAGTGTTCTATACAACAAATCAAACAGTTCGGCTCCAGCCTGAGAGAGTAGCATGCAGTAAGCCTGGAAAGATATTGGAATTAAATAGGAAGAGTTTTTAGTCATTCAGTCAGAGTTGTTATAAGCATTTATTAGATGCCAGTCACTGACAGCAGCTACTCACAGTCGAACGGGGGAGACAAGACACAAGTTATATATAAACGATCAATGGACAGGCTAAAGTGGGGAGGGTGATCCAAGGGAGGACTGGGAAAAGTATGGGGTGGAAGGTGGAATTTTAACTGGAACTTGAAGGAAACTGGGGATGGCAGGAGGAAGGAAGATCCAGGCCCCGCTGTGAAAATATCCAGAGTAGGAAGGTGGAGCATGTGGGAGAACAAATAGGAAGCCAATGTCACTATCATGGAGCACTAGGGATGAAGGGAAGGTATTAGGTGTAAGAAAAAGTAGGAAGGGGCCAATTTATGCAGGACGTGTATATTATCCTAGAGGAAAAAAGGAGTCACTAGAGCTTCTTGGGGGAAAGGGAAGGAATGTGACCTAGACCTGTGCCTTAGAAATAATAATATGGCAGTTGTGTGGGAAGGTGAATTGGAAAAAAGAGAAAATGGAGCCCAGAAGATCAGTTGCACTGCCTCAGATGGGGGGTGAAGGGGGCTTGAACTTGGCTAATGACCATGAGTGGAAAGAAAGTGATAGATGCAAGAGAATGGAAGTAATAGTGACACGACTTGGCTAATTGTGAATATGGGGTAGAGATAAGAGCTGAGGATGAGGAACTTGGGTGACATGGAAGATGGCAGTGTCTGCAACAGAAATAGGGGAGTCAAGAATAGAAGAGAGAAAGATAATGATTTCTGGTCTAGATATGATGATTTTGAGATGCTTATAGGACAAGACTTTGGCAATGTCCAGTAGGCAGTTGGTGATGAAGGACGGCAGCTTATGAAAAGGTCTGAGGCTGAATGTGGAAACCTGGGAGTCATCTGCATGGAAGGAATAGCTGAATCCATGGGACTGATGAAACCAAGAGGGTAATAGCTGTAGAAAGAAGAGATAGATGGGACCAGGATGATAATCTAAACAAAGTGAAGTGAAGTGAAGTGTAGCTGGACCAAGTAGGAAAGGAACCCAGAGAGAAGAGTGTCACAAAACCCCCCCATGAAGAGAGATTGAATCACAGCAGGAAATGCTGTATAGAGGGAGAGTGAGAAGGATAAGGTCTAAGGAATGCCTGTAGGTCATTGCTTATCTCAAAGAGAGATGTTTCAGTGATATGATCAAACACTAGACTGAGGGATTGAGGAGTAAGGGGAGGTGTGAGAAAAAGGCATCTAGATTATTCTTGAAATCTAAACATGAAAGAGTAGAGATATGATATGGTGGCTGGTGGGGATCAAGGAAAGGTTTGGTGATTTTTTTTTAAAGGATGAAGAAGCCTGGGCATGTTTGTAAGGAGAAAGCTCCCAAGGGAGTTAGGAGGAAGGGATGTGAACAAGGGTCATAGATTCACTATATAAAGAAGAGGAAGTGAATGTTCCTTTCTCTTGTAATAAGCCTAGTTTTCACAGAAGTTTCATGAAGTTGTGATTGCCTGTTGACAGAAGAAAAGGTCAGTGAGAATGTTCTTTCAAGGACACAAGTAGAGAGTCTGCAAGAAGAACCACTTCTTCCTTCCTGATTGGAGCAAAGAAGAAAAGAGTTGAGGGTGAGGCATTTGAAGGGTAAAATTGGAGAGAAGAGGAAGCTTGGGTTGCATGACTTTTGTTGAGAGAAAGTGTGTAGTATAGAATACTGGAGAGAATAGCTTTGGAACTGATGCGGAGGGAAGTGGGTTAGAGAGATTAGAGAAGACTAAAAGGACAGGGGTGCTTACTGCAGGAAGGACACATTTGGTTAAGATTATAGGACAAGAATTTGCAGCAGATCTATTCAAGGCAGTAGTATGGTTTCTTCCATTGGCATTCAACAGCATTTGTATTGGAGCAGGAAAGGCAATTTTGTTGTCTGTTTTAGTCTTATCTAATTCTCCCTGACCCCATTTGGTTTTTTCCCAGTAAAGATACCGAACTGGTTTGCCATTTTCTTCTTCATTTTATAGATGAGAAAACTGAGGAAGACATGATCAAGTGCCTTGCCCAGGCTCTCACAGCTAGTCAATGTCTGAGGCTGGATTTGAACTCAAAGCACTCTATCCACTGTATTACCTGACTGTCCCCAGAAGGCAGATAGTAAAGTAATCGAGGGTCAAGGTTTGGAAAGGGATGAGTAGCAACTGGGATGGCTCAGCAAAGGATTCAAGAATAGAAGAGAGAATAAAGCCAAGCTGGTTGACTATAGGTCAAGATTTTGAAGGGGGGAAAGTGAAGTCAGAACAAGGATGATGGGGGCGGCTAGGTGATGCAGTGGATAGAGCACTGGCCTTGGAGTCAGGAGGACCTGAGTTCAAATCCAGCCTCAGACACTTCATAATTTCCTAGCTGTGTGGCCTTGGGCAAGCCACTTAACCCCATTTGCCTTGCAAAAACCTAAAAAAAAATTTAAAAATAAAAAAAAAAAAAAGAACAAGGATGATGGATGACCTGGGAAAGTACAGAGGAACTGGAGTGAGCTTTGTTGTACAGAGGACAGAGACTGGGTTTAGGAGGAATGAGGGAGAGCTAGAAGGACAGTAGCTTATGTTATCGGAGGAATTTCAAAGTTATGAATTATGAAGGAGAAATACTTATTGGTGAGGATGAGCTCAAGGGTACAGCCCTGAGGTAGAATGAGGGAGATCTGGGAATCTCAATAAGCTAGAAAGGATGTTTGAAGGAACATGCATGTATAAGTTAAACTCCCCAAGTATGAGAGCCTGGGTTGGGGTGGGGGAGGAAGACTATTAAGCAGGCATGGAACTCAAGAAAGGAGGAAGGAGGGACAGGAGGGAGGGGAAGAAATTAGCACTCAATTTTTTAAAATTATTATTATTTTTTTCATGTAATTGAAAATATTTAGTGAAATGAATAAAAAAGAATTTTGAAGAAGAAAGAACAAGACAGATGATGGCAGTTGAAAATGGTCATCAAGATCTATATCGAGACAAATTGGGAAACCCAAAGGAGAAGTTGCAGAGTGATGAGTATGTACAAGAGTAGGCTTTCTTCTCTTCCTAGACAGCTCTAGAGATAGAGAGAAGGGAGAAAATCTGAGCAGAAGTACATCCAAAGCTGGAGAAGATGCCCAAAGGTGCAATCTCTTTTGGGAGTAGTCATGTTTCCATTCTTTTAAATTAAAGATTTTATTTATTTTACAATTTCCCCCCCACCCCTCCCACAGATTTTATTTTTTTTAATTAAAGATTTTATTTATATGTTTCCATTCTTGCCAAAAAAATGAAGTGTGAGAGGAAATTTGAAAGAATGTTTGTTACCAATGAAATGGGGGCAAAATGGAAAGTGGGTTGAATGGCATAAGGACAAGAAGAGTTGGAGATGACAGGCATAGGCATGAGGGGTAGCCAATAAAAGGACATTCTCCCTTATAGCCTGTGACAGAATCACTAGGATTCTGAGTCTAGAACAGTCTAATCTAGTCCTGAGACTAGTTGCTAAGATAATAGATTTCCATGTCCTTCCCTATAGTCTTAGTATTTGATGTTTGATTCCTTGGGCAAAGCATTTATTGAATGATATTAGGGGAGTGTAGCCTCTGGGCAGATGGTAAGTGGCTTAGACTGCCTAATGATCAAGGCACAGTTCAGTGGAGTCTACAAATTATTATAGACTGATCAATTTACACCTGTCAGCCAGTCACCCACCAAACAGGTCAACTCTACCTGAGGGGTCATTCAGTGTTCCAATTTTTTTTTTAAGTTAATTTTTGTTTTACTGTTAATGACATCTCCCAAAGACTCCATACTTTTCAAAGCCCCCTCTTATATCAAATAAGTATAGTCAACAAAATCACCGAACCCCTTCACAATGAATAGAAATATATGACTTCTCCACTTGGCCAACTGCTTCCTTCATACTTAGAATTGGGAATTCACTATCCAGCCTCTGAAGTTAAGATTGTATATTCACTTGAGAAAAAGTCTGAAGTCTCTCAAGGTCACTTTCTCTAAGCCTCTTGTGGTAATTGTGTAAATTCCTTTCCTGTTTTTCTACTGACTTTGTTCTTCATTGGTTCATATGCTCAAGGACACATCCTTGTTTCACTCCATTGGTGACTGGGAAATCTGGAGAGCACTGTCTACTATCCAGAACCTGGGCAAGCACTCCATCAAGGAACTGACGTACAATACCAATGAACTTCTCCAGGCAACCAAATTTTGACATAATTTTCCATAAACCCTCATGACTGATAATATCAAAGACATTGGTCAGATCTACAAATATTATTGAGAGAAAATGAGTTATATTGAAATATACTATTTCAAGCTATATATAAAAAAATCAAGATTCTCCAGATCTTGTTTCACCTTCATAGTCCCAATCCTCTGTGTTCAAGTGGTCCAGTTAATAAATGCACAGGGGTTCTGTCCTAGGATCTGGGCAGCGGAGGTTGGGGGGGCTGACGCTGAGTCATGACATCACAGGGTCATGGGAGCTCAATTTCAAGGGACACTAGAGATAGTCCAGTCCAGTCCAGTGTCCTCAGCTCAGAGATCAGGGATTCTAGGGCCAAAGAAAGGAGCTAAATGCCTAAGGTCCCATAGGCAGCAAGGAACAGAACAGGGATTCCTACCCAGGCTCATGGTTGGCATATCCAGAGCATTTCCCCTGTGGTCAGCACACTCCCTCCAGTGTGTGTTCGGTAAAGGGAGGGCCAAGCCAGAGCCCTGCTTGGCGTTTCTGGAAGCAGGACAAGCGTAACAGTATCAGATTGCCCTCATTTGTCTCACTCCTGTCACCCCCCAAATCTGGGAGTGAGATGAACTTGGACACTCTCCCATTTCTGCTATAGGCCCCAGACCCCACTTCCAAGTATCTAAGAGCCTTAACCCCAAAAGATCTCTCTGCAAAATGTACCTGCTGGGTGTTGCACTGGGGGTAGGAAATGATAGGTAGTAGATATTTTGCCCTGAGAGTAGGGAGTGGCAATGGCCAGATAAGCAGGGCTTCTTAGAATTGTCTTGGATCATTGCATTGATCAGAGTAGCCAAGTCTTTCAGTTGATCAACATTACATCTTTGCTGTTTTTCTGCACAATGATCTCCCAGTTCTCATTTTACTCTGCATCAATTCATATAAATCTCAGTTTTACTGAAATCGTCCTGCTCACTATATTTCATTATACAGTACACAACTTTTTCAGCCATTCCCTAATGGATGGGCATGCCTTCAATTTCCAATTCTTTGCCACCGCTAAAAGAACTGTTATAAATATTTTTCTACATATTTTTCCTTGCACTGTTTGGGACACTGACCTAGTAATGGTATTGCTAGATCAAAGAGTATGCACATATTTATAGCAGCTCTTTTTGTGGGGCAAAGAATTGGAAATTAAGGACATGATCAACAAATTGTGGTATATGAATGTGATGGAATACTTTTGTTCTGTTAGAAAGCATGAGCTGGCGGATTTCAGAAAAACCTGGAAAGATTTATATGACCTGATGCTGGATGAAGTGAGCAGAACCAGAAGAACATTGTACAGAGTAATAGCCACATTGTGTGATGAACAACTATAATGGATTTCACTTTTTTCAGCAAGAGAGTGATCAAGGACAATTCCAAAAGACTTGTGTTGGAAAATGCTCTCCATACTTAGAGAAAGAATTATAAAATGTGGTTTTTTTCTTTCTGATGGTTTTTCCCTTTTGTTCTGATTCTTTCATAACATGAATAATATGAAAATATATTTAACATGATTGTTGGTTAGTTGGTTGATTCTTATCCTTTGTTATCAAAGAAGACCAAAGTGACATCACTTTGAGACAAATTAGTGTGTCCAAATGTAGCTGATCAGAACACTTTGAGCTTAGAATGCTCTACCCCAGGTCGGGCACAAATAGTCCATGTGAACTTACATATGTCATGTTTCCTTTGAACTGCTTCAGTTTTGCCTTCCTCACAGAATGCAGCCCCCTCACTGATGGGGGCATGCCAAGCTGGGCAGTCCTGTGCCAGTGTCTCCCAATGATCAATTCTAAAATTCTTCAATGAGATCTTTAGGATGTCTTGGTATCATTTCTGCTGACTTGCCCTATGTGAGTTCTCCACAAAATAATTTTTTTTGGACAACATGTCCAACCCATAGTAGTTGCCCTCTCTGTAGTAATGCTGTAATGCTAGGCAGTTTAGAAAGACCTCAGTGTCTGCTATCTTATCTTGCCAGGTGATCTTCAGAATCTTCCTAAGGCATTTTAAATGGAAGCATCACAGGTATATAGTAATGAGATCAGCACAATCAGTTCTTTGGTCATTCAGTTTGGCAGTCAGTTTTAATACCTCTTCTCTCCCACACTTTCTTTTGTAGCCTCTCAAATCCTTAGCAATGCAAGTGTCAACCCCGTTGTCAATGTGTACCTCCTTGGAAATGATACTGCCAAGGTAAGTGAACTTGTCCACAGCTTTCAAAACTTCTCCATTTGCTATAATCGATGGATGGTTTGGTGGGGCTGATGGAGCACCTGGGTTTCCTGGGTGTTCATTGTTAGACCAAAATGAGCACAAGCAGCAGAGAATCGATCCATACTTTGTTGCATCTCAGCTTCAGAGGCTGCATTAAGTGTACAATCATGTGCAGAAGATCCTGCACCAACATTCCCTCCACTTTGGTCTTGGCTTATAGCCTTTTCAAGTGGAAGAATTTGCCATCAGTGTGGTTGCTGACCTTAAGGCCATGTTCATCTTCAGTGAAGGCATTTGAGAACATGACTGAAAACATCATGCTAAAAGGTATGGGAGCAAGGACACATCCTTGTTTGACTTCATTGGTGACTGGGAAATCTCGAGAGCATTGTCCACTATCCAGAACCTGGACAAGCACTCCATCAAGGAACTGACGTACAATACTGATGAACATCTCCTGGCAACCAAATTTTGCTATAATTTCCCATAAACCCTCATGACTGATGGTATCAAAGGCCTTGGTCAGATCTACAAATGTTATATACAGACCTCTGTTCTGTTCCTGGAATTTTTCCTGGAGTTGTCAGGTAGTCATCACCATATTGACTGTTGTTCTACCCTTTCTGGAAGATTAGTACCCTGATTTGAGGGCTGCTGAGTCCTTTTCAGGGCTGCTTTCTACCTTTGATGTCCACCTGAGCCACTTAACTTTCACTTGTGGTTCCAAGAAGCTGTATCAAGGGCAGTGACCACACACTGGTAAACTAGGTTGAGGGTAACTGAGGGAGTCTCAAACTCATTGATGAGTTGGGGGGTGCCTAGCCCTAGTGTGTGTGAATTCTTCCACTGGTGGGACACTTCATCCTAATGGCCATGACATCAGCTGAAGTAGGTGCTGTGGAGAGCTTAAAGTTTGATAGGACATCGGAGATGCTAAGGCCATCCACTACATCTAGAACCATCACCAGTTGTCTTGACTCTGTCTTACTATGCTGGATCATGATGACTTTGGAAGAGAGAGTGAGGCAGATGACTTCATGCAAGTCTACATCACTTAAATCCAATTTATGCATCTACCAAAAGACATCACCCATATTTTACCATTCCTCAAAGACCTACGGAAACAGGCAAGCGATGAAGTAGCAGGTAAGGATACACTGGGTGCTGTAGTCACAATCCTGCACTCAGGTAGCCCAGGCCATAGAGTTGTTTCTCCACTGGAAGCAGCAGTGGGATTCAGCAACCCACTGGGTGAATATAATTGTATATGTGACCTATGTCAGAGTTCTTGCTGTTTGGGGCTAGGAGTAGGGAAGGAAGATGAGGGAAAAACGTGGAACTCAAAATTCTACAAAAAGTCAATGTTGAAAATTATCTTTACATGTTAATGGAAAAAATGCAAGAAACAAGCAAAAAGATATGTGCAGTCTTATAAGCCTCTCTGGGTTATAAGTGTATTATCCTGAATTGATAGAGTATTCTATGAAGGTTTCCTTTTTTCCTTCTCTCCAGTTCTAAAATCCTAATATCCTATCCTAATCTGACTTTCTATGTCCTAAGGTCCCTTCCAATTCTCAGTCTTGTGATCTTATAGATCACAAGGGTTAGGTAACCCTTACCCCTGTTCCTGGACTTCCCTCTCCCACCCCTACCCCACCCCATATTTCTCCATTTCTCTATCTTAGTCTTCAGGGAAGCCTATGACATAAAAGGGGATAAGGAATTCCAGGAAATAGAGTCCATTTCAGACTTTATCTGAAGTCCCTCCCCTGACTTAATGACCCCCAAAGTTTAAGCCAAGGTGGAATGAATTCAGGAAGGAGCTCAGAGTGTTCTCCCTGGATTCCAAATGGGAGCTAGACTGAGATCTTCCTTAAATGTCCTCAACTCCCCTCCAACTTTCCCCCTCCAGCCACAGACCCTCCTCACTGAAGCTTTCTGGAAGGTAGGAAGGCTTAGGGGCACCTAGAGAGAGAGAGAGTGAGGGAAACTCCCAATTCCTGAGTTAGTGAGGGTCTTTGTGATTGCTAGATGATCCAGCCCGATTCTATGTGAGGAGCACTTTTTAAAAAAGTTATCTTTATTTTTTATATTGAGTTCCAAATTCTCTTCCTCAATATGATATCCATTATACATATAGAGGCATGCAAACATTTCCATATAAGCTAAACAAGAAAAAGAAAAAAAGAAAGAAAATGATCAAAACAAAACAAAAACCCAACCATGCTTCAGTCTGCTTTCAGAGTTCATCAGTTGTGTCTCTGGAAATGAATAGTATTCTTCTCGAAATGATTTCTTTTTTTTTGTAACTTAAAAAAAATAAACCTAAATACAAAATGAGAAAGGAAAAAAAATTGCCATGTTACCATTAGAACATGAGAGGATTCAATTCAAAACAATAGATTTCCATTTCCAGAAAACCTATATAATATTACACATTGTTTTCAAAGGTACCTCAGCTTTTTTTTGCTTCCTTGTTGGTTCTCTTTGGTTCTCAGTACTTTCTACTTTATTTTTTTCTCCTTCCTGATCCTCCAAAGAAGGCTACAATTAAATAAGGATACATAGATATCTATAAACATACACATATATATTCATACAAATACATGTAAGTTCATACTAGGCTTATTTCCACCTGTTTTTTTTTTTGAGGGTGAATAGCATATTTCTTCATAAGTCCAAGTCTTATGTTTTTCTAAATCAGCCAGCTCATCATTTTCTACACCACAGAAATATTCCAGTCCAATCAACATTCAATCTGACAGATTGTCTAAGAAGTTTTCCCCTCATTTTCTACATTTCTTCTATTCTTGGTTTCATAGGTTTTATTTATAAAGAAAATTTTCATTTAAAAGAATCAAAATAATGCTTTTTATCCTTTAATAGTGCTCTCTTAAACTATAAGTTTAAGGTCTGATACTACTAAAAGTTTACATCTTTTTATCTAGTTTCTTTGAAGTTCTTGAACTTTTTGCTTTTTTTTTTTTTTTTTTTTTAGTTTTTGCAAGGCAATGGGGTTAAGTGGCTTGCCCAAGGCCACACAGCCAGGCAATTATTAAGTGTCTGAGGTCGGATTTGAACTCAGGTACTCCTGACTCCAGGGCCGGTGCTCTATCCATTGTGCCACCTAGCCACCCCTACTTTTTGCTCTTTCAAATGAACCTTATTATGATCTTTTCTAATTCAGTAAAATAAATTTTTAGCATTTATTGGGATGATATTAAATAAATAGATGAGTTAAGTTAAAATAGATTTATTCAAAAGTGAAAAACAGAGAAAACGACACCACATGTTATCAATATTATTAGATCACGATATCTTATTGTCTGATCTTGCTGTCTCTTATACTTTATGTTTCTTCCTTAAGGATATGATTTCTCTCTCATCACACTCAATTTGGATCAATGTACAACATGGAAACAATGTAAAGACTGGCAAATTGCCTTCTGTGGGGGGATGGGAGGAGGGAAGTAAGATTAGGGGGGAAATGGTACAACTCAAAATAAACAAACTCTTAAAAATATTATTAGATCATTTAAACTATCTAGAGGGGGTGGTTAGGTGGCACAGTGGATAGAGCACCGGCCCTGGAGTCAGGAGTACCTGGGTTCAAATCCGGTCTCAGACACTTAATAATTACCTGGCTGTGTGGCCTTGGGCAAGCCACTTAACGCCTTGCAAAAAAACCCCCAAAAACCCTAAACTATCTAGAGAATATAAAATACCTGATCATACCTGTCAAGACAGACACAGGAATAATATGATCATAAATATAAGATATTTAAATACAAATTTTTATACAAAATCAACAAAAATTCGAAAGCAAAAGAAACCAATATTTTGTACAAATATACAAACATCGCTTCATGGTGGAAGTAATAGCTATTGTGCGTGGGTAGGTGCGCGACTCGGGTTCCAGAGGCTCTCGGGGCTGCTGTGGGGTGCAGTGGGCACGGGACTTCTGGCTCTGCTCAGAGAAGGGGGCTTCTGGGGGCTTTGCAGGCGCCCTCGTGGAGGGGAGGGCCCCCTTGAGAGGCCCACGCCCCTCCGTGTTTCAGCCGCGGGGGGGTCTGGGGCGGAGGTGCGGGATCCAGCCCTGCTCGGCCGGTTCCAGCCTGGCCCGGGGCGGCGGGGGCGTGTCCGGGGCGACGGGGGCGTGTCCGGGGCGACGGGGGCGTGTCCTGGGCGGCATGGGCGTGTCCTGGGCGGCACGGGCGTGTCCGGGGCGTGTCCGGGCGCGGGGCGGGCCGTGCCGGGGAGGAGGTTAAAGGTCGGGGCTCGGGGGCTGCGGGCACAGCCGCCTCCTCCACGCTCCGGCCCCGGCCAGGATGGCTCGGGCTCCCCTGGCGGCTCTGCCGCTGCTCCTGCTCCTGGTGCCCGGGGTGCCCGGCCAGGTCGGGGGGCCGCGGCCGCCCCAGCCCCTCCCCAAGGCGGCCTGCACCCAGCCCGTCTACACCTGGTGCTCCTCCTGGGAGCACGCCCGGAGCTGCGAGGTAGGGGGCCGGGGGGGGGGGCCGGGGGGCCGGGGGGCCGGGGCGCCGGGGCCGGGGGGCGGGGGGCGGGGGGCCGGGGGGCCGGGGGGCCGGGGGGCCGGGGGGCGGGGAGCCGGGGGGCCGGGGGGGGCCCCGGGGGCCCGGGGGGGGGGGCCGGGGGCCCGGGGGGCGGGGGGGGGGCCGGGGGGCCGGGGGGCCGGGGCGCCGGGGGCCCGGGGGGCGGGGGGCGGGGCCGGGGGGCCGGGGGCCCGGGGGCCGGGGCCCGGGGGGGCCGGGGCCGGGGGGCCGGGGGGCCGGGGGGCCGGGGCGCCGGGGCCCGGGGGGGGGGGCCGGGGGGCCGGGGCCCGGGGGCCCGGGGGGCCGGGGGGCCGGGGCCCGGGGGCGGGGGGCCGGGGGGCCGGGGGGCCCGGGGGCCCGGGGGGGCCCGGGGGGCCGGGGGGCGGGGGGCTGGTTGCGGCGGCCTCGGGCTCCCGCGGCCCCACAGCCCTGGTTCCCGCTGCCTTTCCCGGCCCGTAGAGGACTGGGGACAGGCCTGGACTTAGGGAGGCTGCCCCCCACCACCGAGCTGGAGGGGGACCAAGCGCCCGCCCGCAGCCCGCCTGGGGTGTCCAGAACCTCCTACTAGGGAGCTGGAAAATGGGGAGAGGAGGAGGAGGGGAAGGAGGAGGAAAAGAGGAAAGAGGAGAAGAGGGAGGAGGACAAGAAAGAGGGGAGGGGTGAGGAGGAAGAGGAGGGGAGGAGAAAGAATAGAAAGGAGAGGAGGAGAAAGAAGAGGGCCAGGAGCGGGGGTTGAGGGGGGGCCTAAGATGCTGCCCCTTGAATGGGTCGGATTTGCTCAGAAACCCATGACAGGCACATGGTGACTAATCTGAGGCTGATTCCTCTGGTTTGAGAGGATGGTGGGGGTGGCGAGGGAAGTGGGCAGCTGGCCCCAGGTAAGGCCAGAGGGAACTCCCTGCTTTATCTTGGAGACTCAAGAGCTGAGGGGTCTTAGGACATAGAGCTGGGCGAGGAGGGCGAGCCTCTATCATGGCAGCGACCAGGGTCAGGAATTCTGGTGGCAGGAGGGTCCTACAGAGAGTGTCGGCTCCCAGTGCCCTCATTATGCAGATTGGGAAATGGACCAGAGAGTTCCTTTCTGCAAGACCACTGGCCAACTGGTGCCCAGCACGTGTCAGATACTGCCAGGGCCAGGCTGAAATGCCAAAGGGAGGGAGTCCCTACAGTCTGCCCATGAAGGAGGAACTCTGTGAAGGGGCTGCCATTCTACTGGGGGGATGATGCATGTTGGCATCCAGGAACTAGGGACTGAATTGGATGTCTGCCTTCATTGGTAGGAAAGTGCCTGGGGAGTAGTTTTTCTCTACAGGTGAAAAATGGCTCTTTCTCTATAACCTGCAATCTTAGAGTGTCTCTAGCACTGAGGTTAAGCAACTTGCCCAAGACTCCTTGGGCAGAACTTGAACCCAGGTCCTAGATAAAAAGATTTAGGATATATGTATCTATAGACATATAAAATCTATGTTTATGGGCACATATCTGAATATATCTAGAATATCTAATACATATCAATGGGGGTCAGGGGATGACATTAACAAAGAGGTCTCTTGAAGGTGGCCCTGAGCTGAACCTTAAAGGAAGCCAGGTGTGCCAAGACAGAGGAAGGGTGGTAGCCCAGTCCAGACATCCAGGCAGCCTGTGCATGCACTGGGGGTGGGAGATGGGGTCTTGTGTTCTAGCTAAAATGTAGAAGGATAGGAAATAATGTGTAATTAGTTTGGGAAGTGAGGCTGTGTCACCAGAGTCTATTGGACATTTATAGTTTCTTGTAATGGCAGAGGGCAGCCAGTGGACCTTCTTGAGTACAACTTTGGCAGCTGTGGGAAGGATGGATTGGAGAGAGGAGAGGCAGGATGGGGATCCAGTCAGACTCTGGGCTATTGCATGCAAAGGACAATATGAGGGGACTCGGCTGCTATGGACTCTGAGGGTAGTGGAAGAGGGGAGGAGGAAAGGAAGGTGTCTGTCACACTAACTGTACTGATCTGTCCACCACCAACATCCCCTGACCTGCCCATCCTGCAGACAGAGAAAATGTGCTTTGCCCAACGGAGACCTTTAGATGCCCCTCCTGTCTCTGTGAAACTCTTCTACGAGGCATTGTGTCCTGGCTGTCGGTCCTTCCTGGTAATGGTGCTCTTCCCTACCTGGTTGTTACTGGGTGAGGATGTCATGAATGTCACCCTCGTGCCTTTTGGTAATGCTGTGGTGAGTATCTAACTTGACTGGGAGTGGCTATGGGTGGCAATGGTGGGAAGTTTGCCAGGAGCCTTCTGCCTTCTATTCATTGTGTGTGTGTGTGTGTGTGTGTGTGTGTGTGTGTGTGTGTGTGTGTGTGTGTGTGTTTCTTTGTGTTTTAGGAGAAATCTGTGAATGGGACCTGGGAGTTTACCTGTCAACATGGGGAGCTGGAATGTGAACTCAACATGGCTCAGGTAAAGACTCTTCTGCCTAAACCCTCTCCAGATGATGTGTGTGTGTGACTGTGGGCAGTCCATATAACTTCTGGCCTTCCTTTTGCTCCCCTGTTATCTTAGGGGAAGGTAGGGTATGGGGTAGGACCCCAGGGAAATGAGATTCTCACTTTCAGCCTCTCAGTCTTAGTCTCTGCTCCTACAGACCTGTGTGTTGTACCTACTTGGGAAACAGTTTGGGGATGCCTTTGCTGTGATCACTTGTATGATGTCAGCTGTGGATCCAACAACTTCACTGGAGTTGGTAAGTGCCTGCCTTGTCTAAGTGTGTGTGTGTGTGTGTGGGGAAGAACAATGGAGAAGACCACTTTGAGTCCTTGTCTGTCTCTGCTCTGGGGCTGCAACTGGACAGATGGCTGTCTGAACAATCTTCGGGACTTCATTGTCTTGGGCTTGGGCAGGGTGGGTGGATGGATGTAGGACCTTGGAATAATGACTGTTGGTTCTTTGAATAAAGAGAAAAGTGGGGATAGTGGAAAGGTGATTGCTGGGATCATATAGAAGGCAGAGATATGGCAGTTGCCAATACCAGAAGGAGCTATTGGTGATAGATGAAGGAAAGAAGTGATGGGGCGGCTAGGTGGTGTAGTGGATAAAGCACCAGCCTTGGAGTCAGGAGTACCTGGGTTCAAATCTGGTCTCAGACACTTAATAATTACCTAGCCGTGTGGCCTTGGGCAAGCCACTTAACCTTGTTTACCTTGCAAAAACCTAAAAAAAAAAAAAAAAAAAAAAGGAAAGAAGTGATGGAAGACATTTTAATCCTATTAAAAATAACTTCCTCTTCTCTATAGCTATTGTAAGATTCAAAAGGTTCCTCATGATTGCTCTTGTGAGGAAAGAAGTGTAATTATAGTCACTATTCATTAGAGGCAATGGTAGAGCAGTGGAAATCCCCATACAGACCAAATGACCCTTTAAACTATGACAGCAAGGATGGTATCCTTGGGGGTTAGCCTCTCTAGGCCCCATCCCCTAGACCCACTTCCACACTTCTCCCTTCTATGAAGTTGGGTTTTGTTTCATAGTTGGGTAGAGCATTAATGAGAAGTCCATAAGGAAACAAAGGTACTTTCCTTACTAACTAGGCTAATTTGAGGGGTCTTCCTGGAGGTCAAACCTACTCCACAGTCTTCCTCCAGTAAAGACAAAGTCTGAAAGTGTCTGGGTTTCTTGGAGACTGGAAGGAGGCAAGATTTCAGGAGATGAATTTGAAAGTGAACTAGTCCCTTAGAGTGGTATTGAGTTCTGGAAGCCTTTCATTCTGTCCCCAGTATTTGGCACAAGTTGATGACTTAGCAAGTGTTTGTTGACTGATTGAGACTAGCCCAGCAAGAGGTAAGTATTAGTAAACTGGGTGACTGATGGATTCACATAGTGGGTATTCATTGTGCCGGTGTGGGGGAGGGAGGTGGTACACCTTCTATTTCAACATCTGGTGGGGTTCTAGTCCATGCCCTTTGATGGCTTCTTCCTAGAGGACCCACCAAAAGATCATAGACCCTGGTGTGACTCTCACACTCTCCATCTTCATCCCACACTGTTGTTATGTGACTGGCATACTACCTTTGCCAATCCTATTCCACTTCTCTTGTTCAGTTATGGTTTGACTGGTTGCAGCCTTCATCTGCCCACCATGTATGTCTCCCATCCTTCTTTACATCACCTGCACTTGTAACTCTTAGAGCTACCTATGCTTTTCATCTGTATAAAGAATTATTGGTATGGAAATAAAGAATTCTTGGTATGGAAATGACCCAGAATTTCCAGTTGCCTGTGACTTTACAGTTTCCTCAGGAAGTTTGTTGACTTGCCCAGAGTCAGAGAGAACCCAGATCTTCCTAGAATAATAAGGAGGGCATTCTTTTTGGTGGTAATTCAAGTCATTCACTATCTATTGAATGGCAGCAATAACCCTTGCTAGCATTGGGCTGGGCACTGAAAAATACAAATGAAATGAAAACCGATTCCTTCACTGTCATTTTTCAAGTGCAACTTATGAAACAGAATTGTGTTAATTAGAAAGGTTAGGGTTTTTGTAGCCTTTGAATGTTGACCAAGATCCTTGTTCACCACAATTCAGAGAAGAAGGTTGTGTAGAAATTTCTTTTGCTATCTTGGTTTTTTTCTTAACCGAATCATCTTTTCAAACAACAAAAGTTTGTCTTCTGTATCTCATACCTATGATCCTCTCTATCCTGTTTGGGAAAAACCATACCAACAACCCTAGATGAAATACACCTAGTTGAGCCAAAGCAATTCTTTCATTGGCCATGTCCCAAAAATGTGCATCTCTTTTTACCTTTGGAGTCCCTCCCCTCTCTTTTGGGAGGTGGGCACATTCTTCATCCTCTGCCCTCTGGTATCAGGAAACTGTTTTTACAGTCAGGGTAACAGAAGCTCAGCAAAATGAAGGTCTTTGTCCAGGCTCCCAGACGTAGTCAGAGTTGGAGGATAAAGACAAAGTTTTCTGAAGGATCTGTGGAAGGCAGTGAGAAGATATCACCTTCCTAATTCCTTTTTTTTTTTTAATAAGGCAGTGGGGTTAAGTGACTTACCCAGGGTCACATAGCTAGATAATTATTAAGTGTCTGAACCCATATTTGAATTCAGGTCCTCTTGATTCCAGGGCCGGTGCTCTGTTCACTGTTCCACCTAGCCATCCCCCTAATTCCTTTCTTGAACTTTTGGGAAGCTTATCCACATATATGCTTTGCCTATAGAACAGTGTCTTAAAGGTTCATAAAATGTCTCTTCTTCCTGAATTTCAGAGATAGTTGATTCATTTCAGATATTTGGAACCGGGGATAGTGGCCAGGATGGGGGTGGAGGGGGAGACAGTTCTAGGTTGTCTTCACTATTTCTCTGTCTTCTATGGGTTCCAGGGCTCTACCTCAGCTGTAGTCTTGTGTATGCAAAGAGTTTGGAGACCTGAACCCAGTCTGATAACTGCTAAGAAATTATATGGGAAGACCCCATGGGAAAGAGTTGAAACCTTTTCAGTGAAGGCTCTTTGGAGTTTTAACTCTCTACTTACTTCCTTCTACTGCATCTGTGACAGTTGAAGAGATAAGGTTGGCCCAGTGTCTCTGGGGGAAGAAGAAAAAGGTGGGGTAATGCTGATGGGCTCAGATTCTTCTCCAAATAATCATCTCCTTCCCCTCTTTGCACAGTGTCTGAAGCTCTATGCCCCTGCTCTTTCTGTGGATGATATCAAGAAATGCGGAACAGGGCCTCAAGGCAATGAACTCATGCATCAGAACGCCATGATGACAAATCATCTTTCCCCTCCACATACATACACTCCTTGGGTTCTGGTCCAAGATGTAAGAACTGCAGCCCATCCCCCTCCTCACCTGCTGCCTTCTGTTAACTTGGCCCAGCCTTCTCCCACAGGCCCCTACTTCCCTCTACC